>NC_081407.1:130963338-131563338 GCF_030272615.1 Cryptomeria japonica | reverse complement strand
TCATTATGTCCATCCTAATTTTATGCTCTTCATTTCTGAATCCTAACTGTTGAGCCATGAGTTGTTGAAGCTTTGTATAAAAATTCTGAACTGAATTAGGCTCGGTGGTTAACTTAGTTGAGAGATCGGTGATCTCTTTCTCAATTGCATCAGTCTTATTTTGGATATCTTTAATGAATAAGGAAAATGTACACAGTTTCTAGAATAAATAAAGAATATGCTTGACTTGAGTGGACAACTCAACAATGAATTTTACGAGCTTTACTTTTCCTATAGTGAGAGCTTTTTGTACCTCTTCAATCATTTTTGTTGTAAGCTCTTTATCCTTTAGCTCGCTTAAGTACTTAGATGCATCAACTCAAGATGTTTCTATTTAAGTAAGGAGTTCATCCAGTTGAATGTGGATGGTTGCATCAGTTGACACTATTGCTAAAGGTAGCATTTCTATTAGAAGTGTCTTAACCTTCTGAAGTACTTTATTCTTCTTTTGTATGGCTAGTTGCTTCTCTTGTGCGGCCTTTGCTTTGCACAGTTCACCGAGTTTAGTGAGTGCTTGCCCTTTCAATTTGGAGATGTCTACATTGGGAAACACTATCAGTTTAGACAAGTCAAATTTGAAACTATGCTTTCTCACCTTCCTTTCTTTTCCTTTGGTCGGTTGCACTAAGACAAGTGCTTGTGGGGCTTGCTGACCCTTGGTAGGTTGCTCGGTAGATGCAACACTTTGGTCGACTCCTGTAGATGTTGTAGTGTCCTTTGGTGTCTCGGTGCTAGGGGTCTCAGCTATAATATTTGCAGTGCTCGATGGTGCTTGAGACATCTAATCCTTGGTTGTATCTTCTGCTGCTTCAGATTTGGTACATTCGATGCCTTGCTCTATGTCCTTAGGAGCTTCGGTTGAGACAGGTGGCTTCACCGGCAAATAAGGTTGAACTTGTTCTAAAACAAATTCAGTAGATACAAGCTTTGCATATTTAGTGCCTTCAATCATTTCCTACTCCAATGCTGCTTCATCCATGACATCTTCATCAATTTGAATAGTGTCAATCGGGTCTGGACCTTGCTCGATGACATCTAGATCTTGCTCGATGACATCAACAATTTCAATTTGAGATTGTTCACCGACATCCTTTTGTTTGAAGATCTCCTACCACTTGGCTTTTGTCTCATTCTCTACATCTATGTATATCCCATTCATCAATTTTAAGGCTCTCTATTTCACAAGAAATTTAGAATTGTATGTGGTCAAATGCTCCTTGATTTCCTGCTACAGACATATCAGGAGATAGATGGACTAGACTTCTTTCTCTTATTTGTCTCTCTGAGTCCATTGCATATTTCCATTTGTTATCAATATGTAAGTATAATTCACTTAGAAGTGACTTTGCTAGTTCTAATGGAGCTAGCCGAAACTTTAGAAGTGTACAGATGACAACTTCTTCAAATTTTCACTTCTCATCATTATTCCTAGACTCATACTTAACATATCTAAATCCGGCAAATCCACCATATTCTTTAAGATTGGCACAAAAATTTTCAACACTATGAATATTTACCTTTTTGCTTTTCACAATCTGAAATTTATTTACATCATCAGATTCTGTATCACTCAACTATTTTGCCAAAATGAGTCTCTGAGTAGATTTCTTATAGGTCTTGGTTACCTTGGGTGCAATAACACTCTTTTGTTTCTTACTCAGTGATGCAGCTAATGCTCTAGTGTTGGGTCTCTTTGTTGGTGGAGTCGGTAGGGCCTTTGAAATGTCCCGTTTCTTTCTTTTCAGAACTTTACCCTTCGGCAACTCTGTCCTTAATGTTATTGCTACCTCTTGAGATTCTGATTCCTCTTCGGTAATGGCAAGGTTGCCTTTGACAGGTGTAGAGGAGGATTCTTCTCCGAATTTCTTAGATAAAACCTTTATCATTTTTGTAGCTTTTCTTGTAGCCTTAGGTACTACAATGCTCATCTTTACTTTTTCCTTCACTTCTTCATATGTTCCATATCTTAGTGCAGTTGCATGCCTTGGCAATGATAAATAGGCATCAATTTGTTGTTGTGCTATATCATAATCAATCTCATAACCCATTGGTTGCAATGATTGAGTCCTCAGTTCAATAGCATTCATATAACAATAATCAGTGTCTACCTCAAAACATATATTATCCTTATATTTTTCTACTAGCTGTGGTGGAATCCTATACCTGTTGTGCATTTTCTCTTGGAACTTGCTGAAGTAATCATCCATGATATCATTAAAGTTATCACCTAACTTCTTGATGAAGTCATTGATCTGATGGGTCATAGGTCAGTGTAGCTACCATCCTACTTTACCGACTGAGGGAAAGAACTTCTCAAAGTAGAAAAACATGCATACAAGAAGTGAACCAAACTTTGGTGTATTTGTCGAGTTGTTCTTCTTCGGCTTCCTTATTATGTTCAGGTTCTCAAACAAGTTCTTCAATAGTACTTCACATAAATCTACTTTCATTCCCTTCTTCACTATTTTGTAAGCCAAGTCAACTACAGCATATGGTACACTATTTTCCCTTGTAGATTGGAAGAAATAGTAACCAATTACTCTAATTGCAAACTTGAGTTCTGCATCAGTGACATTATTCAATTTCAGTCCTCGGTAATCAGATTCTACTCCAGTTAGACTGATTAGCTCTTTTTGTGATATCATTTTTTGTGCTCGTGCATGATCATAGATAGGATACCCGGTGATCAGGTGAATGATTTCCTTAGTGATCTTAAATGGTTTCTCTTGTAGCCACATGAAATCATCATGTACTCTACTCAAGACGAACTTAACCCACAGGGGTTTGAACACATGGGGATAGACTAGGGCTTCAATTAATCCCTTGATTTTGATATGCTCAAATTTTCTATCCAGTTTGCCATTAGTGCAAAGTTCATCGTATGTGTCACTAATCTCGACATGACCGAGTTCCTCAACATGGCATTTGGTGAAGAATCTAACATCTTCTACTAATAAGACTCGATCCGGGATGAGTGAAAATGCAGTTTTGTCATCCGGTTCAGAGGCAACTTTAGGAGTTAAAGAATATTTTAGCGAGGGCTTCTCCACATTTTTGACAACTACAAGATCTTGGATCTTGGGCACCATTGTAGGTTTTGGGTAAGATTTGACAAATTATCCTTAGGGTTTACAAATGACTGATGCTTCACACTCAGTAGACAATAGCAATTTGACTAGATCAGAAACTAGCTTAACAGTGTGAATAGATTGATGTAAATAACTCAAAATTCGCTGTGAATGAAGTTTGAGCACCTTGATTCACTCTACTCTGCTTCTCGAAAACTTGGTGAATGAAAATGACCGTGAAAACACTTTTAAGTACTCAAAAATACCTTATCGGGCTCCATGCAAGTTAGGTCAAAATATTAAATGCACTCGGTTCACCTGTTACTGATTGACTCCTTTTTTTGTTTTAACTGAGTAACCAAATTTCCTTTATTAACCGACTTGACAGGTTTCCTATAAAGTATTATAAAATGACTAATTGCATCTTAACTATGCAGATTTTGAATTTTGTACATAATAGAATAGGAACTGTTTTCATTTAACCTTTAGAGAATGCAATCCCTTCATACCTTTTCCTGACTAATTTGAAATAGGTGCACCTAACTCGGTTGGTAAGGTTCTTTCTTCATCTGACCTATTTTCCTTCTTTTTCCAAATCATCTTGAATTTTTCTTTTATCTCTTCAGTGTCTCTTCTAGGTTGATCTCTGCAATCTCTAGCTAAATGTCTAGCTTTGTGACAATAAAAACATGCCATACCAGGATTTCTCCATGATCTTTGGTTGTTCATTCCAAACCTTATAAAACAGTTGGTACTAATATGTCCATATCTTCCACAACATTCGCACCATATCCTTGTATTGTAATCCCATGGTACTGCTGCATATTATCGGTAAGGATTTGTGTGAGTCCGATAACCTCTAGTGTTTGCTCAGTGTGGATACCGTATGTAGTTTTAGACCAGCACTTCTCAATACTATGTCCATATCTATTGCAGTTTCTACAAAACCCTTTGAATTTTGCCTTCTGATAGTTGTTAACAGACTTTGTCCTACATTGATTAGATGTGTGACCATATTTATTGCAATTGTAACAATATCCATTGGGCTTAGTGATATTTAGTTGCTTACCTTTTTTGATCTGGCATATGTATACATTATGACCTTGATTTCCATAGTAGTAGCAAATAGGCTTCTTCCTTTTGATGTTATTCCTGTTTCCAGCTAGTTTTGATGATTCTCCTCTCTCGGTAGTGTGAATTCCTTTCTTGGTAGATTCTTTTCCTTTGTAACCGAGTCCTCTTTCTTTGTAGGGTCGTCTTGTATTCAGTTGCTCATCCAACATCTTTGATGCTTCATAACTTTTCTCCAATGTTTCTTTGGATTTCTTCTCTGTTTCAAGTTTCAATGATTGATTTTCATCATTCTTTAGAATTTCTTCATGATGTGCATAACCTAGTTGATCTATCATATTTTGTTGAATCCCATTAACCTTATGATTTCATCATCCTTATCAGATACTACAGCTTCAAGTTGTTGTTTCTCTATTTGTAGATCTCTTGCTTTATCCTTAGCTATCCTTAATGCATCTAGATTTTCAGTCATCTGTGTACCAAAATGTTCATGTTCCCTTTTCATTGCTTTTAGTTGATCAGCTAATGCTTTGTTCTTTTCTTTCAACATTCCAATCATTTCTTCAGTCTCTTCATGTATACTGTTCTTAGATGATGTCTCGATTTGTTCCACTAACTCTTGAGAATCCTGCAAGTCATCAGATAATCTTCTCCTTACTTTCAGAGATTTTTCCATTTGTCTTTGCATGTCTGCAATCACTTGATTAGCATGATCTAGCTCTTCTTGTAGTTACAAAATCCTCCGAGATTGTTTATAGCCTTCCATTGATAAGATCTTTCTCTTTAGGTAGTTAAACCATTTTCCAAGATTCAAGCTCTGATACCAATTGTTAGGCCCAATATGGAAAGCTAATGTACTGAGAGGGGAGGGGTGAATCAGTACTCCAAAACTTTTCTTCAATAATAACCTTACTATTATGCATAAGAAGAATAGTACAATAACATAAAATAAAGTTAAAACAAACAGATAACAATCATACATGATTCCCTCCATAACACATATATTTGGGTCACGCAAAAACTCTTGGTTAGAGAGAAAAATTGCGGTGGGGATGGCACCCACAACTTCACTACTGTAATAATAAAGATTGCTCGGTTAGAGCTACATTTAGCTATTTCTGATAGCTTACCCTGTTAGGAGTAACAAGATCTATTAGATCTACCTTACTAAAGGATTTCACAACACTATATAAATGTTGCACCTAGTTAAAGGATTTACAATTTATAGACTTGGTTAGAGTCTTTTACCCTATTAAAGGTATCTCTTTCAACTTCAAAATATTACAATAAGACTTTACAAATATTTGCAACTTTACATCTAAAATGTTATAGCAGATTCTATGTGCTCAGAATAAGATTACCTAGCTTGTATCATACCTCGGTAACCCATATTGTAACTTGGTAAACCCTTCTGTTTACTTTGTTCTTTGACTATTCACTAATAACCTTCTTGGTGACCTCTTTGTGTCTCTGTAATAGCCTTCCTTCATACATACACACACACTCATTTCTCTCTTCCCATGCTGTATAAATAGATCTCTTACAATGGTGATCTAATTCATTGCTTCAATCTTTACAAAAAGATTCCTCGAATGAATAACTAAACAAAATATTTCATTGGTTAGATTGACCTTGCAATCATACATAATCTTCTAGTGCAATTTCCAATGTAATATTGGTTAGATGTGCCTCGATCTTGTAACATGTTTTCATGTGCATGTCCAAGTTCAATGTATCTGGTAAAACATTTCACTCAGTGAATATCAACTTGGTGAGTTAACTTTACTGCTCAGTAGCCATGAAACAATACTCGATAAACAGCTCAGTGAATATTGCGTTCTGTGACTGCTTTCTTCTATAACCGACTAGATTGTTCATACCGACTTCTCTATGTGTACCGACTGCATGATTCAGTAATACTAACCGACTATAATATATAGTTTGACTTTGAATATAAAACTAATGGCAATTTGATAAGTAGTAACAGTCTGGTCCTAGGGCGTTTGGCAGGCAGTGAGCTCTCATGGCATTTCAAGGGGGGTTGCTTTCTTCTGGAACTCTTGGAAAGTTTTCCCTTTGTGGTGGCTTTCTATAAGGCCTTCCATTTCTATGGTCGCTTCTAGCTTTGAGACTGGAGAAAGATGCCTCTTCTCTAATACTTATGCTCCTACTAATCTTGTGGGTAAGTCTCATCTTTGGGTTCACATCAGTCTTTTCCAGGCTCAGGATCCTTTTCTCCCCTTGATTTTGGCTAGATATTTTAATCCCATTACTAGTTTGGAGGAAAAGCAAGGTGGGTTATTCAGGCTTGATCCTTCCTAAAATTTACTCAGATATAATATTGGTCTCTTGAATCTCATTGATGTGAAGCCAATGTCTTTACATGGAATAATAGGAGGAGTGGTGTTGAGGCTATCTTTGAAAGGCTTGATAGATTTTTGGTTTCTTGCCTTTGGGTGCATGATAGGTGGTCCACCAGTTCATAAATTCTTGATTGGAGGGGTTTTGATCATTGGCCTATTAAGATTTATATTACATCTTTTAGAACATCCAAAAATCCCTCTTTCAAATTTCAATTGATGTGGCTTTGTTATCAATCAGTGATGGATCTTATGGTTGATTGTGTTGCTATTTTGGATATGTTAATATGGTTTTGTCATTGATGTCAACACTTGATGTCAACATTTGATGTCAACACTTATAAACTCTGGCAATATTCACTGGCAAGCAAGTGACTTATGCACAGTCACCGGTATTCTATTGACCGGCAGGATATATTATTTATAAGAACTTGGAATGACATGAAGAACACTTGGTTATGCTCAAGACATCATTTGGACACTTTGTCTTGGAGAATTGTTTGTTGGTATATTCAAGTTTGCATATTTTCTATTACTGGCAAATAGGTCTAGAATAAGCACTCATAGACTTATCTATTCCAAATCAACATGAAACATTTTCGAGATGATTTAATAATGTTGTAAATGCATTAAGCCGACATGTTGAATTAGATATTGCATCGGTTATTGATTTGTAAATTACTTTAATTGTAATATCTTTTAGAGCCAACCTACTAAAATTGGTCTTATGTTATGGTATATATGTAAGATCTTATTTGTAAGATCAGATGTGGAATACGAAATAGAAGGGCGCGAAGGTATATGCGAGATTAACCAGAGCTATACACGCAGACATCATCCGAAGGTTGAAGGAAGGTATTTGTGAAGACAATCAGAACTACATCGGTACTAAATCCAGCATATGAAGATGCTATTTTGAGCAGTACATCATCATTGGATTTAACAATCCAATTGTAGTCAATGTGACTCCCATTTGTGTTTGAGCAGTGAGCTCTAGGTGCTTGGTCTTTCTGCATGTGCAGACCCCATTTGTATACACATACTATCTGCAGTAGTATCATTTGATTGTGGGTAAGGTTTCCCACCGTGGTTTTTCCCCTTACAGGGTTTCCACGTACAAACATTGGTGTTATGTGTTGTGGATGTTATTGTCTTTCTATTTCATGCATTAATCTTTACTGGTACTGCAATTAACTGACAAACTGTCTACCGGCATAAAGTTTGGTTAAGTTGTTTTTGGTTTAAATTTATTAGACAACTGATTCACATGCCTCTTAGTTGTCTCTGAGACCTAACAATTGGTATTAGAGCCTAGTCCTCTTTTTGTAGAAGTTTAACATCTTGAGGAGATCCAATGTCTACTAACTATTTCAGGAAGGACAGTCTAAAACTTGATGGAACCAACTATGGCATATGGAAGATCAGGATGGAGACACATCTAAATTTTAATAGGAAGGACATTTGGGATGTTACATTAAATGGCTATACTGTTGTTGTTCAAGGTCAACCTACTCCAGCTAACTTGGCTAAAGATGAAGAAAATGATTGGAAGGCAAGAGAAGCACTTTTGAGTGCATTATCAGATCAGGAAATTATAGGATTATCAGATAGATCTACTGCTAAAGCTATTTGGAACCATTTGGAAAAACTGTATGAAGGAGATTCCACAGTTAAAGTTGCAAAACTTGAAAGCTTCTGAGTCAGGTTTGAAAATCTAAAAATGGAAGAAGATGAAAGGATTTGTGCTTTTATGGAAAGATTTAATGAAATTGTTTTGGGTGTTAAATGTTGTGGAGGAACCTTATGTGAAAGTGAAATGTTTCAAAAGTTTTAAGATGATTGCCACCTGCATACAAAATGAAAGTTACTGTTATAAATGAACTGAGAACAATGCCTAGTGCATCAGTAACTAGGGATACATTGATTGGAAAACTTTCAGCTTTTTAAATTGAGTAATTTGGTCTTGTTGCTACTATAAAGGTAGATTTAGCTTTTAAGGCATCAACTTCATCTACACCATCATTTGAGAAATCTGATTGGAAAGCCTTTTATGCAAGAGAACTTGAAGAAAGTAGGAGAGAAAATGAAGAGCTTGAAGAACTTGAAGCACTATTTGCAAGGAAAATGCCTATAGGTCCAGTTGGAAGTAAGTATGAAGGTAAATCACCCTTTAAATGTTTCAACTATAATACAATTCATCATATGACTTCAAGATGTTCTGAAAGACATGCAAGATTAAGAGAAGAAGCTAGAAGAACATATAAGGCTAACGCTGAATATCAGAGATACAAATTTAAGAAGAATAAAGACAAATCTTGTTATCTTGCTAATGAAGGAGTCACTGATGATTCTGATGAGGATCCGATAGACAATGGATGGGTCTTTGTTTCTTTAACAGAAGATAAACCGTCACCTACTGTGCAACTGGTAGAACAGGCCCTAGTAGCTAAAGTTGAAGTTAAGGATGAATGGATCATTGATTTAGGATGTTCACATCACATGACTGGAGATAAGAGTAAATTCTTATCCTTTCAAGAATACAATGGAGGTCTAGTAAGATTTGGAGATGATAGAGCTTGTTCAATCAAAGGTAAAGGTACAATATCTTTTGATGGTAAGTATAATATTGACAATGTTTACTATGTTGAAGGTTTAAAGCATAATCTACTGAGTGTTGGTCAACTAGTTGAAAAAGGATTTTAGTTACAGTTCAGGAATGGAAAATACAAAATCATGAACAGAACCGGCTTGGAAATTGCAACCCGTAATCAGACCAGAGGTAATATCTTTCATTTGAATAGTAATGAAAACACATGTTTGATTGCACACATTGATGAAAGTTGGTTATGGCATAAGAGACTCTGTCATGTAAATTTTGATTCCATTGTAAAAATCAATACAACTAAGGCAGTTAGAGATTTACCTAAGATTGTTAAACCACACAATCTGGTATGTAAGGAATGTCAATTTGAAAACTAGTTAGAGCATATTTTAAAAGTATTCGATAAAAATCCAATAATTCTCTTGACTTAATTCATATTGACCTATGTGGTCCAACTAGAACTAAAAGCTTACAAGGTGATAGATATTTCATGCTAATCATTCATGACTATTCTAGAATGTTTTGGGTTACTTTTATCTGAGAAAAATCAAAAGCATTTGGGAAGTTCAAACTATTCAAAGCAATGGTAGAAAATGAAATCGACAAGAAAATCAAATGTCTAAGATCAAATCAAGGAGGTGAATTCACATCTAATGAATTTAATACATTCGGTGAAGTGAATGGAATCAGAAGATAGCTATTAGCACCCCGGACACCACAACAAAATGGAGTTGTAGAAAGGAAAAACAAAACTATCTTAGAAGTAGCTAGAAGTATGTTGCTTTAAGCAAATCTACCACATGCATATTGGAGAGAGGCAATAAGTACAACGGTCTACACATTCAACAAAGTTCACATCAAAGGAGAAACTGGTAAGATCCCTCATGAACTATGGTTTTGTATTACTCCCACTCTTAAGTATTTCAGAATATTTGGAATTAAATGCTATATTAGAAGAGATGAGTACATTGGTAAATTTGATCCTAAAAGTGATGAAGGAATATTTCTTGGTTATTCATCTAAGAGCATGGCATATAGATGTTTTAACAAGAGATTGGAGAAAATTGTTGAGAGTACAAATGTGAAAATTGATGAACAGTTTAGAGGAATTTCAAGGTATATAGACTCTGAACTGGCAATAGAGATTCCGGTAAATGAACCTACAGTGAATCCACCAGTATAGAATGAAGATCCAGGTACACCGACATCATCTGAAAATTCAAAAGTCACTGAGGAACAACAACAAATGAGACACCCCGGTATGTAAGACTGAATCATTCTGAAGATCAGATAATTTTTAACAAATATAAAGGAGTTATGACAAGAAGAAAATTGGAAAATGAAGAGGTATGTCTTATTTCTAAAATTGAACCATCATCAATTAATGAGGCATGTGAAGATAAACATTGGATTAAAGCTATGGAAGAAGAATTAGAACAAATAGAGAAAAATAATACATGGACATTAGTTCCCCAGCCTAAAGATAAAAATGTAATTGGAACAAAATGGGTATTTAAAAACAAACTTAATGAAGATGGTAAGGTAAGCATAAATAAAGCAAGACTAGTGTGTAAGGGATATTCACAGAAAGAAGGAATTGATTACAATGAAACCTTTGCACCGGTAGCTATAATTGAGGCAGTAAGATTATTCTTGGCTTTTGCAGCACACAAGCACTATAAAATATATCAAATGGATATTAAATGTGCATTTCTGAATGGAGATCTTGAAGAAGAAGTTTATATTGAGCAACCTGATGGATTTTGTTTGATAGATAATAAAGATATGGTTTGCAGGTTAAGGAAAGCTTTGTATGGATTGAAGCAAGCTCCAAGAGCTTAGTATGCTAGATTGGATAAATATCTTTTGAAGATTAGTTTTTATAAAGGTAATGATGACAGTAATTTATACTATAAAGTAACAAAGGATGATATCTTGGTTATAGAAGTTTTTGTTGATGATATAATCTTTGGAGGAGAAGAAGGATTATGTGAAGACTTTTCTAGAAAGATGCAACAAGAATTTGAAATGTCTATGATTGGAGAAGTAAAATTCTTTTTAGGATTGCAGATTTCACAAACTGATAATGGTATATTCTTGAGTCAATATAAGTACTTGAAGGAGTTGTTAAAGAAATTTGGTATGGAAAACTCTAAATCGATAAGCACACCTATGATTACAACTGATAAATTATCTTTGAAGGATGAATCAAAACCTATTAATCCGACAAGATACAAATCTATGATAGGAGGTCTATTGTATTTGACACAAACAAGACCTAATATTATGAATGCAGTATGTATTGTTTCTAGATTTCAGACTAATCCTAAAGAAAATCATGAATCAAAAGTAAAAAGGATTTTCCAGTACTTACAAGGTACAAAAATTCTTGGCTTATGGTATCCTAGAGATGAAAACTTTGATTTATGTGCATACATAGATGCAAATTTGGTAGGAGATGTAGATGACAAAAAAAGCACCATCAGAGGAGCATTTTTTATTGGAAATAGATTAATTTCTTGGTTGAGTAAGAAACAAAGTTGTACATCTTTGTCAACAGCTGAATCAGAATATGTTGCAGTAGCAACTAACTGTACATAGGTATTATGGCTTAAACAAATGTTGAAGGATATAAAGGTAAAATGCAAGGAACCTATAATCATCTATTATGATAACATTGTAGCAATTGATATATCTAAGAATCCGATACTACATTCTAAAACCAAACATGTTTCTATCAAACTAAATTTTCTAAAAGAGAATGTTGAAGTAAAAGAAGTAAAACTGGTTTATGTGAATACTAAAGAGCAGATTGAAGATATTTTCACTAAACCTTTGCCTAAGGAGACTTTTGAATATCTTAGAGACCAGCTTGGGGTCATACCCCCACTGGTAGAGACTTAGACAATTGATTCTTGTCATCAACCAACATAATTAATAGAGAAATCTTTTACTCTAGCTTTGATGAGGAAGCTACTTCTCAAGGGGAGAAGTTGATCTATTAGTATATTGGTTGGTATTTTGTATTTGAACCTGGTTTTTGTATTTTCTTTGGCATTTGACATCAAAGGGGGAGAGATTGATATGGAAAAATATAAGGATAACATATATTCCTAAGAGAAGAGATTGTTATTCTCTGTATCTGAATCTTGATTTCTGGTTATGATCTCTTTTAGGAGATGATTGTTGGTTTTTGGTATTTGGCATTTCTGTTTTGGCACTTTGATGGTTTTTCCATCTTGTGTTGCCATCAATGCCAAAGGGGTAGATTGTTGGTATTATGGATATGTTGATATGGTTTTGTCATTGATGTTAACACTTATCAACTCTAGCAATATTCACTGGCAAGCAAGTGACTTATGCACAGCCATCGGTATTCTATCCATCGGTAGGATATATTATTTATAGGCACTTGGAATGACATGAAGAACACTTGGTTATGTTGAAGACATCATTTGGACACTTTGTCTTGGAGAATTGTTCATTGGTATATTCGAGTTTGCCTATTTGCTATTATTGGTAAATAGGTCCAGAATAAGCACTCACAGACTTATCTATTCTAGATCAACACAACACGTTTTGGAGATGATTTAATAATGTTGTAAATGCATTAAGCTAACATGTTGAATCAGATATTCCATCGGTTATTGATTTGTAAATTACTTTTATTCTAATATCTTTTAGATCTAACCTACTAAAATTGGTCTTAGGTTATGGCATATATATAAGATCTTATTTGTAAGATCAGATGTGGAATGCGAAATAGAAATGTGAAGGTATATGCGAGACTAACCAGAGCTATACACACAAACATCATCTGAAGGTTGAAGGAAGGTATTTGTGAAGACAATCAGAACTACACTGGTACTGAATCCAGCATATGAAGATTCTATTTTGAGCAGTACATCATCATTGGATTTAAGCATCCAATTGTAGTCAGTGTGACTCCCGTTTGTGTTTGAGTAGTGAGCTCTAGGCGGTTGGCCTTTTTGCATGTGCATACCCCATTTGTATACACATACTATCTGTAGTAATATCATTTGATTATGGGTAAGTTTTCCCATCGTGGTTTTTCCCCTTACAGGGTTTCCACATACAAACATTGGTGTTATGTGTTGTGGATGTTATTGTCTTTCTGTTTCATACATTAATCTTTATCAGTACTATAATTAACTGACAAACTATCTACCGACATAAAGTTTGGTTTACTGGTATTAAGAATTAAGTTTGGTTAAGTTGGTTTTGGTTTAAATTTATTAGACAATTGATTCACCCCCCCCCCCTCCTCTTAGTTATCTCCGGGACCTAACAGATTGGTGGCATAAAGGGGTCCCTGCCCATGGGCAAGGTATGTACTCCTTTGGGAAGAGAGCACAACGTGTAAAATACAGGCTGAAGAGATGGAATGAACAATGTTTTGGGAACCTACATAGACATAATATGGCAGCTCAATCGAAGCTGGATGAGGTTACGCATCAAATTAGGGATCAAGGGATGATTGTGGAGATCAGTATGGCCGAGTCCCTTTCTCTGAAGGACTTAGAAGCATGGGAGTTGCGTGAGGAGATTTTCTGGAAATAAAACTCTTGTGTGGATTGTCTCCAAGAAGGTGATAGAAACATTTCTTTTCTCATAATCCTATTAAGGCTCGAAGGTATTATAACTCTATTACATCTCTCATTTCTTCAGAAGGGGTTCATCTTTCATCTAAAGAAGAAATTTCTACGGAAGTTGTCTGTTTGTTTTCTAATTTTCTAAATACCTAAGAGGATCATTAAGCTATGGTGGAAGAGAGGGCCATCTTGAATTTTATTCCTCCTCTTTTCTTTGTTGAAATGAATGATGATCTTTTGCACCCCATTTTGGTGTCTGAACTTGAGGGGATTGTGTTTCAAATGAAGAAAGGCAAGGCTTTTGGCCCTGATGGGTTTCCTATTGAGTTTTTTCAAGAATTTTGGGAGATTATAAAGTATGATCTTCTAGATGTGGTTAAAAAATCTCATAGGAATAAACAAATGCTCAAATCTAGGAATTCTACCTTGTTGGCTCTCATTCCTAAGAAGGAGGGGGCTAATAGCTTGGATCAGTACAAGCCTATTGCTTTACGTAATGTTGTCTACAAGATAATCACTAAATTGATTGTTGAACGACTCAAACCTCTCCTTTGCACTTGGTTTCTAAGGAGAAAGGTGGTTTCATTGATGAAAGATAGATCCTTGATGGATTTGTGATAGCAATGGAGGCTATTAATTCGATGGCTTCCTCTAAGGAGAAGGCTATGCTTATTAAACTTGACATGGCCAAAGCTTATGATAGGGTGAATTGGGATTTCTTACAGAAGATCCTTTTGGCTTTTGGTTTTGAGTAGGTGAATTGGGTTCTTATTTGTGTGACTTCTGCCTCTTTCTAAGTTCTTATTAATGGGGAACCCTCATAATTGTTTAGCGCTTCGAGGGGGATTCAACAAGGGGACCATTTATCTCTTTATTTATTTATTCTCATGGCTGAAGGTCTTGGTAGATTTCTCACTTCCCAGGTGAGACATGGTCTGATTTAGGGTTGGAGTTGGAGTAATTATGTACCTCCCTACTCCCATATTCAGTTTTTGGAGGTTTGATGGGTAGTGCCAGAATCAATGCGACAGTGAATTTTAGGAGAGCTTTGCATATCTATTGCAAAGCCTCAGGTAAGAAAATTAATGAAGATAAATCATCAATATATTTCTTTAATACCCCTCGGCCTATTCAAAATAGGATTGGGAGGATCCTTAGATTTCAGACGAGGTCTTTTCCTTTGTTGTACCTCAAGATTCCTTTAGATTTGGAGGTTTAGCATAGAGATTTTTGGCAAAGAATTTTGGATAAATGTAGTTGGAAGGTTAATCATTGGACTTATAGGTGGTTATCCTTTGCTAGAAGAGTGATTCTTCTGAAGACTATGGTGCAAGCACTTCCCATTTATAGGTGTTTTGTGTAGGCTACCCACTCCAGATTTGTGAGAGAGTTCGATGCTCTTTCCCATCAATTTATTTGGTCTGGTAGTTTTCTTTATTCTAAGTAGAGTTTAGTTAAATGGGACTCTATTTGTAGACCAAGAAATGCTGGGGGTCTTAGCCTCAGATCTATTCCTTTGCTTAGCAAGTCCTTGGCAGCTAAGTTGTATTGGAGGTGGTGTAATAGTCAGGATCAGGACTGGGCCAAGATTTTAATCTATAAGTATCTCCTTAGTGCTAATGATCATGAGGTGCCTCATCTTATTTTAGTGGGCAGGGGCTCTTGTATCTCATATACTCTTAAAAAAGGTGCCCAACTTATTAAAGATGGCCTTTTCTGGATTTGTAGTAAAGGCTCTAAAGCTCTTTTTTGGCAAGACTCTTGGGATGGTCACCCTCCTATTCTATCAAGTTATCCATAGCTTTAGCCTCTTTCCAACATTCTCACTGATGCCGTGTTAGGTCCCAGAGACAACTGAGAGTGGGGGGGTGAATCAGTTGTCCAAAAAAACTTAAACCAAGAACAACTTAACCAATCTTAATGCTTAATACTGGTAAACCAAACTTTCATGCCAATAGACAGTTTATCAGTTAATTGAAGTACTAGTAAAGAATAATGCACGCAATAGAAAGATAAAAGCATCCACAACACATAACACCAAAGTTTGTACGTGGAAACCCCGTAAGGGGAAAAACCACGGTGGGAAACCTTACCCACAATCAGATGATACTACTGCAGATAGTATGTGTACAAAATGGGGTCTGCACATGCAGAAAGGCCAAGCGCATAGAGCTCACTTCTCAAACACAAATGGGAGTCGCACTGACTACAATTGGATGGTTAAATCCAATGATAAATGTACTGCACAAAATAGCATCTTCATATGCTAGATTCAGTACCGGTGGAATTCTGATTGTCATCACAAATACCTTCCTTCAAACCTTAGATAATGTTTGCATGTATAGCTCTGCTTAATTTCACATATCCCTTCTTTATTTTTCAATCCACAATCAACACTTCCACACTTCAATCTTACAAATAAGATCTTACATATCTACCATAACCTAGGACCAATTTTAGTAGGTCGGCTCTAAGAAGATTTTACAATAAAGTAATTTATAAAACAATATCCGATGTAATAACCAATTCAACATGTCAGCTTAATGCATTTACAAAATAATTAAATTAACTCCAAAATGTGTTGTGCTAATCTAAAATAGATAAGTCTGTTGGTGCCTATTCTGGACCTATTTGCTAGTGAAATCAAATGTGCAAACTCGATTATACCAACAAACAATTCTCCAAGACAAAGTGTCCAAACGATGTCTTCAACACAACCAAGTGTCTTTCATATCATTCCAAGTGCTTGTAAACAATATAACCTACCGGTGGATAGAATGCCAGTGTAGAGTCTGTCTGTGTCAGTGTCAGGGTTTGCCTACCAGTAAATGTTGCTAGAGTTGACAAGTTGTTGACATCAATGACAAAACCATATCAGCATATCCAAAATATCAACAATCTCCCCCTTTGGCATTGATGGAAACACAAGATTGAAAAACCATCAAAGTGCCAAAACATAAATGCCGACTACCAAAAACCAATTAATCTCCTTTAAAAGAGATCATAACTAGATAACAATTTTTCCAACTGAACAATCTCTCCCCCTAGGAGTAACATGTGCCATCCTTATGTTTTTCTCTATCAATCTCTCCCACTTTCACATCATATGCCAAAGATATACCAAAACTAGGTTCAAATACAAAATACCAACTAATATACCAATAGATCACCTTCTCCCCCTGAGAAGTAGCTTCCTCATCAAAGCCGGAATAAAAGGTTTCTTTGTTAAATCTGTCGGTTGATGACAAACATCAATTGTATAATTCTCTACTAGTTGGGGCATGACCCCAAGCTGGTCTCTAAGATATTCAAAAGTCTCCTTAGACAGAGGTTTATTGAAAATATCTACAATCCACTCTTTAGTATTTACATAAACCAATTTTACTTCTTTTGCTTCAACTTTCTCCCTCAGAAAATTTAGGTTTTATAGATATATATTTGGTTTTAGAAGGAAGTATTGGATTCTTAGATATATCAATTGTTGCAGCTTTGACACAATAGATGATTGTAGGTTCCTTGCATATTACCCTTATATCCTTTAACATTTGTTTAAGCCATATTACCTATGTATAGTTAGTTGCTGCTACAACATATTCTAATTCAGATGTTGATAAAGATGTACAACTTTGTTTCTTACTCAACCAGGAAATTAATATGTTTCCAAAAAAAAATGCTCCTTCGGTGGTGCTTTTTTTTTCATCTACATCTCCTGCCGAATTAGCATCTATATATGCACATAAATCAAAGTTTTCATTTCTAGGATACCATAAGCCAAGATTTTTAGTACCTTGTAAATACCGGAAAATCCTTTTTACTGCTAATTCATGATTTAAAACTCTAGGATTACTCTGAAATCTAGAAACAATACATACTGCATTCATAATATTAGGTCTTGTTTCTATTAAATACAGTAGACCTCCTATCATAGATTTGTATCTTGTCAGACTAATAGGTTTTGATTCATCTTTCAAAGATAATTTATCAGTTGTAGTCATAGGTGTGCTTACCCGTTTGGAGTTTTCCATACCAAATTTCTTTAACAATTCCTTCAAGTATTTAGATTGACTCAAGAATATACCATTTTCAGTTTGTGAAATCAGTAATCCTAAAAAGAATTTAACTTCTCCCATCATAGACATTTCAAATTCTTGTTGCATCTTTATAGAAAAGTCTTTACATAATCCATCTTCTCCTCCAAAGATTATATCATCAACAAAAACTTTTGTAACCAAGATATCATCATTTGTTATTCTATAATATAAATTACTATTAGCATTACCTTAGAAAAACCAATCTTCAAAAGATATTTATTCAATCTAGCATACCAAGCTCTTGGAGCTTACTTTAGTCCATACAAAGCTTTCCTTAACTTGCAAACCATATCTTCATTGTCTATCAAAGAAAATCCATCAGGTTGCTCAATCTAAACTTCTTCAAGAATTTCATTCAAAAATGCACATTTATTATCCATCTGATATACTTTATAGTTCTTGTGTGCTGCAAAAGCCAAGAATAATCTTATAGCCTCAAATCTTGCTACCGATGCAAAGGTTTCATTGTAATCAACTCCTTCTTTTTGTGAATATCCCTTACACACTAGTCTTTCTTTATTTCTAATTATCTTACCATCTTCATTAAGTTTATTTCTAAATACCCATTTTGACCCAATTACATTTTTCTTTTTAAGCCGCGGAACTAATGTCGATGTATCATTTTTCTCTATCTGTTCTAAGTCTTCTTCCATAGCTTTAATCCAATGTTTATCTTCAAATGCCTCATTAATTCATGATGGTTCAATTTGAGAAATAAGACATACCTCCTTATTTGCCAATTTACCTCTTGTCATAACTCTTTTGAATTTGTTACCAATTATCTGATCTTCAGGATGATTCAGTCTTACATATTGGGGTGTGTTCTTTTGTTGTTCCTCAGTTACTATTGAATTTTCAGATGATAACGGTGTACCTGTATCTTCATTCTGTATAGGTGGATTCACTGTAGGTTCATTTACCAGAATCTCTGATGCCGGTTCAGAGTCTATATACCTTGAAATTCCTATAAACTATTCAGCAATTTTCACATTTGTGCTCTCAACAATTTTCTGCAATCTTTGGTTAAAACATCTATATGCCTCACTCTTAGATGAATAACCAAGAAATATTTCTTCATCACTTCTAGGATCAAATTTACCAATGTACTTATCTCTCCTAATATAGCATTTATTTCCAAATATTCAAAAATACTTAAGAGTGGGAGTAATACCAAACCATAGTTCATGAGGGGTCTTACCAGTTTCTCCTTTGATGTCAACTTTGTTGAATGTGTAGACTGCTGTACTTATTGCCTCTCTCTAGTACACATGTGGTAGATTTGCTTCTTATAACATACTTCTAGCTGCCTCTAAGATAGTTCACTTTTTCCTTTCTACAACTCCATTTTGCTGTGGTGTTCGTGGTGCTGATAGTTGTCTTTTGATTCCATTTATTTCACAGAATGTATTAAATTCTTTAGATGTGAATTCACCTCCTTGATCTGATCTTAGACATTTGATTTTCTTGCCAGTTTCATTTTTTACCATTGCTTTGAATAATTTTAACTTCCCAAATACTTCTGATTTCTCTCTGAGAAAAGTAACCCAACACATTATAGAATAGTCATCAATGATTAGCATGAAATATCTATCACCTTGTAAGCTTTTAGTTCTAGCTGGACCACATAGGTCAGTATGAATTAGATCAAGAGCATTATTGGATTTTTCTTGAATACTTTTAAAAGATGCTCTAACTTGTTTTCCAAATTGACATTCCTTACATAACGGATTGTGTGGTTTAACAATCTTAGGTAAATCTCTAACTGCCTTAGTTGTACTAATTTTTATAATGCAATCAAAATTTAAATGACAAAGTCTCTAATGCCATAGCCAACTTTCATCAATATGTGCAATTAAGCATGTCTTTTCATTACTATTGAAATGAAAGATATTACCTCTAGTTTGATTACCGGTTGCAATTTCCAAGCCGGTTCTATTCATGATTTTGCTTTTTCCATTTTTGAACTGTAACTAAAATCCCTTTTTCAACTAGTTGTCCAACACTCAGTAGATTATGCTTCAAACCTTCAACATAGTAAACATTGTCAGTATTATGCTTAACATCAAAAGATATTGTACCTTTACCTTTGATTGAACAAGCTTTATCATCTCCGAATCTTATGAGACCTCCATTATACTCCTGAAAGGATAAGAATTTACTCTTATCTCCAATCATGTGATGTGAACATCCTGAATCAGTTATCCATTCATCCTTAACTTCCACTTTAGCTGCTAGAGCCTATTCTACCGATTAAGCAATAGGTGTTGGTTTATCTTTTGTTAAAGAAACAAAGACCCATCCATTGTCTGCTGGATCCTCATTAGAATCATCAGTCATTCCTTCATTAGCAAGATAATAAGATTTATTTTTATTTTTTTTAAATCTATATCTCTGATATTCAGGGTTAGGCTTATATGTTCTTCTTGCTTCTTCTCTTAACCTTTCATGTCTTTCAGGACATCTTGAAGCCACATGACCAATCTTATTATAGTTAAAATATTTAAAGGGTGATTTACCTTCATACTTACTTCCAACTGGACCTTTAGGCATTTTCCTTGCAAATAGTGCTTCACATTCTTCAAGATCTTCATTTGATCTCCTCAAGTTGTTAAACTTCTGCAAAAAGAGGACTCAACTCTCATACCAATTGTTAGGTCCCAGAGACAACTGAGAGGGGGGGGAGGGGTGAATCAGTTGTCCAACAAAACTTAAACCAAAAATAACTTAACCAATCTTAATGCTTCATACTGGTGAACCAAACTTTCATGCCAGTAGATAGTTTATCAGTTAATTGCAATACTAGTAAAGAATAATGAATGAAACAATAGATAAAAGCATCGACAACACATAACACCAAAGTTTGTATGTGGAAACCCTGTAAGGGGAAAAACCACGATGGGAAACCTTACCCACAATAAGATGATACTACTACAGATAGTATGTGTACAAAATGGGGTCTGCACATGCAGAAAGGCCAAGTGCCTAGATCTCACTTCTCAAACACAAATGGGAGTCACACTGACTACAATTGGATGGTTAAATCCAATGATAAATGTACTGCACAAAATAGTGTCTTCATATGCTGGATTCAATACCGGTGGAGTTCTAATTGTCTTCACAAATACCTTCCTTCAAACCTTAGATGATGTTTGCATGTATAGCTCTGCTTATTTTCACATATCCCTTCTTTATTTTGCAATGCACAATCCACAGTTCCACACTTCGATCTTACAAATAAGATCTTACATATATACCATAACCTAGGACCAATTTTAGTAGGTCGGCTCTAAGAAGATTTTACAATAAAGTAATTTATAAAACAATATTCGATGCAATAACAGATTCAACATGTTGGCCTAATGCATTTACAACATAATTAAATTAACTCAAAAATGTGTTGTTCTGATCTAAAATAGATAAGTTTGCCGGTGGCTATTCTGGATCTATTTGCTGGTGAAAGCAAATGTGCAAACTTGATTATACCAATGAACAATTCTCCAAGACAAAGTGTCCAAATGATGTCTTCAACACAACCAAGTGTCCTTCATATCATTCCAAGTGCCTATAAATAGTATAACCTATAGGTGGATAGAATGCCAGTGTAGAGTCTGTCTGTGCCGGTGTCAGGGTTTGCCTGCTGGTGAATGTTGCTAGAGTTGACAAGTTGTTGACATCAATGACAAAACCATATCAACATATCCAAAATACCAACACGCTGGATGGGTTAAGGTGGAGAATTTTAAAATGGTTAGGCACATTGGGCAGGTTGTGGTGACTTGTTGGAAGGATCCTCTTGAATGGCCCTTAGGTGGTTTGGATGAAGATCCTATGGTGTTGGTTAATATCCTAGAGGGTAGGTTTTGTAGTTCCCTTAAGGAGAGAGATATTTTGGCTTGGGGTCCTAATCCAAAAGGCAAGTTTTTTGTGCTGAAGGTTATACTCAACTTGATAGGCAATTGCATTTCTTGACGGATGTTCCCTGGTGGAAGAAGGTTTGGAATAGCTTCTCTTGGCTAAAATGTAATTTCTTCTTATGGCTGGTTGCTTAGAGGAAATGCCTCACGTGGGAGAATCTTCATAAGAGAGGCTTCTATGGACCATCTATTTGTTATCTTTATATGCATAATGAGGAAGAATACTCCCACTTGTTTTTTATATGCCCTTTCTCTAGGGATATTTGGCACAAGTAGTGGGAGGCTTGGCAACATGATTGTTTTCATGCTAGCTCCTTAATTGAATTTTGGGATAGCTTGGGCAAACCCCAAACAAAGACCTCTTTTCTTCAAGTGGCCTGGGCTATTGAGCCAAATCTTATTATTTGAAATCTATGGCTAGAAAGGAATTAGAGAGTCTTTTGTGATTCACATATAGGGAGTCCTCAGCTATTGCAGAAGATAGTTAATAGGCTTTAGGAGACAATCTTGGCTAGGTGCAATTTGTCAGAAAATGTTGATCCAAGTGATTATGCTATTGTAAGGAATCTGCAATTGGAAAACATTAAAATGGATTGTCCTGCTAGAAATAGATCTCGTAATGCAAAGCAGCAGATAAGTAGAGATGGAAGGTGGATTCCTCCTCATGTGGGAATCTTAAAAATTAATATAGATGGCTCTTCCCATGGGAATCCTGGACATGTAGGTATTGGAGGTATAGGTAGAGGTGATGATGGTTGTGCAATTTTTTTCTTCTCTATTTATATTGGGTAGGACTCTAACAATCTTATGGAGGCCCTAGCTATTAATAATTATGTTGAGCGAGGATTTCTTCAGGATGGAGGAAGATTATTTGTGAGTCATATTCTCAGATTGTTGTGGATATGTTGAACAATAAAAATATGAATGATGTGAGTTTGCAATTAGCTTTTGTGGTCAGACATATTTTACAAATGTGTAATGCATTGGAATTTGTCTCCTTTTATCATATTTCCACGGAGTGGAATAGAGTGGCTGATTGTTTGGCCAAGTGGGCTTCAAAGCATGTTGATGGTTGGGATTTTAGTGGAAGGGATGGTCTACCTCTTGATTATCATGAAACTTTATAAAGGTCAATGCTAGAAGATGGGATGATGCCAGTGCACCTAGTGGTGTAAAATCAATTTCCAAAGTAGCTGGCTTTTGGTGCTACTTTCTATAATGTCATCTTTCTGAGGGCTTTCTGAAAAGGTGTTATCATTGGAAATCCGATGGTCAAATCTATTGCTATGGTCACTGGACTTTGTAGTGGTGGTGCTGGTGGTTCTTTTAGGATCCTTTTAGTTTTTGTTGCTATCTTGGTGGGCCTAAGGCCTGTTCTTTGTAATTCTGTGATTTCTAAATAAATCTTTAACCCTTTTTTCAAAAAAAATCATTTTTCCTCTATTATTGTAGTTTTTAATAGTTTGAAACTCATAAGCAAGTTCACTTTTGCATCATGTTGATATAATTAAAGTTCACTAAGATAAAAAAAAATATTATTCCCATAATAAAGCTTAAATTTAGCTCACATATTTTCATAAATACCATTTATCCTTTGTTAACATTGCTATGTCTTTTTTATTTACTTCCTTGGAAATATAAATTTAACTAAAATGGCTAGTTTCTTCAGTCCATCTAATATAGACCCATCTGGCCTAAGACATTACTATTGCAATTAAATATCCCTCCTCAAAACATATTGCCTTGAATCACCTATTTCTAGACAATAACCATCTAGGCTTTATTTTTTATTGGTTTTAAAGCCAAGAAAAGAACAGTGATCTTCAAGCTTTTATAGAATATGATGGTGAGGAATTAGAGTGTTTTTATAGCCACAAATATAATGGAATAACTTTCCAAGCATAATAGAGATTAATATCTAATACTGGTTCTTGAAATTAAATCCCAATGAAACAAAGAGTGCACAACTTTGTTTCCCACCTAGCTTGAAATACACAAAAAATAAAAGCCAGATAAAAAATAGTTGTGGATAATTTTCAATTTTCTATTCAATCATAAAATTAACATTTACAAAATATTAAAAAATAAATTATAATATTATTTTACAAATAAAATATTTACAATTATTAGGATCTACACCCAATCTTCATTAGGAGCTTCATATTGTTTCATTGTATATTATTTATTCAACACTATTATTGTTGCATAATTTTTTTTTTGTTCTACCAAGAACTACTATTTATAAAAATATTCTTCCACAAACTTATAGTCATTAGAAAACATTCTCCCTGTTTGTTTCACTCTATCCTCTACTAAAAAAAAATCCCTCTCAAATTGAAACTTCAAACTCACCAACTAGCATTAAAGTCACTATAAAAAAATAAAAAAATCTACTACTGCTACACAAGAGGAAGGAGAAATTATGATCATAGAAATATCTTCAATTCGTGGCTAGTGACAAGTAGGTGGCTATAAGAGTTGTAACAAAATTGAATTTCCAACACTCCCCTTTTTCTTAAGCCATCATTCATGATTTGCTTACAAGGAAATAAAAAATGGCCAAATTACATCTTAGGCACTCAAAACAATCTTTGCCCAATGACTTTGTAAACAATTCCCCAAGTTATTACTCAGACCTACAATACTTAACTTTTATGTTACCATTTTTAACTAGATACCTTATGAAATTATATCTAATTTTATATTCTTACTTCTTTCATGAAAATCTATATTTTTTTGTAAAAGTATATTGATAAAATATTATCACCAAATATAGTTTTTTTACCCTATTCTTCTTCATTCAAATTAGCTAGGATTATATTTAGATAAATTTCTTGCAACATTTCTGCATTTAGTACAATTTACTCAGTCTTAGCTGTAAAAAAGGAAAATTATAGGTTGTTTATTTGAAGCCCACGATATCAATCCTAAACCAAAATGAAAAATATATCTTGATGTGCTCTTCCTATCATATGCAATTCCTATCTAATCACTATTTGTGTATTCAACTAGTTCAAAATTATTTGTTGGAGTGTACAAAATACCATATCCCTTGTTTCCATTCACATGTCATAGGATTGTCTTACCTTCTTACCAATTGTTGGCATATGTGCAGAGTTTGATGACATGATGATATTGTATGTTTTCATTGATGTCAGTATGGTAAATTATGAACCAACATATTAATGTTAGCAAATTGGCAAGAGAACTGGTATGATACTGTGAACCAGTATATGTGAGAACCAGTATAACATGTGAACTAGTATATGTGAAAAAGTGAAGTGGTATGTTGGAATAAGAACCGGTATATGGAATGTTTTGTATTGGGGTTTCATTTAGCATGACTACCGGTTGGTAGTCTCAGCTTCAGGGTTTCAAGTTGATGTATTGTCTGTGTGATTCAACTGATGACATCTTGTGATGAGTTATCATTGTAATGAAGATTAGATCGTGTTGCCATGTCAGCTTTGTGCGCATGAAGGATTTCCTTGAGGATCTTGCATGAAGAAGATTGATCTTATCCACATCAAGAATGTGCAAAGTCTCTATAAATGATGGAGAGCATGATGGGTTATCAGCTTCCTGAAGCAAAAAAGAATGAAGTTTGGAGAATGTCTTGAGATATGTTCAAGACTATTATATTAAATGCAGTATGATTAACGGTTGGGATTGAACTGATTAAATTACTAAACCTAAATGCTTAGGGTTTAGGGTTTATGCTACCGACCTATCTATTTCCTATAAGGTCAATGATGGTTTTCATTTTGTGGTTGTTGGAAAATGTTATGTGTGTATCCAAGTGAAGAGATACTCGATTCTTGCTAGACCGGAGAAGTGTGTTGTTACCTGCAGAGTGTGATTGCAGAAGAAAAGGAGATAAAGAGGATCTGCCTTGGCATTGTGTGCTATTAATCAAATCAGTGTTTTACCTGTTGACTTCTAACCATTTCAGCAGTTGGAAAATCCCTTAACTATGTAGCTTTGATAGGCTTTTGTGTAAATCCTTTAACAGGGTGACTCAGTTCAATGATTTCTTCAAACCCTCTTGCGAGGTAACCTTTAACTGGGTATTTAGCCATCAATTAACCAAGTGATCCCTAGAAGGATCGGTTCCTAGAAGAACCTATTGTAAAAGTCTTTAACCGAACTAGGCTCCTAATAGAGTGGACTTTAGAAAAGTTCAAAGAATAGCTTGTGGGTATTAATCCCCACTATGGTTTTTCCCAGTTGGGTTTCCACGTTAAAAATCAGTGTGTCATGTGTGATGTTTTTCATGTGATGGCTTAAGGTTTTATGTCAAGTGGTAATGCAAGTTGATTCAATGATCTTAAGTATTTGTGTTGTATTACTTGCTTAAGCTTAAGAGTGAAGTGGAAATGAGGTATTAGATTGTGTGGAGAGCTAAGAGTTACTGATTTATGTCTTTCACATTCTCACTGTCTTTTACCGGTAGTGCTCTGAGTTAGATCAGTGTTACTGTTTGCTAGTTAAGTGTAGTGTCTGTAGTCAAACTAGTTCAACGAAAGTTTTTTTGTCTGTACTGATTCACCCCCCCTCTCAGTACCGGTTTGGTACTAGTTGTTCATCATTATTCATCAATTGGTATCAAAGCATCCTCCAGGTCCTCTGAGTTGTACGCTTAACTACTTGAGGAAAAGAACCTTCTCTAATGATGAAGAGGGAAGGTCCAAAATTCAACAAAGATAACTTTAAGATATGGAAGGACAAAATGAAGACCTACATTAGAAGCATGGGTGCTCAACACTGGAACTATGTTGAGAATGCTTATGTTATTCCTACTAGTACTCTCACCAATGATCAAAGAAGAGAGATTCAGGAGAATGGGCAAGTCATGGAAGCCCTAATCAGCAGTCTACCTGACATTGAGTTTATTGATGTTTAGAATAAATACAATCCCAAAGAAGTATGGGATGCTCTAGAGAATATCTATGGCGGTGATGAGAATGTGAAATAAGATAAGGAAGAAAACCTTATGGGAAATTTTGAAGACATGTGGATGGTTGAAGGAGAGACCATTCAACAATATGGAATAAGAATCAAAACTATTGTTAGAGATATCAAGAGTGCAGAAGGTAAAATAGATGATTCCACTGTTGTTAGCAAAGTCTTGAGATCCTTGTTACTAGTCTATGCAATAAGGGTTGCTGCTATTCGAGAGTTGAGGTCTATAGACAAGATAAAGGTATCCCTAGACTCCATCATTGCAAAGTTGACTGCATATGAGCTAAATAATTTTGATGGTTGTATTCAGAAGACCGAATCATCTTTTAGAGCATCTGTTGCACCTTCAAGAAAGGGAAAAGAAGCAAGTACCAGTTGTGAACCGAGACAAAGTAGAGAAATGGATGATGAGGAGATCCTGATAGAATTTTAAGCTCTTCTTTCCAAGAGACTTCCTACGGGAACTGGTAAATAGAGAGGTAAGCTACCTTTGAAATGCTTTTCTTGCAATAGGATAGGACACATTGTTGTAAATAGTCCTAATGGTGATAATAAGGACAAACCAGAAAAGTTCAAGAAGTTCAAAGGAGGAAAAAAGAGAAACTATTTTGTGGCAGTTGATGAAGGTGTCACTGATGAGGAATTAGAAGATGAAGAAAGAGAAGACATTGTGTTTGTAGCAGTCAAGGAAGATGTGTTAGACAAGAAGGTGATTGTCTCCCACTTTGATAATTCCAGTGAGTGGATTATTGATAGTGGTTGTTCTCACCACATGACTGGTGACCGGAGTAAGTTTCTGTCTCTAGAAGAGTATGATGGTGGTTTGGTCTGATTTGGCAATGATGCACCATGTATGGTAAAAGGTAGAGGGTCCATCTCTCTAAATGGAAAAAGCAGTGCTGATAATATGTATTGGGTAGAAGGTCTAAGGCACAACCTTTTGATTGTTTCCCAGCTGAATGGTAATGGACTCACTCTGGAATTCAAAGATGGAGTGTGCAAAATAAAAGAAAAGAGTGGTGAACTGATGCCCTCCACTATGCAGACCAGAGGTAACTTATTTCAGCTGAATGCAAATATCAGTACATGTCTAATGGCCAAGTTTGATGATAGCTAGATATGGCATAGAAGAATTTGTCATGTAAACTTCGATAATACTATGAAGCCTAGTAAGATCAAGATAGTTAGAGGATTGCCTGTGCTGAGAAAACTAGAGAATCCTTTGTGTAGAGAGTTTCAATTGGGGAAAATGTCTTCCTCAACCTTCAAAGGTAAAACTTTCACTGCAGACAATTTACTTGATCTTGTGTATACTGATTTGTGTGGTCATATGAAAACTAGGAGTGTGCAGGGAGATAGGTACTTTATGATTCTCACTAATGACTACTCAAGAATGATGTGGGTCACATGCTTGAAGGAAAAGTCTGAAGCTTTTGGAAAGTTCAAATCTTTTAGGGCACTAGTTGTAAAGGAAAGTGGTAAGAAGATTAAGTGCCTTAGAACTGATCAAGGAGGAGAATTCACTTCCTGTGAATTCAACAAGTACTGGGAAGAGAACGGTATCAAGAGGCAACTGTTTGCACCCCAGACTCCACAACAGAATAAGCTAGCAGAGATAAACAACTAGACTGTAGTTGAAGCAACCAAAACAATGTTGATCCAAGGAAAAGTAGCTGACACTTTTTGGAGAGAAGTGGTGAGCACTGTAGTCTACACTATGAACCATGTACTCATCAAGAAAGGTAATGATAAAACTCCCTACGAGTATTGGGCTGGTAAGACACCAGTGGTAAGCTACTTTAGAGTGTTTGGTAGCAAATGTTATATCAAGAGGAGTGAACACCAGAGCAAGTTTGATGCAAAATGTGATGAGGGAATATTCCTTGGGTATTCCACCAAGAGCAAAGCTCTCAAGTGTTTTAACAAAAGGAAGCAGATAATTGTGGAAAGTTTCAATGTTAGAGTTTATGAAGCCTCTAAGAAATCTGAGGAAACCAACAATGAGAAAGTGATAAATGAACCAGATGTAACCTTCTGGGAACCGGTTAAAAAAATACCAAGTACCAGTAACAGTGTTCCTACACTGGTAGATGCTAATGCTAATGAAGATGAGGATGAAGAAGAGAAGCAAGAGGAAACAACTAAGATCATTCCTAGGTATGTAAAGCTGAATCATGATCCAAAGCAGATCATAGGAGACAAGGATGCAAGAATTCTTACAAGAAGAAAGGTAAGAGAAAACTCTGGCATGATCTCTGAATTTAAGCCTAAAACATTTAAAGAAGCATATAAAGATGAAGAATGGATCAAGGAAATGGAAAAGGAACTTGACCAAATAGAAAAGAATGGTACATGGTCTTTGGTACCCAGACCTGAGCATAAAAATGTCATTGTTACCAAATGGGTTTTCAAAAATAAGCTGAATGAAGATGGCATAGTGGTAAGAAAGAAAACCATACTGGTGTGTAAAGGATATGCTTAAGAAGGAGAGGACTATGGAGAAACCTTTTCTCCAATAGCTAGATTGGAAAGAGTTCATATGCTTCTTGCATATGCAACCTTCAAGGGATTCAAGGTATATCAAATGGATGTAGAATCTGCATTCCTGAATGGAATACTTGAAGAGGAGGTGTATATAGAGCAACCAAATGGGTTTTACCTATCAAGAGATGGTGACATGGTGTGTAGGCTACATAAAGCCTTGTATGGATTGAAGCAGGGACCTAGAGCATGGTATGAACACTTGCACTCCCATCTTGTGAAGATTGGATTTGAAAGAACAAGTGAAGATAGGAATATCTATTTGAAGTCAGAAGGAGATGAGATTTTGATCTATGAAGTATTTGTTGATGACATAATTTTTTGTGGAGATGACAAGATGAGTCATCATTTTGTAGATGTGATGAAGAAGGAATTTTAGATGTCACTTATAGGGGAGATTAAGTTCTTCATTGGACTACAGATTCAAAAAATGAAAGATGGTATCTTTATCACTCAGTCCAAGTATGTCAAAGAGGTGTTGAAGATCTTTGGCATGGAAGACAACAAACCAGTTGGTACACCGATGGTGGCCAGTTGTAAATTATCAAAAGAGGATTACTCAGCGTTGGTGAATGAGAAGGAATATCGATCAATGATTGGTAATTTGCACTATGTATTACATAGCAAACTGAACATTGCACATGCAGTGGGCATTACTACACGGTTCAAGAAAAGTCCAAGAGAATCCCACTTGGTAGCAGTCAAGCAGATTCTTACATATCTGAAGGGAACTATTGACTATGGATTGTGGTATCCATACAGTAGTGATTTCAACCTCAGAGTATTTACAGATGCTGACTAGGATAGTAATATGGATGACCGGAAGAGCATGACCGGTGGTGCATTATTTCTTGGTGGTAGATTAATCTCATGGATAAGTAAGAAGCAAAGTTGTATCTCTCAGTCTATAGCAGAAGTAAAATATGTTGCAGCTTTTATGAATTGCACCCACACAATTTGGATGAACAATGTATTAAGTGGTTTCAAGGTTCTTGTATTTGAACTGGTGAGTATATTCTGTGACAACACGAGTGCAATTAATATTTCTAAGAATCCATTTTTACATGCCAAAACCAAGCACTTCAAGCTCAAGTATCATTTCTTGAGGGAGAAGGTTCAAAACAAAGAGGTTGTATTGGAACATGTTTCCTATAAGGAGCTATTAATAGACATATTCACCAAGCCTCTACCAAGGGCTACATCGAACTAGGGGTAGTGCCATTTCAAGAGGTGAAATAAAGGAGTGTGCTCCACATCCGTCAGGTATTGTATTGATAAATCTTTTTCAAGATTGGTGTGTTGAAGGATGCTCCTCCTTAGGGGGAGTAGCATAGTGGAACATAGAATTGTGTGCCTCCACTTTGGCATTGTTGTCAAAGGGGGAGAAGAAGAATTGAAGCAGACATATATCTTTGCATATTGTTGTCAATGCCAAAGGGGGGGAATGTTGGCATATGTGTAGAGTTTAATGACATGATGATATTGTATGTTGTCATTGATGTCAATATGCTAAAGTATGAACTGGCATATTAATGTTAGAAATTTGGCAAGAGAATGAATATGATACTATGAACCAATATATGTGAGAACTGGTATAACATTTGAACCAGTATATCTGAAAAAATGAAGTGGTATGTTGGAATGAGAACCAGTATATGGAAAGTTTTGTATTGGGGTTTCATTTGGCATGACTATCGGTTGGTAGTATCAGCTTCAAGGTTTTCAGTAGATGCATTGCATGTGTGATTCAACTGATGACATCTTGTGATAAGTTATCATTGTAATGAAGATCAGATCATGTTGTCATGTCACCCTTGTGCATGTGAAGGATTTCCTTGAGGATCTTACATGATGAAGATTGATCCGATCCACCTCGGGAATGTGCAAAGTCTCTATAAATGGTGGAGAGTGCGTGATGGGTTATCAGCTTCCTAAAGCGGCAAAGAATGAACATTGGATAATGTCTTGAGATCTGTTCAAGACTATTGTATTCAATGGAGTAAGATTAATAGTCAGGATTGAACTGACTGAATTGTTAAACCTAAATACTTAGGGTTTAGGGTTTCTGCTATCGACCTATTTGTTTCTTATGATGTTTTTCATTTTGTGGTTGTTGGAAAATGTTATGTGTGTATCCAAGTGAAGAGATACTTGATTTTTTCCAAACCAGAGAAGTGTGTTGATACCTACAGAGTGTGATTGAAGAAGAAAATGAGCTAAAGAGGATCTTCCTTGGCATTGTGTTCTATTAATCAGATCAGTGTTTTACCTGTTCACTTCTAACCATTTCAATAGTTGGAAAATCCCTTAACTAGGTAGCTTTGATAGGCTTTCGTGTAAATCCTTTAACAGGGTGACTCAGTTCAATGAGTTCTTCAAATCATCTTGCGAGGTAACCTTTAATAGGGTTCTAACCTTTAATCAAGTATTTAGCAATCGCTTAACCAGGTGATCCCTAGCAGTATCGGTTCCTAGCATAACCTATTGTAAAAGTCTTTAATCGGACTAGGCTCCTAATAGAGCAGACTTCAGAAGAGTTCAAAGAACAACTTGTGGGTATACATCCCCATCGTGGTTTTTCCCAGTTGGTTTTCCACATGAAAAATTAGTGTGTCAGGTGTGATGTTTTTCATGTGATGGCTTAATGTTTTATGTCAAGTGGTAATGCAAGTTGATTCAATGATCTTAAGTATTTATGTAAGTTTAAGGGTGAAGTGGAAATGAGGTATTAGATTGTGTGGAGATCTAAGAGTTACTAGTTTATGTCTTTCACATTCTCACTGTGTTTTTCTGGTAGTGCTCTGAGTTAGACCAGTGTTACTATTTGCCAGTTAAGTGCAGTGTCTGCAGTCAAACCGGTGCAAGGAATTTTTTTTTGTCTATACTGATTCACCCCCCCCACTCTTAGTACTGGTTTGGTACTAACTGTTCATCATTAATCATCACCAATGTGTCTTCTTTCAAGTCTTTGTGAATCTAGAAACAAGACTTAGTCCATGCATCATATCAAGCCTATTTTTTATTAAATACATTAAACTTCCAACCAAAATTTTATACATAGTTGGATTCACATTGTTGTTGCAATCTTCCTTACTCAAATCTAGGCCTATGGTTATTTCTATTAGTGTGTGTTTTCTATCTTTCATCCTAAACTTTTTCCAAATAGCTATTGCATACTTTGGATGAGAGAAAAAAAAATTATTTGCATTACTTATAGACATAAAAATTACTTTAAAAGACCCAAGTTTATCATCTCAAACTCAATTTTTATGTGATCTTTAAAATGAACAATGAGAAAATCCTTCACATGAAAAATACATCATCTGAATACAAAATAATAATTAAAATATTATAGGGTTTTTCTTATAGTGTGTTGGTTAAGTGGTGGACTTGTTGTTGTGGCAACCAAATTTCAAAATCTGATGGATTTGAGCTTCAGATTTAACAATTGGGTATGAGGTCTTGTATTTGTGACCTCATTAGCTCATAAATATGTGTCAAAATCATTTGAAGTTGGGATAGAGGGTGTGTCATTCTAGTTGTTAGGGTTTCAAGTAGATCCCAAGCAAATATGAACTAACAATTATATGCAGATTTAAATACAAAAGATAAAGAAATAAAATAGGTCACAGATAACATAGAGATTTAATGTGGTTCACCCAGAATGGGTTATGTCCACCATACACAACCATCCAATCTTTCTTTTTATCCAGTAAAAACAATACATCAACCTTACATTGCCTTAAGCATCCCAGTCGCTTATAAGATGCATTTTTAGGGCAACCAACAAAGTCGACCTTTTTAGCGGTTTATTACAATATCAGTTTTCATTAACAAAAATGTGCAAACAAATATCCCATACTTGCTGAGTGTACAGTACTTTGCTGATTAGTCACCACATATCAACAATCTCCCACTTGGAGATTGATCAGGCTCCACACCAAACACCAACATCACTAGTCACATTAAAACTTTTAAAACTTAACACTATTTACAAAGAAGTAAAAATCTTACTGTAGACACTTAAATTTGGCTAATCAATTTAATAAAATTTAATTCTTATCCTATCCTATTCCGCTAAACTAATTTAATTAAATGAATCCATGCCCTATTAGCTAATTGATTAATTCAATTAATTAATTAACAATAATCCTTGAATTAATTAATCAAATTAATTAATTCCCCCTTTCCAATCCCTTGAATTAATTAATTCCCCCTTTCCCAATTCCTTGAATTAATTAATTAAATTCATTAATTCCAATTTTTCCTCCCTTTTATTTGAATTAATAAAATTCAAATATCTCATTTAGGCCACATGTCTCCTAACTTCTAACTACCTAACTAACCCCCTTCTAAACTAACCTTCAATCTAAATGTTGGGTTCTAACCAATCCTATCTCTCCAAACTAACCCTATCCTAACCTTCCCTCACATGTGTGGGCACACACACATTCCCTAATTTCCTTAATTGTAGGAAATTAAAGCCCATTTTGGGTGGCTTCCTCCCAAAAGAGACATGTTTCCTCAAGGACACATGTCATCCTTCCCCAAGACATGTGTACCTCTTTTTTACACTTGTATTTCCCTCTTGAGTCACTTTTCCTCTTTGAGGACAAGTGTGAAATCTCATTTCACTTGTCATTCCTGAGATTGCCACTTGTCCTCCTTGAGGACAAGTGTTGAATTTTCCAACTCCTTTCCTCTCATCCCTACTCCTATTTAATTCCCCCTCATTTTCTAGAAAATCCTCCACTTTTTCACATTTGCATCCTCATAATGCCAAATTATCTCCACTTTCATCCATTCATAATGTCATAATGCATGATTTTATCTACCTTTCTGCAATCACACCCTCATAATGACAAATTCCATCCTCACATCCCCTCATCCAATCTTCACATCTTGAATCCAATCAATATAATGACACATCATGGAGCAATATCAAGCACAAGATACATCATGAGCACACATTTGACCATGGGATAATCAAATCAAGGGGTTGAATAGATTTTGCATATTATTTGACTTATGTCAATTATGATTTGTCCATTTCTTTCTAATATCCCTATCTTGAGGTGTTTGAGCTAATTGTGTTTTCTTGGTTGTTTTTGCAAGTATTTCAATCTTCCATATTTGAGTGCAATTTTCCCTCACACACTTACTACCAACTATTTTGATGTAAAGATTTGAATCACTATTGATTTTGCTAGACCAATTTACGAAAATATATTTCTCTTTATTGCATTTATCTCCTTGTCCATAGGCCCATGCCATTTTTCCTTTTTTAATAATGCAAAATCTGAATTTTAATCAAAATAATCATCATACCTTTCATTTTGATAAGTCTCCTTTACAATTATGGTCCTTATTGATATTAGGGACATGAGAGAGGGGTATACTCTCACTACTACTAATGCAATGAAGTACAAACCATCTCTGGAGTTGTCTGTTTATTGTATTTGATATTTGTGTAGTACTATTAAAAATCCCCCTTGAGAACAATCACCCTCAACTTTTACTTACTTTTGATTTAGGATAAGGGAGTCAAAATTGCCAAATTCTTACGAAGATACTAAAAAGCATCATTAGGCAGAGGTTTGGTCAATATATGTTCCCTAGTCTCAATGCAATCCAACTTCACCTCCCTGTCTGTAAATTTTTCTCTCATAAATGATTCTTAGTTGTAATGTGCTTTTTCCTTAAATGAATTACTATATTCTTTGAGATATCGATATCACTTATCTTGTCACAAATAATTTAAATAGGTTCATCAAACTCTACCTTCATTTCCTTGAAATTATACTTCATCGATAAAACCTAAATGCAATAGGAAACTTTTGAAATGTACTTATCTTCTATGATAGATAGGGATATTGAATCTTGATCCTTACTCAACTTAGTTTCATGGTTGAGTAAGAAAATAACACTCATTATGCTTTTGGTGCCTAAGCCGAAAACTCACAAAATGTGCCCTCATTATTTAAAAAATGGGGCCCCATTATAGATTATGTTGTGTGGATTTTAAATATGTATTTTTTTAAGATTTCAGTATTTTTTCTATTTTTCAATTAATTTGGAATGAAACTAGTTGAAAATATTGCAATATTATGTTTTCTTATTTATTTAATATTTTTTTATTTTTGCCTTTTTTGAAAAAAAATTATATGACACCAATCTAGACAAAATTTTATTCAAAATAAAATAAAATAATTTTAGGTCTAATTAGGGTGGTCATACATGAGGAGTTTTTAAAACAACAATTAGGTCCAATAAAAAATTGATAAATAAATATTTTTAAAAAACTAGAAAAAAATTTATCTTCATTAATCCTTTCCCAAGAGTCTTATAAAAAAAATTGGCTCAAAATATGGCACTAATCACACACGTGCATGGTATGGTCCCACAATAGGACTTTTCAAGCATTAGTTATTGGAAATCCCTTTTGAATATCAATTTATATCATATAGATATTCAAATTTTTAGGTCAATTGTGATAAATTCTAAAAATCAGGGAAAAGACTTCCAATTTTGAGCATAAAGTGGAATAAACTTCTATCACACACCCTTTTTCTCTTTTGGTCATTATCACATATGGCCCAATGTGCATCAACATATGTAATCATTTTGTAATTATCACTTTTGGGGTAACATAACACAAAGTCCATTGTAACTTTAAGGTACTAGAAAATAAACTTTACATATTTGACATGAGTATTTTTTGGTGCTTCTTGAAACCTTACCAACATTATTATTAACTGCATGATATCCAATTTGGATGTAGTCACATACAACACACTCTCAATACTTGATCTATATAATATCTGATTTGTCAAAGTTAAATCATTATCCTTCCTCAACTTACATCTAATAACCATAGGTGTTCCTACTAGTGTGTAGTCTTCCATTTTGAACTTGTTTAACATCTAGTGGAAAACCAAATGGTGGATGAATGAAAGGTGAGATTTAAAATTTAATTTGGAATAGAGTATTGGCTAGGCCCATGAGCCATGTAGGAATTCAAACCTTGGTGTTTTCTCTTTAAGATTGGCCTAATATTTATGATTATATTATTGTTAGGATAAAGAAATTGAATTGAAAACAACAGATAAACAAAATGAAAACATACACAACACAAACAACAAGAACACACAGATTTATCGTGGTTCGGCAGTTGCCTACATCCACACTTGAAGCAGGGGATTTACTTTATTATTCATGAATCTGGTTTACATATACACAACTGCTATTAGCTCTAGCAATTAACCTCAGAAAATGAAATACAATTAGCTCTTAAAGATCTTGCAAGAAGAATGTGAATAGCCAAGAGTTTTTGGCAGCAAATGGGGAAGGAGTCTATTGGACTTCAACTTCCAACAACCTCCCACTGAAGACCAACAAACTGCTGCAACAAGTATATTCCCCCACTTAGTTCTGCTATCAGTTATTGGAAAGACTGAGAGAAGTTTGACAGAAATCGAACTTCTCCCACTTAACTACTTTACTGAGCACATCAGCTAGATTCGGGTTAGTGTAAATCTTATCTACATGACACTTGTCTTCTTCAACCATATGGCGAACATAATGACTACGAACATCAAAATGTTTTGACCTTGGCTAAGATGTCTGATGTTTGGTCATAAAAATTGCACTGCTGTTATCACAAAACAAGGCAAAATCTGATTACTTCAAACCCAACTCGCTAAACCAGAGTTGCAACCAAACCATCTCTTTTGCTCCTTCAAAAAGAGCTATGTATTCAACCTTCGTAGTTGATTGAGTAACTATATGTTGCAATTTTATAGCCCAACTAATCGCTACTCTGACAAATGTGAAAGCATAACCAGAAGTAGATTTTCTTTTGTCTAAGTCACCGGCAAAATTAGAATCAGTAAACCCTTGCAAAACTACCTTGTCCTTTCCAAACCATAAACAAAAATTAGAAGTACCTTTGAGATACCTCAGGATATAATTAACCGCCTCCCAATGTGATTTGCCCATATTAGCCATAAATCTGCTCACCAATCCTACGACATGAGCATTGTTCGGTTGAGTAGACCCCATAACATACATGAGGCTTCCAACTGCAGATTTGTATGGAATTTTATCCATAAACTCCTTATCTTCTTGTGTTTTAGGACACAATTGTGAAGAAAACTAAAAAGAAGAGGCTAAAGGTACACAAATAGTCTTAGCATCCGCCATACCAAATCTATCCAAGACTTTTTTAATGTAGTCTTGCTGAGATAGTTTGAGTTCTCTCTTTTTCCTATCCCAAAAAATAGTCATTCCTAAGATCTTCTTTTCTGCCCCTAAATCTTTCATGGAAAATTCCTTTGCTAAATGAGTCTTAAGCTCACTCACAATCCTCATGCTTATGCTGGCTATGAGCATATCATCCACATAAAGGAGAAGAATGAAAAATTCACCATTAGGAAGCTTCTTGTAATAGATACAAGGATCAGACTCACTGCGAGTAAACTTGTGATCAATCATGAATTTGTCAAATTTAAGATACCACTACTAGGGGGCTTTCTTAAGCCCATACAAACTGCATTTCAATCTGCAATAAAGATGTTCTTGCCCCTGTTTAATGAACCCTTCTGGCTGATGCATAAACAATTCCTCATCAAGGTCACCATGGAGAAAAGTCATCTTTACATCCAGCTATTCGAGTTCAAGATCCCATGCTGCAACTAATCCCAATACTAGCATGAAAATTTATTTGAAGTTGAGATCTTGCTGCTGAGCATATCCCTTTACAACCAGTCTTTCTTGAAATCGTTTGTGACCATCGACTTCATCTTTTAGTTTATACACCCATTTATTTCTCAATGCCTTTCTGTCAGGCGAAAGTGGCACCAAATCCCATGTCTGATTTGTCCCTAGTGCATCCATTTATTTGCACATTGCAGCATACTAGTTATCATGATCTGCATTTTTACAAGCCTCTTTGTATGTTGCAGGCTCTGTTTGATCATAAATGAGCAAAGAAGGTTCAGCCTCTTCACAAAATAGTAAGTCATAATCGAAGAACTTCTCAAGTTGTTGCCTCTATCTGGTTGATTTTCTCAATTGACTCTCTCTATTTTAGTAGTAGAGTCATTCAATTTTTGTGTTCCCTATTTAATAACATTAGCATCACTTCCTTTATTTTTTATTCTATTAGTTTTACTAGCCTGTGGATTTTTATCCTCATTAAATTCAGGCAATTCACAGGAAGCAGAGTCTGCAGAGAAATCTTTCTCTGCCACCATTGAATGAGAAAGCAAGGGTCTATGGGAGGGGGCTTCCACATCACCGATGGCAAGAAAGCCATGCGGTGGTTGCTTAATCCTCGTGGAAGCAAGGGAGCATTGGGAGAGTAGCCCATGGGCTGGGAGGCCTATGGGAAGCTCGTGGAGTGGACTACAGGGAGTAGGGCATGGAGGGCCCATGGAAGCATCTTCCATGCTTCGCATGGGAGGGAGGCTCTAGGGGTGGGCTGTGGAGGTGGAGTGAGGGCCTGTGTGGAGAGGTAAGGAGGCTGCAGGAGGCATGGAGGAAGTTGCACAGTGTGAGGACTGTGGTGGGTGTGCAGTGTGGGAAATTTCACAACATGCCGTGAGGAATGTGGGGTGCACAAACCACCATAACTTGTAGTATGAGGTGGAGTTGTAGACCACCATGTGGGTTGCCCAGCCAATTGGAAATAAAATGAGTCAACATCACCATAATCAAGACCTTCCAAGTTTCCTCCAACATCAATGTTATTTTCAGGAGGATTCGCTCTGTTTTGCAGACCCCCAAATTATGAATTAAAAGTAGACCAAACATTTTCATCATTCCCTTCTTCATTCTCATGCTAATAATTGTATTCAATAGATGTATATGTCATAGGAGCTCCCTGTAAAGCGGAAAATCATGATCAAACCCTAGTTGTTCTCCCCTCTTCCAACTCCGAGGAGAGAGAAGGGAGGTTTGCTAGGATTCGATGGTTTTCACTTAAGGGAGAGACTTTACATTCAAAAGAGGGGTTGAAACTCATAAGATCCAATCCCACACAATGTAAGATTGGATGCTAAATGAATTTCAAGGGTTAGGAAAGCAAGGCTACCCTCTTTTGTAAAGAATGTTGTTAAGGAAATTAAGCTAAGAATACATAGAAAGTCATAAAGATTAGCTTATAAACTGAGTTCGGGTTATAGGATGAAGTTGCGGACCTGGAATTAGCAGTAGAATGTCGATACGGCGTTGTCCTGCAAATTTGAGAAAAAGTTGTCGGGACGATGGCGCCCGGCGCCACGGTCCTCCGAAAAATCCGCAAAACGAAGGGGGATCTGTTCGTCTCTGCACAAGGATTCCAGATCTTCAATTTCAGCCGCGTATCTGCAACCTACACACAGAAAAGCGAAGATGATTGGGGGGTTAGGGATTAGGGGTTTGCCTTTAGGTCAAACCCCAGTTTTGGAATTAACCAAGAAATGAGCAAGAGCTGTAAATGTAAATGACTGTAAAACAAGTACTAATACCTTGTTCTAAGGATGTTTGTATCCTTATGTGCGAAGGTATAGATGTTGTATGTTGTATGCTGTAGCATGTAGTATGTGATCTCCTCTTCAATGGTTGAATCCTTGACTTGAATGAAACACTTAGCCTTGAATGGAGACTTGAAATGATCAATTGCTTGAAGGAATGCTTGAATGCTTGAATACTTGAATGTTTTAGTATAGTTTCCACGCTTTTTCCCTCATGTATCTCTTCTCTAAATGAGAGAGAAAAATGTAGTTTATATACTTGTCATTTAGGGCTGATAGACTGATTTTCCCGACCTTAGGCCGACCAGGAAATGTAATTTCCAAATTGCAAACAAAAAGACCCGAGCCCCTTAGGAGACCGGGCCCAAAATAGGACCCAGGGACCAGGGCACTGGGCGCCCTGGTCCTGAAGGACTAGGGCGCTGGGCGCTCTGGTCCCACCTCCCGGGACAGCAGGGTGCAAGGAGGTTCAGGCCAGGGTGCTTGAAAAATGTAGTTTTCAGTGTCGCGAGCAAGTTTTGGGGTCTCCATTCAGGTTTCGTGTTGCGTCGCCATCGTAAAGACCGAAATGCAGTCGAAATTGCAAGTGTCGCAATTTTAGGATGCTACATTTAGCCCCCACTTTAGCGGGAGTATGTATGCTCATACTTCCGGTAAAGTACAAAGAAACAACATTGAAAGACTTTCACCACCTCAAGGAGGCAAGATACACCAAGCCCCCAGTGGACTAAGGATCTTACGACTTCGATTGACAAAGTAAAAGGGAAGATCACGAGGGAGAACCATGACTGTCAGTAGTAAGGCTCCCTCACTATGAGTCATGCAAGAAAGATATCAAAAATTTTCAAGGCAAGGTTAAATTTACCAAGAAATTTTCAAGTATCTTGAAAAGATATGAACGGGATGTATGCCCCCCTACGTTAAAGCGATCGCACACGCCTCACCGGGGGTGATTGTTTTAACGTAGTGGTACACATAAGAAATGAGAAAGGAGCACGTTATCGCAAGGATTTAGCCCCCAAGTGTGAGATAAACCCAAGGATAATAGACACAAAACATAAAGAACGAGGTGACTTCACTTTCCTCGGGGTCAGTATGCTATATGATAATTCATGTATATATATCATATGTATGTATGCATAATTGTTCTTCATTCCCCAATCAAGGAAGGTCACCTAGAAGAAGGGAACACATGTGTCTTTTGAGTCAACATGAGAGAGACCGAGGGATCTCAATGCTTTGCATCGTCCTCAAGTAGACAACACCAAGGACAATAAATAGAAGAATGAGAATAACGTATAGAAGAAGTAACAAAAGAGAGGGGGAGAGAATCTGCTATGCTAATGTAACTAGTCTAGCACGTCATCTACCCCCCGATCTTGCTGATCAATGTTTCAGGAAGGCAGGGAACACGCTAGAGGAGGAACATCCAACACAGCAGATGGAGCTATCACAAGATCCAAACAAGGGCTATGTTCATGTTCCGAGCCACATTGTTCTTGTCTAGGAGCTAGGATAAGTGCTTTAGAAAATTCATTAGATAAATGGTTATCAACATCAACAAGTTCATATTCACTATCAGAAGCAAGAGGAGTAACATTTTCATCTATATCGTCATCAAGATTTATAAAAATAGGATCTTTAACTCGCACAGGATCAAGACCATCATGCATCTTATGTTTAGGAGATTTAGGCTCAATGTCTGACTGAGGAGAAAATGGAATAATGCTTGTTGAAGGTGTTTTTGGAGATTGCAAAGTTTGAGAAGCAGCTGCCTGAGCTCTAAGATGACGCTTTCGTCAGCGTTCACGTGCAGAACGATTTTGTCTAGTCTTAGTAGGAAGTGGAGAAGATTGAGGAGGGGGAATGTTCTCATCCTTAGCACTTGGGTGTTTAGGTTGTGGTCTCTTAGGCTGGATAATAGGAGAAGAAGAAGGTCTCTTCTCTCTATAAAAAGGAGGAGGAACTGCTCCATATAAGGGAAGAATATTTGGTTTAGGGAGAAGACCAAGTCCATCATGATGAGGAGGTATAGGTCTACTCTTAGGAAGTTTATTAGGCATAGACATAGTCACATCCATAGGGATGGGTTGGGAATCTTCTTGAGGAAAGACATTAGTTTTATCTTTCAAAGGAAGAACTTCCTTCTCAAGAATGATAGGAATGTCAAGTTTAGGTGTTCTAGTTTCACTTAGAGATAAGATCATATCCGTTTTCCACTTTTGATAAGATTTGAAAAGATGATCACTTCGCAGAGGAAGAGATTGGAATTGTTTAGGCCAAAAGTAATATATAGGAACACTAGAAGTTCTTTCAGCTGGTTTAAAGAGACTATGATTGACAGTAACGACTTCACCATTATGGGGAAATTTCAAACACTTGTGAATAGGAGAAGCAATAGCTTTCATGGAAGATAGCCAAGGATAGCCAAGCTTCACACGAAATTGTTCGGATGATGGAATAATAGCAAAGTTCACATCAAGGGATTTGTTATGGACTTCAATAGGCAATGTAATAGAACCAATTGCGGGAGAAGAAAATGCATCAAATAATTTCACAATCACATCTGTTTTGTCATAGATCACTTGATTCAATTGCAAAGTAAAAAGAAATTCTTCAGTAATAACATTAACCATGCATGAAGGATCAATAAGCACTCCACGGCAAGGTGTATTCTTGACTTTTGCAACTATGTATAAAGGACCATCAGGTGCCCTAATGGTTTCACTGGAATCAAATGTGATGGAAGGTTCTTCAGGGATTTCTTGCTGCTCTACAAAGTTAATCACATTCGGAGTCATAGACACAAGACCATCAGATGAAAGAGAGGAATCATTAGCCTCAATCACATTAGAGGTATGAGAAGGCAATGGATCAGTGAAAATTTGAAGATTTTGATTAGGAAGAGCTACAGATGTGTTGCCTTTATCATTCACTCCAGAAACAAAAATAGTATTATTATCAATCAAATCCTAAATTTTACCCTTTAAAGAAAAACATTTTTCAGTATCATGACCAGGCTGACGATGAAATTGACAAAAGGCTTTGTTATCAAAATAAGGTGAAGTAATCTTTGTAGGATCAATTTGTCTTATAGGAGGAAGAGTAAGCACATTTTGTTCCAATAACTTATTCATAATACTATGCAATGATTCATTCAAAGGAGTATACTTTCTTTCTTTCTTGAAAAATTTAGAAATAGGAGGCACACCTGATGCTGCATTCACATTGTTGTTGATGATGTTTTCATTGAATTTGATGGAATCTCTGTTCGGTTTAAACTTCCCAAATGGTTGTTGACTGCTATCACCCTTATCACTCGGAGCCATAGGATGTGATTGTTCCATTTGACTCACAGTCAATTGATAATTGTGAAGAGTTGCACACAACTGTTGGAAAGAAGTAAACTCAAAAGATAGAAGTTTGTCTCGAATATCTTTTTGTAAATTAGAAATAAAGATTCTTTGAATATCATTGTCAGGCACTGGAAAAGAAATTTGAGCATACAAATGCTTATATCTACCAATGAAATCAGTCACTTTTTCTTTAACACCTTGTTTACAATGCATTAAATCAATCAAAGTAACTTTAGGACTTATATTGTTTTGAAATTGTTGAATGAAAGCATTTGCAAGTTGTTCGAAAGAAGTAATAGAATAAGAAGGCAACGAGAAATACCATTGTAAGGCTTTGTCTCTTAATGTTCTAGTAAACAGTTTTGCAAGCAACCTTTGGTCATAAGCAAAATCAGTACAAATTGTTTGAAAAGTCTTAACATGTGTTAGAGGATCTCCTTTACCATTATAAAGTTCCAAATGCGGGATTTCAACATGTTTAGGAGGGATAGCTTGAACAATGTCAAGAGAAAGTGGGCTCGCAACATCAAATGTGGGCACACTAAACTTAGATTGATTCATAGAGGCAATTTGTTGCTGTAAAGAAGAGACGGTTTGTGCAAGATTGTTAATGGTCGCTTCAGTCGAAGAATTCATATTGGATGTGTTAGATTGAGATGGAGGTGTTATGTTATTGAAAGAAGGTAAAGAGTAAGGTGGTGGGACTCTATGATAATTAGTCATAGGAGATAATTGGACAAGAGGAACACTACAAGGAGGAATGGAATGGTTAAATGAATTGCCCCCTTGCGTCATGTTCATTTGTGAAGATGTAATAGGAACACTCATTGGAGGAATGAATGAAGAAGTCGGATTGAATGAAGGAAGAGGGTTAATTGAAGAAGAAGGGTTGCCCCCATGACTGGTGATCATAGGAGGAATGTCTTGTGTTGAAGTAGCCATTATGTTTGATGTAAAAGTAGGTATACTAGCAATAGGAGTCGTCAAAGGAATAGAATGATTGTCTTGGGTAGGAGGTTGTGTATAACCTAAGGTTTCGACACAACTCTTCATAGGCATCACATTTGAATCCACAATGTGTGCAATACCATGCAAAATATCATTTCCATTCTTATCACTTTGAAGCATACGTTTTAGACCCTCAATTAAAGGAAGAGCTTGACTATTAGGGTATTCTTGAGACATCCATTGTCGAAAATCGTCAAATTGGTTATCCAATTTCGAAAGTTGTTCTACAAAAACCTCATGGAGAGCTTCTTCATCATTAGGAGGATTAGAGGAATTACCCATGTCCTCATTAAAAAGGCTATTCAAATTAGGTTCCATCTCCTCAGTAGTTAAACCTCGGAAAGACTTAATTCTACGGCTTCGTCTAACGGGAATAGTGTAAGTAGAGCTTATTGTTGTAAAACTCATGCACTAGAAAGAGAGAGAAGATTTTGAATTTAGAGGTAGCAATTTTCAGTAAAATCAGCCAATCTTCTGGATTTAAGCTGTTAAATGCAATCACGACAGTCTCCCGAAATTTCAGAAAAAATGTCCAGGACCGTGGCGCCCGGAGTGCAACATGGTCCTTGCAACTTTTTTCGAAATTTGCAGGGATGAAAGGTATGATGATTTTAGAGCTAATCCGAAAAAATTGAGTGATTTTATGATCTGTAGATAGGCCAAATTAAAGTTGCAAATTCAAAATTGAACCCTATCAAGATTGTCGAAAAATGCAAAATTTGAATTTTGAAAAAGAGAGGGAAACTGAAATTTTGAATTTTATGATTTTAGAGGGAATGTCAAGAGCAATGCAAATTTTAAAATTTGAAAATTGACTCAATTTCACGCAAAATTCAATTTTGAAAGCGGAAATCGAAGTTGTTGTAATTAAACACTTAATTTCAAAAGTCACAAAATGCAAGAATTTGAATAAAGCACTGAAATTTCGAATGAATGCAAATACAATTTTCAGATTTATGATAATAAAAACGCAATTTTGACACAAAATTTTAATTTCAATGATTTTTGAATGATAAGAAGCCTTAGACCAAGCAATCGCAAGACCAACTTTGACTGTAATTTTGAATGTGTTATAATTGACAAAATCAGCCAAAATTCTGGATTTTAGCAGGAAAATACAGCAAGATCTCGCTCCCGAAATTTTGGAAAAAATGTCGGGGACAATGGCGCTCGGAGTGCAACACGGTCCTCAAAACTTTTTTCCAAATTTTCAGGGATGAAGGATATTGTGATTTTATTGCAGAATCCAAAGTTACAGCTGATTTGGAGATGTTTTGATTGGTCAAATTGTCAGACAAAGGTTGAATTAAGAGGGTTCAAAAATTAGGGTTTTGACATTTAACCACTTAATTTTCAGAATTAAAGCATAAATATGAATTGAAAATTTGTAATAGAAGGGCAGATCTGAAACAGGCATTAACATTTAGACATTTCGCAAGTTCAATTACTAAAAAGAAAATTTAGGGTTTTTATGCAATCACCTCTAAAATTTTGCAAAAGATCAAACATGGAAATGTAATCAATTTTTTGAGATCTAAGCATGAAAAATCAGAAAGGATGTTCACGTCGGGTTCACCAAAATGTAAAGCGGAAAATCGCGATCGAACCCTAGTTGTTCTCCCCTCTTCCAACTCTGAGGAGAGAGAAGGGAGGTTTGCTAGGATTCGATGGTTTTCACTTAAGGGAGAGACTTTACATTCAAAAGAGGGATTGAAACTCATAAGATCCAATCCCACACAATGTAAGATTGGATGCTAAATGAATTTCAAGGGTTAGGAAAGCAAGGCTACCCTCTTTTGTAAAGAATGTTGTTAAGGAAATTAAGCTAAGAATACATAGAAAGTCATAAAGATTCGCTTATAAACTGAGTTCGGGCAATAGGATGAAGTTGTGGACCTGGAATTAGCAGTAGAATGTCGATACGACGCTGTCCTGCAAATTTGAGAAAAAGTTGTCGGGACGATGGCGCCCGACGCCACGGTCCTCCGAAAAATCCGCGAAACGAAGGGGGATCTATTCGTCTCTGCACAAGGATTCCAGATCTTCAATTTCAGCCACGTATCTGCAACCTACACACAGAAAAGTGAAGACGATTGGGGGGTTAGGGATTAGGGGTTTGCCTTTAGGTCAAACCCCAGTTTTGGAATTAACCAAGAAATGAGCAAGAGCTGTAAATGTAAATGACTGTAAAACAAGTACTAATACCTTGTTCTAAGGATGTTTGTATCCTTATGTGCGAAGGTATAGATGTTGTATGTTGTATGTTGTAGCATGTAGTATGTGATCTCCTCTTCAATGGTTGAATCCTTGACTTGAATGCAACACTTAGCCTTGAATGGAGACTTGAAATGATCAATTGCTTGAAGGAATGCTTGAATGCTTGAATACTTGAATGTTTTAGTATAGTTTCCATGCTTTTTCCCTCATGTATCTCTTCTCTAAATGAGAGAGAAAAATGTAGTTTATATACTTGTCATTTAGGGCTGATAGACTGATTTTCCCGACCTTAGGCCGACCAGGAAATGTAATTTCCAAATTGCAAACAAAAAGACCTGAGCCCCTTAGGAGACCGGGCCCAAAATAGGACCCAGGGACCAGGGGCGCTAGGTGCCCTGGTCCTGAAGGACCAGGGCGCTGGGCGCTCTGGTCCCACCTCCTGGGATAGCAGGGTGCAAGGAGGTTCAGGCCAGGGTGCTTGAAAAATGCAGGTTTCAGTGTCGCGAGCAAGTTTTGGGGTCTCCATTCAGGTTGCGTGTTGCGTCGCCATCGTGAAGACCGAAATGCAGTCGAAATTGCAAGTGTCGCAATTTTAGGACGCTACACTCCCACTGAATGATAGACTGGAGGTAGAGTGTTGGTAGTCGAATTCTGAAATAGAGACATGGGGACATATTCTGTCTCTGATTTATTTGCATCTTGTAGTGCGAGAAAGGAGGTTTCATGAAAGACTACATCTCTACTGCAAACAATCTTTTTATGAACTAAATCCCACAATCTAAAACCAAACTGCTCTTCTCCATACCCCACAAAGATACATTTCAGTGACTTTGGATCCAATTTCGTTCGCTTTTTCTTGGGTATATGCGAGAAGGCTTTGCATCCAAACACATGAAGATGCGAGTATAAAATCCTCTTCCCTTGCCATTCCTCTTCTGGAATACCAAAATCTGATTTAGATGATGGACTTCGGTTGCTTAAGTACACTGCTCTGTTACACACTTCTGCCCAAAATTCTTTGCCTAAACCTGCATTAGACAACATACATCATGCCTTCTCAAGGATTGTTCTATTCATCCTCTCGGTTGCACCGTTTTCTTGAGGAGTGAAAGGAACAACCTTGATTCTTCTAATCCCATTATCAGCACAAAACTTATCAAATTCATGTGAACAAAATTCCCCACCATTATCGGTTTGTAAGCATTTAATCCTATGCCCAATCTGATTTTCAACTAATGCCTTGAAAATTTTAAATTTTGAAAACACTTCTGATTTCCTAGAAAGCATATAAATCCATACTTTTCTTGTACAATCATCAAGAAATGTTACAAAATATTTAGCTCCTCCAATAGAGGTTACCTTGGTTGGTCCAAAAACATCCGAGTATACAAGCTCCAGCGGTGTTGGCTTTGTGTCACGTCCACCTTTTAGAAAACTGACTCTCTTTTGTTTTCCATAGAGGCTATGTCCATAAGCTTGAGGCCTGGTAGCTGATTTCTTGTATGCATAACATGGAGACCTTTCTTGCTAATGTGCCTAAGTCTTTGATACCAAAGATCTGCTTTGCTGTCCTCAATCACCATTGCAGCTCGCACTTCACCATGAGTCTTAAAAATGTATAAACTTCCCACTTTATTACCATTTGCAATCAACATGGTACCATGTGTTACTTTCCATGTATCTGGGAGAAAATTAACATTAAGACCTTGACCAAAGAGCTGTCCAATGGATATCAAATTCCACTTCAATTTTAGGACATGGTGAACAACTTTGAGCAGCCATGTTTTATGACCTTCTAATGGCAGAAATACATCCCCTTTGCTTATAATTTCTCAAGATTTGTTATCTCCTAAAAAAACATTGCCAAAGTGACCTTCATCATAGTTAATGAATGCTTCAAGACATGAGGTAGGATGATAGGAGGCACCGGAATCAAGAACCCATGAATCTAAAGTAGTGTCAGTTGTGGAGAGGATTAATATGCTATCATCTTTATCATAAATTGTATTTTCTTCACTGTCCCGCACTCTCTCTTGTGCTCTTTTGAAATTTCTGCAATCCTTTTTCACATGACCCACTTTGCCACAAAACCAACATTCACCATTTCTATTTCTAGACTTCAATCTCTTTGCTGATTTTGAACGTCTATGGTAATTATTTCTACCTCTATTTTGATTTCTACCTCTATTATCAGTGCTGACCACCATTAAGGCTTCACTAGATGAAGGTTCATCATTCTTTCTTCTCAAATCCTCGCTGAGAAGAGTAGTTGCTACATCATTAAAAAGTAATTTATTTTTACCAGATATAGATGTGCTAACAGCTGTTACAACACCATCCTAGCTACTTGGTAAAGAACACAATAACAAAACAGCCTTGCTTTCATCATCTTGTGTCATTCCCACCGAAGTCGCTTAACTAATCAATGTATTGAATTCATTGATGTGGTTTGCCATAGCACAACCTTCCTTCATTTTAAGTTTGTACAAGCACTTCATAATGAAGACTTTATTTGTAGTTGATGCCATTTCATACATGGCTGAAAGTCTATCCCATACTTCTTTTGTTGTTGCATCACCCGTGACATTGAAGAGAACATTTTGGACAATGAGAGAAAAATTGTCACTCTCGCCTTCTTGTCCAATTTTTCCCAATCTTCATCAGTCATCCCAGTTGGTTTTTTTGCTTTCCCTTCAAGCATAAGTGAAAGGTCTTTCCTTATCAGTAAAGACTCCATCTGCACTTTCCATAACTCGAAGCTCTGACCGGAGAACTTCTCTATCTTTGATTCTTCCATGATTCTGGAAATTCAACACCAAAATTTAAACAACGATCTAACATCGCTCTGACACCAATTGTTAGGATGAATAAATCAAATTGAAAATAGCAGATAAACATAATTAAAATATACACGACACAAACAACAAGAACACACAGATTTATCGGGGTTCGGCAATTGCCTACATCCACACTTGAAGCAGGGGAATTACTTTATTATTCACCAATCTAGTTTACATATACATAGCTGCTATTAGCTCCAGTAATTAACCTCAGAAAATGAAATACAATTAGCTCTTAAAGAGCTTGCAAGAAGAATGTGAATAGCCAAGAGTTTTTGGCAGCAAACAGGGAAGGAGTCCGTTAGACTTCAACTTCCAACAATTATAGCATAAAATTATCATTTAAGTTTAAATTTTAAATACCTTAAATTTTTTTAAAGAGTTTTTATTGCTTAATTTTAAAACAAAAATCTTCAATAGTGATTTTAATCAATTTTAGATAATATCATTTATTCTAATAAATAATTTATTTTTTTCGTTTTGGTCAATTGGATGGTCTGTCGGATTCTAGATATTAGAAATAACTTTTGCTACTTCTCTGAAAAGGTCAGAAATGTTTAATTGATGGGGAATAAGAATATGAAAAATGAGGAGTCTAATAAAATATTGTTGTAGCCAAGGATGTGAAGTATTTGAAGTCAAATCAAGATGAAAAAAATTAAATCTGTGGAAGATTTGGTGGCCAAGGTTCACAACAAGATTAATAATGTGGTTAATGTGAGTAAGGAGGCTATTTAGAGAAATTATAGTGGTCAGCGCATGTTGAATAAAATGGTACAATCCCTCGGGATGAGGAAAAAAAAAAAATTAAAGTTTTGATGCTGATGATGTAGAGGTGGAGGCTAGTGATCTTGTTGATGGTTCTAGGAAGAAAGTTTCATCTAAGGTGTACGGTCAGTATAAGGCTATTCTAGGACTTGTAGTCAGTATAATAATGTATGCATATTAATTGTGGGAGAGAAAGTATCATTATACAACACCGAAAGCAAAATAGTACAAACTGTATAATTGGCAGAGTTTGATCCACAACTTCTTACTCAAACCAATAAGTATAGAAATTATATATCATTATTTAGCATTCCACTAAATTCTATGAATATATGGTGTCCATAATAATTTTTCTGATACATGATATGAAAATATGAAAGCTACAATCATTTATTAAACTTTTATGTTTTGGAATGTGAAATGACAATTAGATTGCAATTTTAGCTTTCCATAATTTGAAATATACTATTACATATGTATTGTTATTAGATGTTCCATGGCAAATTTCATTATTTTATAAATAGAAAATGTTTTATTATTCACTGAAAGATTTTAAAAAAATTCACAATATTTTTGGTCTATCTATTTGAGAGGTTTTTTTAAAATGTTTTGTAATACTCAAAAATCTAAGTTTACAACATAATAAATTAAGGTTTTATTATCCATGAAGAATGCATATATACTCACCATTATCCTATGCATGCATTGAGAATTTTAAACTTATAATTTTGAAAATTAGAATACAGTGTCAAAATTCCACTGTATGTGTCATTACTGAGAAGTTGAGAAGTTGTGACTTCCACTCTTTATGTTTCTTTGTTGAATACATAAATTCATATAAAAGGCATTAAATTAAAAAATAAATTAATTTATGTAAAACCAAAAATTATAATTATTAACTATTCAACTTATTTTCATATAGATTAATGTTTTGATAACAATATTTTAAAGAGTTCAAATATAATTGCCAATATACATTTATGTGAAATAAACTCATTTGATTATTTTTATATTTAATTATTTTTATATTGATTTAAATCATGACTGTTTTAATATAGGTGGATTTGTTTTTGCATTTTGTCCAAATATAACTTGACAAGATCTAAAAGAGCATTGATATTCTTATGTATTCATCAAAGTGAATATTAATCATAATCATAAACCAAATTAATGTTGTATTGTGGATGTGTTGCACTGGTTTTGTCATTGATGTCAACACTTGTCAACACTTATCAACACTAAAGATCTTTGATTATGTTCACCGACATGTTCAATGACTTATGCACAATCATTGGCATTTGGTTAACTGACAGGTTATATTGTTCACCGGCACTGAGGATGATCTATTATCCTCTGGAGATTACTTGTTTTGGTGATTTGGTGATTGGTCTAATCGAGTTTGCATATTTGTTGTTACTGGCAAATTGGTCTAGGTTATGGACCGACACAAGTTATCTATTCTAGATCAACATGACACGTTATGGAGATGATTTATTAATTGATTATTATTGTAAATGCATTGAGATGACATGATGCATCACATATTGATTCATTTGTAATTGATTTAATTGTAATATTCTTTGTGAGCACACCTACACATTTGGTCTTAGGTTTTGGTATATATGTAAGATCTCACTTGTGAGATTAAATGAGAAATAGTATATGAGTTGGTAGAGGATTGTAATTCGGTATATGCAAATTTAAGAAGAGCTATTCACGCAGACATAATTCAACGAAAGTTTGAGAAGACAATTAGAGATTAACCGGTGTTGAATCCAGCATATGAAGATGCTATTTTGAGTAGTACATTATCATTGGATTTAACAATCCAATTGTAGTCAGTGTGACTCCCATCTTGTGTTTGAGCAGTGAGCTCTAGGTAGTTGGCCTTTTTGCATGTGCAAACCCCATTTGTACACACATACTATCTGTAGTAGTATCATCCGATTGTGGGTAAGGTTTCCCACAGCGGTATTTCTCCTTATAGGGTTTCCATGTACAAATATTTGTGTTATGTGTTGTGGATGTTATTTGTCTTTCTGCTTCATGCATTAAACTTTACCGGCACTGTTATTAATTGTTAAACTGTCAACAAGCATTAAGTTTGGTGTATCGGTATTATGCATCAAGTTTGATTAAATTATATTTCGGTTGAAATTAATTGACATCTGATTCACCCCCCCTCTCAGTTGCCTCTAGGTCCTAACAATTGGTATCAGGGCCAAGTTCTCTTTTTGTAGAAGTTTAATAGCTTGAGGAGATTCTATGGCGACTAACTATTTCAGGAAGGATAGTCTGAAACTTGATGGAACTAACTATGATATATGGAAGATCATAATGGAGACACATCTTAATTGCATTAGAAGAGACATATGGGATATTACAAATAATGGCTATGTTGGTCCTACATAGAGTCAACCTAATCCACCTAACCTAGCTAAAGATCCGGTGAATGATTGCAAAGAAAGAGAAGCACTTTTGAGCACATTGTTAGATCAGCAAATCATGGGATTATCAAACCGATCTACTACTAAAACTATTTGGGATAAATTGGAGACATTGAATGAAGGTGATACCACTATCAAAATTACAAAATTGGAATGCTTCCGAGTCAGGTATGAAAATCTGAAAATGGAAGAAGATGAAAGGATTTATGCTTTTATGGAAAGAGTTAATGAAATTGTTTTGGGTATACAATGTTGTGGAGGATCCTTAAGTGAAGATGAAATTGTTTCTAAAGTCTTAAGAGCATTGGCATCGGCATATAAAATGAAAGTAACTGCTATTAATGAATTGAGAACTATTCCTAATACATCAACTTATCTAGAGATACCTTGGTTGGAAAACTTTTAGCTTTTGAACTTGAGGAATTTGGTCCTGTTGCTACAATTAAGACATATTTGGATTTCAAAGCATCATCATCATCTGTAGCATCATCATCATCCTCTGAAAAATCTGATTGGAAAGCACTTTATGTAAGAGAACTTGAAGAGATCAGAAAGGAAAATGAGGAACTGGAAGAGCTTGAAGCACTATTCACAAGAAGAATGCCTAAAGGACTAGTTGGAAGTAAGTGTGAAGGTAAAGCATCATTTATATGTTTTAACTACAATAAAATTGACCATATGGCTTCTAGGTGTCTTGATAGACATGCAAGATTAAGAGAAGAAGCTAAAAGAACATATAAGCCTAACCCTAAATATCAGAGATACAAATTTAAGAAGAATAGAGACAAATCATGTTACTATGCTGATGAAGGAGTTATGAATGATTCTGATGAGGAACCGATAGACAATGGATGGGCTTTTGTTGCTATAACTAAAGATCAACTAGCACCTACTGTACAAATGGTAGAGCAAGCTTTGGCAGCTAAAATTGAAGAAAAGGATGAATGGATCATTGATTCAGGATGCTCACATCATATGAGTGGTGATAAAAGTAAATTCTTAACTTGTTAGGAATACAATGGATGTGTAGTAAGATTTGGAGATGATAAAGCTTGTTTGATGAAAGGAAAAGGCACTCTCTTTTGATGGTAAGCACAATACTAACAACATTTATTATGTTGAAGGTTTGAAGCATAATCTTTTGAGTGTTGGTCAATTAGTTGAAAAAGGATTTTAGTTACAATTCAAGAATGGTAAATACAAAATCATGAACAAAAATGGTTTAGAAATTGCTACTAGTAATCATACTAGAGGTAATATCTTTCATTTGAATAACAATCAGAAGACATGCTTAATTGCAAATATTGATGAAAGTTCGTTATGGCATAAGAGACTTTGACATGTAAATATTGATTGCATTGTGAATATTAGTACAACTATGGCAGTAAGGGATTTACCTAAAATTGTAAGACCTCAAAATCTGGTATTTAAGGAATTTCAATTTGAAAAGCAAGTTAGAACAACTTTTAAGAGTTTTCCAGAAAAATCTAATAATGTTCTTGATTTAATTGATACAAATTTATGTGTTTCAGCAAGAACTAGAAGTTTACAAGGAGATATACATTTTATGCTAATCATTGATGATTATTCTAGAATGTGTTGGGTTACTTTTCTCAGGGAGAAATCATAAGCTTTTGGGAAATTCAAATTATTCAAGGTCATGGTAGAGAATGAAACTGGTAAGAAAATAATTTTTTTAAAATCAGGTCAAGGAGGTGAATTCACATCTAAGGAATTTAATACATTTTGTGAAGTGAATGGAATTAGAAGACAATTATCAGCACCTCAGACACCCCAGCAAAATGGAGTTGTGGAAAGGAAGAACATAACTATTCTGGATGTAGTCAGAAGCATGATATCATAAGCTAACCTACCTCATGTGTACTGGAGAGAAGCAATGAATACATCAGTTTATACATTCAATAGAGTTCACATCAAAGGTGAAACTAGTAAGACCCCTCATGAACTATGGTTTGCTAATACTCCTACTCTTAAATATTTCAAAATATTTGGAAGCTAATGTTACATTAGGAGAGATCATTATATTTTTAAATTTGATCCTAAAAATGATGAAGGAATATCTCTTCGTTATTCATCTAAGAGAAAGGCATATAGATGTTTTAATATAAGATTACAGAAAATCATTAACAGTGCAAATGTGAAGATTGATGAACAATTCTGAGGTAATTCAAGGTCTATGGACTTTGAACTATTAGTTGAGATAATCATAAATGAACCTACACTGAATACACCAGTACAGATTATTGATCTAGTCACACCGACATCATCTAAGAATTCCATAGTGACTGAAGAACAACATCAAGTATATACACCTAGGTATGTAAGATTGAATCATTCTGAAAGCCAGATTATTGGGAATAAGTATCAAGGAGTTATGACTAGAGGAAGACTAGAAAATGAAGAGGTGTGTCTAATTTCTCAAATTGAACCACCAACAATTTTTGAGCCATGTGAAGATAAACATTGGATTAATGCTATGGAAGATGAATTGGAACAAATTGAAAATAATAACACATGGACTTTGGTTTCCCAGCCTAAAAACATAAATGTAATTGTAACTAAATGGGTATTTAGAAATAAACTCAATGAAGATGGTAAGGTAATCAGAAAAAAAGCAAGATTAGTGTGTAAGGGATATTCATAGAAAGAAGGAATTGATTACAATGAAACCTTTGCACTGGTAGCTAGAATTGAGGCAGCCAAACTATTTTAGCATTTGCAGAACACAAGAACTATAAAGTATATCAAATGGATGTTAAATGTGCATTTCTGAATGGTGATCTTGAAGAGGAAGTTTCCATTGAACAACCTGATGGATTTTCTTTGACAAATGACAAAGATATGGTCTGTAGGTTAAAGAAAGCTTTATATGGATTGAAGCAAGCTCGTAGAGCTTGGTATGCTATATTGGACAAATATCTTTTGAAGCTTGGTGACACTAAAGGTAATGTTGACAACAACTTATATTTCAAAGTGACTAATGATGACATCTTGGTTATTGAACTTTTTGTTGATGACATTATTTTAGGAGGAGAAGATAGATTGTGTAAATACTTTTCTAATAAGATGTAGGAAGAATTTGAAATTTCTATGATTGGGGAGATAAAATTCTTTATAGGATTGCATATTTCAATGACTGTTAAAGGTATATTCATATGTCAATCAAAGTACTTGAAAAAACTACTAAAGAAATTTGGTATGGAAAACTCTAAATGGATAAGTACTCCTATGACTACAACTGATAAACTATCATCAAAGGATGAATAAGCACCTGTTAATCTAACAAGATATAAATCTATGATTGGAGGTTCACTATATTTGACACAAACAAGACCTGATATTATGAATGTAGTGTGTATTTTTTCAAGATTTCAGAGTAATCCTAAGGAAAATCATTAATCCGCAATGAAAAGAATTTTCCGGTATCTACAAGGCACAACAAATCTTGGTTTATGGTATCCTAAAGATGAAAATTTTGATTTATGTGTATGCATAGATACAAATTGGCCAGGAGATGTATATGACATAAAGAGCACCACAGGTGGAGCATTCTTTCTTGGTAGCATATTGATTTCATGGTTGAGCAAGAAATAGAGTTGTACATCATTATCAACAACAGAATCAAAATATGTTGCAGCAAGAACTAACTGTACTCAGGTATTATGGATTAAGAAAATGTTGAAGGACATAAAGGTAAAATGCAAAGAACCTATACCCATTTACTATGATTATATGGTAGCAATTGATATATCAAAGAATCTGGTATTTCACTCTAAAACTAAACATGTTTCTATCAAATTCAATTTTCTGAAAGAGAATGTTGAAGAAAAGGAAGTGAAATTGGTTTACGTGAATACTAAAGAGCAGATTGCAGATATATTTGCTAAGCCTTTGCCTAAGGAAACTTTTGAATATCTCAGAGAGTAGCTTTGAGGTTATACCCTCACTGATAGAGACTTAGACTGTTGGAGATTGGCATCAGACCGACAGAAACTAACAGAGAAACCTTTTTCCAGCCTTGATGGAGGAGAGCTACTTATCAGGGGGAGAAGTTGGATAAATTGGATGTTTGTATTTGTAATTAGTTCTATGAACTAATTGTATCTGGTTTTGTATTTCTTTGGAATTTGATGTCAAAGAGGGAGAGATATATATGGAAAAGCACATTATCTTTTGGAGAGATTATTCATTGGGGGAGAGATACTCTGTATTTTTATTTCTAGTAATCGATCTCTTTTGGAGATTGTTGGTTTTTGGTATTTTGCATTTCTGCTTTGGCACTTAGATGGTTTTTCCATCTTGTGTTGCCATCACTACCAAAGGGGGAGATTGTTGGTATTATGGATGTGTTGCACTAGTTTTGTCATTCATGTCAACACTTGTCAACACTTGTCAACACTGAAGATCTTTGGTTATGTTCACCGACATGTTCAATGACATGCATAATCATTGACATTTGGTTAACCGATAGGTTATATTGTTCACCTGCACTGAGGATGATCTGTTATCATCTGGAGATTACTTATTTTGGTGATTTTTTCATTGGTCTAATCAAGTTTGCATATTTGTTGTTACCAGAAAATTGGTCTAGGTTATGGACCAACACATGTTATCTATTCCAGATCAGCACAACACGTTATGGAGATGATTTATTAATTTGTTATTATTGTAAATGCATTGAGTCAACATGATACATCGTATATTGATTCATTTGTAATGTATTTAATTGTAATATCTTTGTGAGCTGAACTACACATTTGGTCTTAGGTTTTGGTATATATGTAAGATCTCATATGTGAGATTAAATGAGAAAGTGCATATGAACTGGTAGAGGATTGTAATTCAGTATATGTGAATATAAGCAGAGCTATTCGTGCAGACATCATTCAAGGAAGGTTTGAGAAGACAATAAAAGCTTAACTGGTACTGAATCCAACATATGAAGATGCTATTTTGAGCAATACATTATCATTGGATTTAACCATACAATTGTAGTCAGTGTGACTCCCATCTTGTGTTTGAGCAGTGAGCTCTAGGCAGTTGGCCTTTTTGCATGTGTAGACTCCATTTGTACACACATACTATCTGTAGGAGTATCATCTAATTGTGGGTAAGGTTTCCCACCATGGTTTTTCCCCTTACAAGGTTTCCACATACAAATATCTATGTTATATGTTGTGGATGTTATTTGTCTTTCTGTTTCATGCATTAAAATTTACCGGCATTGTTATTAATTGTTAAACTGTCAACTGAGATTAAGCTTGGTTTACCGGTATAATGCATCAAGTTTGATTAAATTATATTAGGGTTGAAATTAATTGACAAGTGATTCACCCCCCCCTCTCTCAATTTCCTTCAAGTCCTAACAATTAAACCCTAAGCCTTTTCCAAATTAAATAATAAATAGATTGAACCATAATATTAAAATAAAATAATAATTTGAACCTTAGGCATAAGTGATATTGAACCCTTATACTAAAATGAATTAAACCCAAATCTTGAACCAAAATCAAACTTAACTGTAATGCTCAACAAAATTGAACTATAAACCTAATAGTAAACCAAAATAAACCCTAACTTAAAAAGTCATGTTGGTGCCGAAAACCACAGATTGGAAAACTTGTGGGGTTGCCAAATCCTCAATTGATCCAACTAGCTTTGGCCAATGAATAGGGATGGTCGAAGACCAAATCCCTCTAGAATTAAGGCTCCACTGAACCTAGGTGGGTATACCTTGTCCTCCCAAGCACAAAAGAGTTTGTTTAAAGTGGATTTAAGCCTCTTAGCAAATTAAAAAGACTAGAGAATTGTTGTTCTGTAATTATGCTTTATTGTGTGCTTTAAATGAACAACCCTTAAAAAGAAAAGAAAATGATTATGCTTTATGTTGAGAACTGCAATGCTTTTAGGACTTAGAGAAAAATGCAAAGATCAGTTCATATAGGATTTGGAAGAACATTTTTCTATCAAGGACCTTGAATGCATATAGATCAAAACCTTAAAAAAATTTATAAAAGACCACTGCCTCTATCCAGGGGTAAATATGATACTTTGTGGAAAAAAAATTTGATCAACTCAAGAGAAAATGTTAACTATCACTGTGAAGGTTTCAGTATGTGTTACATAAGCAATGAAAACTCAATTTCATATTTGTTGCAACAGCATGTGATGACACATCAGAACAAATCTGATAGTAAATTTATCAAGAGGACAAAATAAATTCATCGACACCAAAGTATACACAATATCTTAAATAGAAACAATGAACCTTATATATTGATCTCTGGAAAATGAATGCATACAAAGCTACACTTAAAGATACTCCATTACACTTTTCTTGCACAAAAAAGAAACTTCCTCATCATACTGACTTCCCTATTACATATAACTTGCACTCCTTCTAGGTGGTCTAGGTTGTACCCCTTACATACAAAAAATGACTCCATATAAATATGTGAGCCAATAAACACGAATGAAAGGACACACCCTTTCATTATCCTAACGACTAACTAAACATCAATTAAACTATGTAACTAAAACATCAATTACATTATAAAACTAAATGATGAACTAAGACTTTCGATCCAACCATTGTCAACATTTATGAATATGCTGCAAATAGCCCACATCCTTGTAGGTTGTAGCATTGAATATCTCATCCTTGGCTACATTCTCGATCACATAAAAGTTCTCAAACTAATGGACTATGTCATTCATGTCAAGAACATCTATCGTGGCAATGACTTGGGCTGCACTAAGCAAAGAATTATACTCAGAAAGCCATAAAGATTTATCCTTAATTACACCTGCACCATCTACTAAACTAGGAACCCCATGTTGAATAATTTGTCGACACTCATCAAATTTAGATTACAAATCCTTCATGAATTCATCATGTACGGTAAGAAAACTTGAACCTTCCTCTTCACCTTCTCCCTAGTCGATGAATCTTGCAACAACATGTTAAGTCTGTCTTGGATTCTAGCGTTAGAAGCCATATTGTCCATGTTCTTTTGATATAAATTCTAGAATTCACTCAAGGCCTTCTCTGTGTTATCATATCTTTTACTCATTAGTACACGGGTAGTATTAGCCCTCATGCTCTTCATCTCCCTCTTCAACTTAGTGTGTTCATAAGCTAATTTTTCATATTTCTTCTTCCATTGTCCCCCCTGAATCAGTAATTTGAGGGATTGGATGACCACTCCTCTTGAGAGTTTCCTCATATAAAGATTTGTATTTTCTTTTCTCTGCTATCTTGTGCTTCATCTGATCTTTATTGAACTTTGAGATATTAATGCCTTTGTCAGTAGTAACCTTAGGATCTATTTCTTCAACTTTCAGGGTCATCATGTGACCAAAAGCTTTATCCATGTCTATAATTTTTGGCCTTTTATTTGGGGGGTATAATACCCATAACAACATCACTTGTTCATTTGCATCGTACCTTGATCCAATGAATATATCATTAACCCCCTAGACATTCAACTTGAAGTCCTTATTTTCTACATGCAATAAACTGTCAAAAATGAATGATACACTTAAATCCCATCCTGTGAAAAGAATGATGCCAGCCTCTACTAACAACTACCTTCCTCTCTGAGGGGTTATTGTCCCCATTTCTACAGCAATATTAGCTTTGAGCTTCTACAACATTTCCTCCTCATGTTGGAAAATGCACACTCCAATGAGAAATTGTAGGTAAATGACAACCTTTGTCATTGATGCCAAAGGGGGAGTAGTGGAGATGAGAAAAATGATAAGAAGAAAGACATCATCAGCTCAGGGGGAGCACTTTTTGACAACATAGTTTTGGTAAGACAATTTTGGCAAATCATTTTTGGATAACATTTTTTGGATATACAGTTTTGATTTTTCTCATGAGTGTTGGCATCAATGCCAAAGGGGGAGATTGTTGGCAAATGCACACTCCAATGAGAAATTATATGTGATTTAAGGTATTGTCATTGATGGCAACCTTACAATCATGTGATATTGGCAGGCACCAACACCAACAGATTCTACAATGGCAGATAGTTCACTGGCACCAAAAAGGAAGATTACCGACATCTTGGCCGAAAGGAATTTTGTTCAAATTTATTTTGTATTTAATTGTAAAAACCTTTTGTAAGCCGACTTGGTAGATTGTAATATGACTCATATAAGTATGAGATCATTGTAGATCATTTAAAATGCAAAAAGATAGAAAAATAAATGCAGACTTAATATGTGAACTATAAGGCAGATTTAGGATAAGGGGTTATGATTATTACAGAGCTTAAACTGATACTAAACCTGGCATAGCAGATGCTGATCTGAAGTAGTACATGACATTGGATTTGTATAATCCAATTTTGTAAGTTAGTGTGACCTCTTTTGTAACTGACTAGAGAGCTCTAGGAACTTGGCCTTCCTGCATGTGCAGGCCCCTATTGTAAATAGTAATATTCCCTTATTGACTAGTAAGTGAATATTGTGGGTCACAAATCCCATTGAGGTTTTTCCCACAACGGATTTCCTCGTTAAAATTATTGTGTTATGGTGTGTCTTTTATGTTGTGGTTATTGTTCTTAATTACTACATTATTTTCGGTTCACCAGTACTAAGTTTTGAAATGCTTTTCATGTTACAATTTAAGAAAATTCATATATCGGTCAGATAACGATTCACCCCCCCCCCCCTCTTAGTATCTTTGGGAATCCTAACACCTCAATCTCAGGTGTGATATTTGACATTTCTTCCCTTAGTTTCTTCCCTTTGAAGTGTTAGGCCCAATATGGAAAGTTAATGTATTGAGAGGGGACAGGTGAATCAATACTTCAAATCCTTTCTTCAATAATATCTTTACTGTTTTGCATAAACCAAAAGCTGCTGTAACATAACATAAAGCTAAAACAAATAAATAACAATCATACATGATTCACTTCATAACACATATATTTTGGTTACGCGGAAACTCTTGGTTAGAGAGAAAAATTGCGGTGGGGATGGCACCCACAACTTCACTAATGCAATAATAAAGGTTGCTCGATTAGAGCTACATGTTTAGCTATTTCTTATAGCTTACCCTTTTAGGAGTATCAAGAACTGTTAGATGTACCTTGCTAAAGGATTTTACAACACTTAATCTAAATGTTGCACCTGGTTAAAGGCTTTATAATTTACAGACTTTGTTAGAGTCTTTTATCCTGTTAAAGGTTTCTCTTACAACTTCAAAATATTACAATAAAATCATTACAAATATCTGGAACTTCACATCTAAAATGTTATAGCAGATTCTATGTGCTCAAATAAGATTACCTTGCTTATAGCATACCTCGGTAACCCATAATGTAACTTGGTAAACCCTTCTATTTACTCTGTTCTTTGACTATTCTCTAAAATGCTTCTCAGTGACCTCTATGTCTCTGTAACAGTCATAACACTTAGGGGTGAACTCACAATAATGGTTCCCACTTTTTTGCCACTTTTGACACTGAGAGGTACATTTTTAAAATAATCTTCAACTTCCAAGAACTATAAATTTTAAACTATGAAAAATTTGAAGATGATGTAAATTAGTGATTTCTAGCATTTTGTTTGTAGATTGTATATACATTTTTTTCAAATTTTTTTGAACGACTTTTTAAAACTATTTCCATCTCCCTCGAAAAGTAGTTTTTTACAACAAACTACATTTTTTAAGAGTGATGTGCCTCCCAAAATGCATAAGTTTTTTTCTATAAATGATAAAAACTCAATTCTTTTGAATTTTGGTTTGTAACATCAATATCCAGGGCTTGCATTTGGTTTTATAGTGATATGTTCAATAGTTTTCATTTTATAAAGTTTTGAAGTCTAACTAGCCATAATTCAGACATAGGTTTACGTTTGAACACATAACTTGTTCTATATAAATCAAAATTCAATTTATTTTTTTTTGTTAGAAAGAAGACATCAATACCAGGGACATAGATATTTTTTTAGAATTTTTTTGAATTAGCTTCTTATTTTTCCCAATGCGTTGAACAGAGAAGTTCCTCTTCGGTGAAAAACCAATTTTCCATAAAATTAAAAAAACAAGAACATAATAAATTCAAAATATAACAAAATTATACTTGTTGGAAAGCTTTCTCCGAGTACTACCATCTAATATTTTGGGTTATCAAGATTATTTTATTCGTGCTTAGAACCAGAGCTCCGAAGTCATTAATTCTTCAGAACTCTGAATTTTTTTGGGAGAAACCTCTAATTGGGGGATTCAATCGAATAGTACTTTGAGCGAATGGAGTTCGCTCGAACTATAAGGGGTTCAAGCAAACCCCCATTCGCTCGAACCAGTGGGCTTGATTTTGGCCCGTACTTTTTTGTAATGGTCATGTTCGAACAAACCCATCCAATTTTAACTGTCGGGTTTCGTTCGAACTCTGGCCGATGCATTTTTGGTTTTTTTTTTCATTTGTGGAGTCGTATAAATGTCCATAATTTTTCTCATTTTTTATCAGATAATTGATTAAAATAATTCACATTTTTGGATGAGAGAAGACATTTGAAAATTATTTTGAGGGCAATAATTTGAAGGTTTTTTGTAAAAACATATGGAACAAGAAGAGAAGGCAAAATAAGACTTCAAGGAACTATTCTCCCAAAAAGGAAGAAAGATATCGAGAACAAAGAAGACAAAGATATCATGATGCAAGTATGTATTTTTAATTTTATTTCTATTTAATTTAATATGTATTACATGTAACAATTAATTAGTTCAATATTTTTTATCTAATATTTTTAATGAAAATTAATTTAAAAAATCTTAATTAAATTAATTGGAAATAATAGGATTAAAAATAATCTTGTTTTAATTGGAAAGCATAATTAATTTGAGATAATACATGTGTATTTGCAAATTTAAAATTCCATTAACTTGCTTGTTGTGTAATTGCATTTTTCTCCTATATAATTAAGCCCATTTATAATAGATAAGACCTATTAAGTCATAAAATTAATAAGACCTATTATGTCATAATTTCTAGGTTCTAAATTATATATATATTGAATATTTAATCTACATTTACAAGTAATTTCATGTGATAGGTGGACCTTTAATATCACATAATATATCTATCTTAAGGGGAGTTAAGTATATTAATTGTGAAATGTTTTTTCATACGTGGTCATATTGATTTTAATAATAAGGACTATTAGGACTATTCACCCCTATTCTTAAACCTAATTGAATAATCTCTGATTAATTCAAGAACCTTACACAAACTCTTAAATTATGTGCAGAACGGGCTCGAGAAGAAGGGAGTTCTGCATTGATAGTCGAGGCAAACGAACCTGTTGAAGAACACAATATAGTTGATGAAAATAGGGAGGAGATTGTCAAAGTTGAACCAATGGAGACCTTTGAAGGAGAGGGTCCAAGCTCCTTACCTCCTACCACTGATATGGATGAGCATATTATGGATCTAGCTAAACAGGTGAAGAGAAATATTTCTTATAAAATTTTTGATTATTTACTTGAAATGGATGTGGATGAGTTGAAACGTCTCAGTGAAGAGCCTAGACATACTAAAAGGAGGTCAATGAATAAAAGTGGAAAAGAAATAATGTCTCATTTCAACAATCTTGATACTACACTAGAAAAAGCTCAATTTTTATCGATTGTACTTACTCATAAAGACTTAAAAGATCTAATGAAATTGTTGGGTATAGATACAACAAGTCAAAAGAGGAAAACTTCTCAGCTACAAAAATCTATTGTTGATAATGTTAAGAAAGGTTTGGTGAACATTGGTAAAAAATCTCAAAAACTAGATAAGACCATTTCAAGAAGAGTGATGTTGACATCTTTAGTAAATGAAAGATTGCCTCAAAAAAGACAAATCTCTTCACTATCATCTGAGTTTGGTTTTAGTAGAAGGACAATATCTAAATATGTTAAAAGGAGAAAGATTTTGGATGATACTACCTCAGAAGGGAATTCGGCAATTATGTGTAGAGCTCCTCATTTTGATAGAATTGAATATGTTGTTAGGAACTTTGTGACAAGTTTTTGGAATGATAATACTAGTCCTTCGTCAAATAGTAGAGATGTTATCAAGCAAAGGATTGGTCCTCATCATTATGATCTCCATGTAAAACATTGGATAGACACAACAAAACATGAATTGTATGTATTGTTTACTAAAACAAACCCTCATATAAAGATTGCACAAACCATGTTTGAAAGGTTAAGGCCATATTATGTGAAGTTAAAAAAAGTTTTCAAAACTTGTTGTTGTCGTTATCACATCAAATTTGACTTTTACTATCAAGTGTTTCGAAAGATTAGAGAAGATAGTGATGGTTATGAAAATGCTTCTCCTAAATGAACAAGTCAATTCATAGCATCCATCTTATGTGATAAATCAGATGATAATGCAACTGGTCAAATAAATTGTATAAGAGGAATTTGTGGAATATGCGAGGACTTGGCTACATTGCCTTTGAGAGATGAAGATACTGACACAAGGAAGATGATAAATTGCAAGAGTTACAAGTACAAAAAATTTGAAACAAAATTTGGAAAGGAATCTACAAGGCTAGATTATGTAGAAGAGGAAATACCTATTGGAACATTTATGGAAAATTTTCGTAAGTTGATAAAACCATACATATGCTATGGTTTTTTGCCAAGTGACAAGTAGAACAATTTAAAAGATTAAGAGACACTTTTCCACTTGGAACTATTCTATCTGTAGTTGACTTCGCAGAGAATTACTCTTTTGCACATCAAAAAGAGATTCAATCAGAGTATTACTTTTCAAAGCAAATCACTATTTTGGTGCATATGTGTTATCGTCATGCACACATGAATTTTGATCGTGCTGATAGTACATTTGAAAATCATGTCAATAAGAAAGAGTACCACTTCTATATCAGTGATGATAAGGAGCATGAAACACTTTTTGTACAACATTGCTTTAAGAAGTTTTTTGAATATTTGAAAGATAGAGGCATAACAATACTTAAACATTTTGTTGGTCTGATGGATGTGCGGCACAATTCAAATATTCGAGGCCATTTTATGCACTATGTCATCGAAATGACAAAATACCACATGTTTGGAGTTTTTTTGAGAGTGGTCATGGAAAGGGTGAACATGATGGTGCAAGAGCTTGTATCAAACGTGCTCTAAGAAAAAATCAAATAAAGTACACAGGAGAATGTATAGATGATGCACATGATGTTGTTGAATGGTGTAAGAAACACTTTGAGCAACCTAATTAACTTGGGGAATCATCATCGAGAACATACAGACCCATTCCATATAGAGTGTTTTGGGAGATAACAGGTACGTGTTCTCTTTTAGTATTTTATTTAATTTTATTTAATTTTTTAAAAAATGTTCCTAGTTCAAATGTTTCAATTTAACAACTTGATCTACATGTACATTCTTGTACACATGTACATTTTGCAGATGTGGATAGAAAATCAATGCATGGATGCAAGAGCGTGGAGAGGACAAGATCTTTGCATTGTGTCATGAGTACAGATAATCGCCCATGGACATTATACACTAGGGATTATTCATGTTTTTGTTCTGAATGCATTTTCAAAAACTATGTTGATTGCAAGAACCAAGAGCTTGGATATGTTAGTGAATGGAAAATGGTGTCACTAGATGTTTCTGACACATATGATGATTCAAATGAGAATGAAAAATTTGAAGACATTCCTTTGATTTCTGGTGATTACAATCATATTTCAGGATTGATTAAAAAAGGTACATACATGATGTACACATGTAAATATTTCCTTAAAATTGACATATAACTTAGAATTTATTTAACTTGTGTGAAATTGCAGGAGATATTTTTGCAGTCATAGCAAAAGATGGAAATATAGAAGGTGTTAGTTATTATTTATTGCATTGCACAGAAGAGAGAAAGAAGTTATCAAAATCTGAGATGAGTGATGGAAAGTCATTTCCCACAAGTTTGAGTTCTGATTTTAATATGTACATGTACAAATCGCTTACGTGGAAATTTTTAATTTCTCACATTTCTTATATACATGTACATGTAGGATCAATTTTTAGTGCAAGGGACATATTTCAAACAAGTTAAAATTGTTCAACATGGGATTCATTTCACTGAATACCAAATTGTCAACAAGGTATACTAGTATAGTCACTTGGTCATTGCTGTTGGCCTAATTCTTCAAATAGTTCCATGTCGAGGGTGGTCTCAAAAGTGGAGACTAGATAGTGAAGATCATGACAAAATATTAACTGTTACTGAAGAGCATTCTGAACCACTTGATGTAGTATGAACTATATATATATATTTATTAATCCAAAGTACACATGTGGTTCAGCCCACATGAATTGAATTAAGAGTCAAGATATATTCTAGATCTCTTGACTTTTTTTGAAACTAAAGGATAAATATTTTTTAAGTTTAAATACATTATATCAAATTAGAATGTATTCAAAGTTAATTCAAGTACATGTACATGTTTAATTGCATGTTTAATATTTATGTATAAGGTACTGTATCTAATTTTAAATGCATGTAATTTGTAAGGATCACTAGTTAAAATAATTTAATTAAAAAATGCATATTTAAATTAGAATGTAATATGTACATTTGTAAAATTGATATAATATGGAATTAGTACATTTGTAATTAGGACATGTACATGTTGTGAACTATTTAACTACAGTATACATACCATGTGAACTATTCAATACGTGCATGACCTATTAAGTTTAGTTTGTTCATTTCATACATACTCTTTCATTTGAACATGTTAGATTTTAAATTTTAATGCATATCTACTTGTATTTCTAACATGTGCATGTGCTATATATATAATCCAGTCCAGTCCATCGAACATAAAGTACATATATATAATCTAACATGTATGTACATGTGCACATGGAATATATAATCTAACACATGTACATGTGCATGAAATATATATAATCTCTAGTCTAAACTTCATATCACATGATGCAGTGGAAATATATATAATCCGATCAAACACAATGGAGATATAAAGTATAATCTAGTCTAAACTTCATTGTACACATGCATGAAATATACAATCTAATCAAACATGTATTTAAATCTAATCTAATCAAACATGTATAAATCTAATATAATCAAACATGTATAAATCTAATCTAATCAAACATGTATAAATCTAATATAATCAAACATGTATAATCTGATCAAACACAAACCAGGTATAAAGTATAATCTAGTCTAAACTCCATGTACGTGCATGAATATATATAATATGAAAGTATATAAAAAGATAAATGTAAATGAGCTATAAAGTCTAGAGAAAATCAACAGGGATCATGTCGGCTACGAACTAAGCGACCATCTAAGGGGGAGTCCTGCAAAAGTAGAATTTATTTAAATATTAAATATAATATATCTATCTCTCTAGACGTGCACATACATCAAATCCAAGTAGAGTTAAATAAAAATTTAAATATAAATTGTAACATGCATGTATACATACATGTACATATATGTACGAAAAGCCATAACTAACCTGTACACTAACAACACCTAAAGAATCTCTCCTACGCACATGCTCAAAGCTCAAGGAAGGAGTGAAATGAGCTAACTGTCAATTTAAGGATTAGTCCAAAATCAATTTAAATGATCTACAAATTAAAACTTATAACTCTAGATTATTTATTAAACATGATCTATATATATATATATATTTATTCTACAAATTTGCAACATGTATACATATCTTCTAAAAATTTAAATGCACATGTACATGTACATACCTGTGTATCACCTAGAGTAGGCTGTATAGTCTAATCCTATCCCGTGATCATATAAACAACATCACTCATGCCTGCATATCTCTCTCTAGCTGTACGTATCACTAAGGAGTGCAAGGGGCTAACTAGATGTGTGGGCATCATGGATGAAGTGTCTGACTATAGTAGCATGTCCATAAATCAAGTATGGCTCAAATCTCTTAGTTGATCCTCAAATGAGTCCAAACCCTCATATGTGATATGGACCTAATCAGCTCATATCTCCTCCTCAAATGAATCCAAGCGGCCCTCATCTGTGATATGGACCTGATCAGCTCGTAGCTCCTCCTCTATAGCAATAGAGTGATCTCTAGGTGGGTTGGTGCCTGGAGCATGTGTAGAGTGATGAGAATGTTGTGACTGCCTTGAGGTATGTGTCGATGCCATTGTAGCCTGACCATCTCTAAGAATCTCCTCTCTAACATCAGCCAATGGTATCCCAAGTTGAGATGAAATTAAACTATAAGCATGTAGTAGGTCCTCGGTTAAATACTGTGACATCTATACATGTCTACTACCTCCGACTATAGTTTCTACCTCATTTGAAGAGGGGATGCTAGCAGAAATATACTAATCATTTGAATCTGAAGCCCCTCCATGACTAGAAGATGCATGATCTGTGGATGATCATGAACGTGGTTGACTCAGCATATATCTTCCCACCCTATCAGAAGATATGGTGGTTGTTGCTGATGCAATATGTCCAATCCTATCAATTGCTTCTCTCTAAAAAGCAATCACAACATGATCTACTATGGGTGTCATGGCTAGGAATACTACAGGAAATCTCTAGTGAACAAGGTCCCTGTGTCTAAGCGGAGCTCTATCACGCCTACGATATGCATCTCTATCAGCAATCCTGCCCCTCCCCTGTCCATAATATCCTGGAATATTAAGGTAGTTTGGTTTCATTTGATAATGAACCTCAGCAAATACTTGTTGTGCAAAGTATAATGGTATCTGGTCGTTATTAGGATAATGACCATGGGCAGCTAAGAAGTGTGGTTAAATCAGTGATGCAACCTGTGGGTCGATACATCTAGTAACCTAATATCCCCTCACCTTACTCTTCTCTTGATATTGTGGAAAGCATCTGTCCTTGATGGTTTCCTTCAAGACCACCCCCACCACATCAGCAAAAGAATGAGGACCCCTCACCTCATTCCTCAACTATATATATATATCCTCTATAACCTCAGGTGAGAATGAGGTATGAGAAACTAAGCAGTCCCTCAATGCCCAAAATGGACGTGCATGTACTCTTGTACATGCCATCAGTACGAGGGTCATCTAATATGGTCCTCAACCTATGCAACTCCCGATCACTGTACTGAAAAAATAGTAGCAATGTTGGGCAAGGGGGGATCCTGCTATGGAGGATCAACATCATCAATGTGTGGCTCCTGATGTGGAGCCTGTGCAGGTGGATCTTGATCAGGAGCCTACGAAGGTATATCCTGGGATGCCATCTATCTAGGTACATGTCATAAAGTTAAAATAAATACGTAAGCACAGAGAGAGAGATTATACATATAAATCTTGATGAGAGAGAAAGAACATTTTCATTTTCAAAAAATACATGTAAAAATTTCAAATATTTCAGTGAGAGAGAGAGATAACATATATTTCAGATCTAGAGATAACATATATTTCAAAGAGATAGGGAGATCTAACATGTGTATATTTAAATCTTTGACATACATAAAAAACTCAAGAACATGATATATAACATTTGGGCCCATATGATTATAAAAGTATTAAATTTGCAATATGTGATCTTAACAGGAATGTCATACAACCCCTTAAGACACTATGTGATGGACTAAGGGGTATGTCATTCACACAAGGATTTTATAAGGGGTCATATGCGGTTCTAAGGGGTCATGCATATGTTAGGACACTATATGATCCTAAGGGGAATGTCATATGTACAGTAGGATTTTATAAGGGGCCATATGTGACCTACTAAGGGGTCACACATGTTATAACACATGCATGACCCCTGAAGACTACATATGACCCCTTAGGACACTATATGATCCTAAGGGGAATGTCATATGTATAGTAGGATGTTATAAGGGGTCATATGTGACCTACTAAGGGGTCATGCATGTGTTATAACACATGCGTGACCCCTCAAGACCACATATGACCCCTTAGGACACTATGTGATGAACTAAGGGGTATGTCATTCAAACTAGGATTTTATAAGGGGTCATATGCGGTTCTAATGGGTTAGGACCACATATGACCCCTTAGGACACTATATGATCCTAAGGGGAATGTCATATGTATAGTTGGATGTTATAAGGGGTCACACATGTGTTATAACACATGCGTGACCCCTCAAGACCACATATTATTTCTTAGGACACTATATGATCCTAAGGGGAATGTCAAATGTATAGTAGGGTATTATAAGGGGTCATATGTGACCTACTAAGGGGTCACACATGTGTCAATGCATGTGTGACCCCTTAGGACCACATACAACCCCTTAAGACACTATGTGATGAACTAAGGGGTATGTCATTCAAACTAGGATTTTATAAGGGGTCACGCATGTGTTAATGCATGCGTGACCCCTTAGGACAACATACAACCCCTTAAGACACTATGTGATGGACTAAGGGGTATGTCATTCAAACTAGGATTTTATAAGGGCTCATGCATATGTTATAACACATGCATGACCCCTCAGGACCACATATGACCCCTTATGACACTATGTGATCCTAAGGGGAATGTCATATGTATAGTAGGATGTTATAAGGGGTCATATGTGATCTACTAAGGGGTCACGCATGTGTTAATGCATGCATGACTCCTTAGGACCACATACGACCCCTAAAGACACTATGTGATGAACTAAGGGGTATGTCATTCACACTAGGATTTTATAAGGGGTCATATGTGGTTCTAATGGGTCAGGACCACATATGACCCCTTAGGACACTATATGATCATAAGGAGAATATCATATGTATAGTAGGATGTTATAAGGGGTCATATGTGACCTACTAAGGGGTCACACATGTGTTATAACACATGCGTGACCCCTCAAGACTACATATGACCCCTTACGACACTATATGATCTTAAGGGGAATGTCATATGTACAATAGGATGTTATAAGGGGTCATATGTGACCTGCTAAGGGGTCACGCATGTGTCAATGCATGTGTGACCTTTTAGGACCACATACGACCCCTTAAGACACTATGTGATGAACTAAGGGGTATATCATTCACACTAGGATTTTATAAGGGGTCACGCATGTGTTAATGCATGCGTGACCCCTTAGGACAACAAACGACCCCTTAAGACACTATGTGATGAACTAAGGGGTATGTCGTTCACACTAGGATTTTATAAGGGGTCATATGCGGTTCTAATGGGTTAGGACCACATATGACCCCTTAGGACACTATATGATCCTAAGGGGAATGTCATATGTATAGTAGGATGTTATAAGAGGTCATATGTGACCTACTAAGGGGTCACACATGTGTTATAATACATGCGTGACCCCTCAAGGCCACATATTACCCCTTAGGACACTATATGATCCTAAGGAGAATGTCATATGTATAGTAGGATGTTATAAGGGGTCATATGTGACCTACTAAGGGGTCACACATGTGTCAATGCATGTGTGACCCCTTAGGACCACATACGACACCTTAAGACACTATGTGATGAACTAAGGGGTATGTCATTCACACTAGGATTTTATAAGTGGTCACGCATGTGTTAATGCATGCGTGACCCCTTAGGACAACATACGACCCCTTAAGACACTATGTGATGGACTAAGGGGTATTTCGTTCACACTAGGATTTTATAAGGGGTCATATGCAGTTCTAAGGGGTCATGCATATGTTATAACACATGCATGACCCCTCAGGATCACATATGACCCCTTAGGACACTATGTGATCCTAAGGGGAATGTCATATGTACAGTAGGATGTTATAATGGGTCCTATGTGACCTACTAAGGGGTCACACATGTGTTAAAGCATGCATGACCCCTTAGGACCACATACAACCCCTTAAGACACTATGTGATGGACTAAGGGGTATGTCGTTCACACTAGGATTTCATAAAGGATCATATGTGGTTCTAATGGGTCACGCATGTGTTAAGACACTATTTGATGGACTAAGTGGTATGTCGTTCACACTACAAATTTATAAGGGGTCAGTTGCGGTTTTAAGGGGTCACGCATGTGTTATAACACATGTGTGACCCCTTAGGACCACGCATGACTCCTTAGGACACTATGTGATCCTAAAGGGAATGTCATATGTACACTAGTATGTTATATGAGATCCTCTATGACCTCCTAAGGGAACGTATAGTGTCATCAGGGCATATGTGGTCTTAAGGGGTCATGTTGTGCATGTAATAGGATGTGAAAATGGGTCACATTGTAGAGGATTTATTTTGTCTAATTTGTTTAAATTTGTTATCTAAATTTTCTAATATTTATTTAAATTAAAATTTATTAATTTTTCTAACGTTTAATTTATTATATTTACGTTTGCGACATTTTTCTAATTTTCTTTTTTTGCTAATGTTTTTCTAAGTTCTGATTTACTACGTATAGTGTCATCAGGGCATATGTGGTCTTAAGGGGTCATGTTATGCATGTAATAGGATGTGAAAATGGGTCACATTGTAGAGGATTTATTTTGTCTAATTTGTTTAAATTTGTTATCTAAATTTTCTAATATTTATTTAAATTAAAATTTATTAATTTTTCTAACGTTTAATTTATTATATTTACGTTTGCGACATTTTTCTAATTTTCTTTTTTTGCTAATGTTTTTCTAAGTTCTGATTTACTACGTATAGTGTCATTAGGGCATATGTGGTCTTAAGGGGTCATGTTATGCATGTAATAGGATGTGAAAATGGGTCACATTGTAGAGGATTTATTTTGTCTAATTTGTTTAAATTTGTTATCTAAATTTTCTAATGTTTATGTAAATTAAAATTTATTATATTTTCTAACATTTAATTTATTATATTTACGTTTGCGACATTTTTCTAATTTTCTTTTTTTGCTAATGTTTTTCTAAGTTCTGATTTACTACCTTAGTTTTCTATGTTTTTCATAACAATTTTTTAAAATGTTGAAAAAAATATACATATATACAATTATGTAATTTTAAAAACAAATTGACACATTTCAGTCAAAACATTAAATTATCAAACATTTTTCTAAAATAATGAAAAACAATAAATTATCAAACATTTTTCTAAAAGGTTGAAAAACGATAACTATATACAATTATTTAATTAAAAAAATAAATTAACAAACAAATTATTTATTAATTTAGTAAAAAAAGACATTAGTAAACCAACCAAAGGGTTAGTTTGTGCACCTGATATAATAAAGGTCGAAAACTGAAATATGAAAGACGCTAGCTGTTGCAACCAAAGCTCGGTGACGTGATCTTGACGACAGGCTCGATCCAACTCCCACCAGACAGAAAAAGACAAGTTTGATAATGACCCTTTAACTGTCACTTTCGCTATTTATAAATGTTTTAAAAAAATAACTGAAAAAGGGTTTGAGCGAGGGGGGGTTCGAGTGAACCCATTAAAATATCCCTAAAATATTAATATTTTAATGGGTTCGGTCGAACCCAAAAGTCACCCGGGGTTCGAGTGAACCCAGGTCCGCAACGTGGTTCGCTCGAACTCTCAGGGGTAGTTTGAGCGAACACCCCTATTTCTCTCGAACACCTAGAAAATCAAACTTCCCACTTTTACCAAATTCCTTCGCTAGTGAAAGTGGGAACCAGCTTTGTGAATTCACCCTTAGTGCTTTCTTATGTATCACACATGTCTTGCTTCATACACTCATGCACACATGTCTTTAATCCTTAACTCATGCTGTATAAATAGATCTCTTATGACAATGATCTGATTCATTGCTTTGATCTTACAAACATGATTTATCAAATGAATAACCATACAAAATATTTCATTGGTTAAGTGACCTCGAAATCATACAAAATCTTGAACTACAATTTCCAATGTGATAATGGTTCTTTGTTCCTCAATCTTGTAACACATTTCCATATGTATGTCCAGGTTCAATGAATCTGGTAACACGTTTCACTCGATGTATATCAACTCGGTGTAACAATATTGCTGCTCGGTAGAGTACTCGATGTATACTAGGCTTTGTGACTCCTTCCTTCTATAACCGACTATTCTGTGAATACTGACTGGATATTTGGGTAGAGGTAACCAAATAGAGTATATAGAATGACTTTGGATATAAACTAATGGCAACTGGATAAGTAGTATCAATCTCCCCTTTTGACATTAGTTGAGATGTTTGACAAAACTACTTTCAAAGTCATAACTCAAAAATCTATATACTTACAAATTTGACTAAACAGACAGTCTATACATAAGTCAATGAAATAGTATATTTAGATATACTCCCCTTATCAATATATTGTACAAAACTCTGATTTTGTATGCTCGGTGATCAATGTTCTGTAATAACTATTCGGTTCACTGCTCTGTTCTTTGTTCCCTGTTAAAATTGACTCTGACTTTGTATTTGAATACTCTGTTTTGCTCGCTATATACTCCCCGTGTATACTACATTCCCTTGTATACTTTGATATGATACTCACTCCCCCTTTTTGACAAACATCTAAACTTAGTCACTATTCGGTGGGGGCAACTGGTCAAAAATGGATTTGTACTTTGTTTGTGCATCGGTAAGAGCGGCAGAGAGGGCATTCTTGACACTGTCCATAAGTGAATTCTGAGTTGTAATGTCAGCTAACAGTGAAATTAATCCATCTAATGTGCTTCCCTCTTGCTGAGTGGATAGGGAGGTAGCCTTGCTGATCTATTCTTGGATGGATGAAAGATGAGGAAGGAACAATATTTGAAGTGTCATTATGTCCATCCTTATCTTGTGTTCTTCATTCCTTAGGTCCAATTGTTGAGCCATGAGATGTTGTAGCTTGGTATAAAAATTCTAAATGTAATGTGGCTCAGTGGTCAACTTACTTGAGAGATCGGTGATCTCTTTCTCAATTACTTTTGTTTTATTTTTAATGTCCTTAATGAATAAAGAGAATGTACAGAGTTTCTGAAATAAATAAAGAATGTGCTTGAGTTGAGAGGTCAACTCAACAATAAATTTGACAAGTTTAACTTTGCCAATAGCTATAGCCTTCTATACCTCTTCAATCATCTTAGCATTGAGCTCTTTGTCCTTCAATTTGCTCAAATATTTCGATGCATCTACTCCATATGTCTCTATCTTGGTTATGAGTTCACCTAGTTGAACATGGATGGCTGTGTTTGTTGTCACTATAGCTTGAGGTAGCATATCAGTTAAGCGTGCTTTCACCTTTTGAAGTACTTTATTTTTCTTTTGAATAGCCATTTGCTTCTCTTGTTCAGCTTTGGCCTTTCATAGTTCACTAAAATCAATGAGCACTTGCCCTTTTAATTTAGATATATCTACATTCGGCAACACTATTGGTTTTGACAAATCAACTTTGAAACCATTATTTTGCATTTTCTTTTCTTTACCTTTCACCAATGGAACTAAGACAATGGCTTTTGAGGCTTGATGACCCTCGGTAGGTTGCTCGGTAGAGGCAACACTTTGATCAGTTACTTTATCTTCTGAAGTGTCCTTTGGTGCCTCTATACTTGGTGTCTTGGTTGTAACATTTTTGGTGCTGGAAGGAGCTTGTGAGGTCTATTCTTGAGAAGTACCTTCTCTTGCTATAGACTTGTGACCTTCTATGCCTTGTTCTATATCCTGAGGGGCCTCGGTTGAGACAGGTTGATTGAATGGAGGATAGAGCTAAACTTGCTCCAAAACTGACTCACTGGATACAAGTTGGGCATAAGCGTTTCCTTCTATCATTTCCTAGTCAAGTGCCTCAGTTTTCATGATATCCTCATCTTCTTGTATGGTGTCAACAGGGTCTCGCTTAGTGACATTAGGATCTTTCTCGATGACATCAACTATTTCAACTTCGGCTTGCTCACCAGCATCCTTGATGTGAAAGATTTCCTGCCACTTTTCCTTGGTTTCTTTCTCTACTTCCAAATAAAGTCCATTCATCAATTTTAAAGCCTTTTGCTTGACGTGGAAGCTCTTGTGGTAGTTTGTTAGATTTTCTTTGATTTCATCTACCAACATGTCTAGAAAGAGATGTACCAGACTTCTTTCTCTAATCTATTTTTCCAAGTCCATTACATATTTCCACCTGTTGTCAATATGCACATACAATTCTTTTGGAAGAGAATTAGATACTTCCAATGGGACCAATCAGAATTTCAGAAGTGTGCAAATGACAGCTTCTTCTATTTGTCTCTTTTCAGCATCATTTCTGGATTCATACTTAACATATCTGAATGATCCAAATCCACCATATTGCTTCAGATTAGCACAAAAATTTTCAACACTATGTACATTTTCCTTTGTACTCTTGACAATCTGAAATTTACTTGCATCTTTAGATTCGGTGTCACTAGACTCTTTTGCCAAAATGAGTCTCCGAGTAGATTTCTTGTAAGTTTTTATTACCTTGGGTGTGGCAAAACTCTTTGTTTTCTTATTCGATGAAGCTGCAGATGCTCTTGTATTAGGTTGCTTTGTTGTAGGAGTCAGTGATACCTTTGATGTATCCAGCTTCTTCGTTTTCAATACTTTCCCTTTAAGCAATTTGGTGCTCAATGTTATGGCTGCCTCTTGGGTTTTAGATTCCTCTTCGGCAATGGCTATAGTGCCCTTGATAGGTGTGGAGGAAGAATTTTCTCCAAATTTCTCTATTAATGCCTTAATCATCTTTGTTGCCTTCCTTGTAGCTTTGGGTACTACGACACTCATTTTTACTTTTTCCTTCACTTCTTCATATCGTCCATACCTCAGCTCGGTAGCATGCCTTGGTAAAGTGAGGAATGCATCTATCTATTGTAGTGTGATGTCAAAATCAATATCATAACCCATAGGTGGCAAATATTGAGTTCTTGGTTCCACAACATTCACATAATAGTAATCAGTGTCTACTTCAAAACATATGTCATCCTTGTATTTTTTCACTAGTTGGGGTGGAATTCTATGCCTGTTATGCATCTTCTCTTGAAACTTTCTGAAAGAATCATCCATAATATCATTAAAGTTATCATCTAGATGTTTGATGTAGTCATTGATTTGATGGGTGATTGGTTGGTGTAGCTCCCAAACTACTTTACTGACTGATGGAAAGAATTTTTCAAAATAGAAAAATATGCAAACTAACAGTGATCCAAACTTCAATGTATTCGCCGAGTTGTTCTTCTTTGGCTTCCTTATGGTGTTTAGATTCTCAAATAGGTTTTGCAGAAATACTTCACAAAGATCAATTTTCATTCCCTTTGTCATAAGTTTGTATGCTAGGTCAGCTGCGGCATAGGGTACATTGTTTTCCCTTGTTGATTGGAAGAAACAGTAACCTATTACTCTAATGGAAAACTTTAGCTCTGCATCAGTGACATTGTTCAATTTTAGTCCCCTGCAATCTTATTCTACTCTGGTTAAACTGATCAATTCCTTCTGTCATATCATTTTTTGGGCTCGGGCATGATCATAGATAGGGTAACTAGTGATCAAATGAATGTTTTCCTTGGTGATCTTAAATGGTTGCTCTTCTAGCCACATGAAGTCATCATGAACTTTGGTCAAAACAAACTTGACCCACTGGGGTTTGAATACATGGGGATAGGTTAGGGCTTTAGTCAATCCCTTGATTTTAATGTGTTTGTACTTACTATCCAATTTCCCATCAGTTCATCATAGGTGCCCTTGATTTCAACATGACCTATTCCTTCAACTAGACATTTGGTGGAGAATCTCACATCCTCGACTAATAAAACTTTATTCGAAATGAGTGAAAATGCAGTTTTGCCATCCGGTTCAGATGCAATTTTGGGAGTTAGAGAATATTTCAGTGAGGGCTTTTCAACATTCTGAACAACAACAAGGTCCTGGATCTTAGGTGCCATTGTAGATTAACACAAGATCCTTAGGGTTTGAAGATTTTCAAAGAGCAGACACTTCACACTTAGTAGATAATAACAACTTGATATGATCAGTAAACCAGCTTAATAATGAGTTGAGATTGATGTAAATACCTTTAAATTCGCTTCGGAGGAGGTTTGATCACCTTTGAATCACTTTCTCTTCTCTCTTGAAAATTGGTAAGTGTAAAAATGATTGCATAAATGTTTTAAGTACACAACATACCTTCTTGAGCTCCGTGCAAGTTAGGTAAAAAAAAACCATTAAATGCACTCGGTTCCACTAAACTTTCTTTCCTTTTTGCGCTTTAACCGAGTAATTAGACTTTCTTCATTTACCGACTTGACAGGCTTCCTATAGTACTCGAAAAGACTTTGATATAATTTCAAACTTTCTAATGCATATTTAACTATGCAGAATTTGAATTAAGTGCATGATAAAATAGGAACTGTTAAGATTTAATATTTGAGAGAATGTAGTCCCTTCATACCTTTACTGATTAATTTGGAATAGGTGCACCTAACTCGATAGGTAAGGTGCTTTCTACAATTTCTTTCTTTTTCCAAATTATCTAGAGTTTTATTTTTATCTCTTCAATATCTCCTCTTGGTTGATCTCTACAATCTCCAGCCAAGTGTCCAACTTTGTGACAATGAAAACATGCCATACCAGGATTTCTCCATGATCTTCAGTTTTTCATTCCAAACCTTATAAAATAGTTGGCACTTATGTGTCCATATCTTCCACAACATTCACACCATATCCTTGTATTATAATCCCATGGTACTGCAGAATACTATCGATAAGGATCTGTGTGAGTTTTGTAACCTCTAGGATTTGCTCAGTGTGTAGACCACATATAGTTCTTTTGCTTAAACCAACACTTCTCGGTACTATGTTCATATCTATTGCAATTTTTACAAAATCCTTTGAATTTTGCCTTCTGATAATTGCTAGCAGACTTTGTCCTACATTTATTAGATGTGTGACCATATTTATTGCAATTGTAACAATAACCATTAGACTTTGTGACATTTGGTTGCTTACCTTTTCTAATTTGGCACATGTTAGGAGTGTGACCTTGATTTCCACAGTAGCTGCAAGTAGGCTTCTTTACTTTGATATTCTTCTTATTTCCAGCTTGCTTTGATGATTCTCCTCTCTTAGTAGTATGAATTCCCTTTTCGGCAGTGTCTTTTCCTTTGTAACCGAGTCCTACATCTTTGTTGGGTCTTCTTGTATTTAGTTTCTCATCCAACATCTTTGATGCTTCATATCTCTTCTTCAATGTTTCTTTAGATTTTTTCTCTATCTCAAGTTCATTGGTCAACCTTGATACTTCAAGTTTCAATGTTTGATTCTCATCATCTTTCAAATTTGCTTCATGATGTGGATAACTCAATTGATCTGACATATTTTGTTGAATACCAGTTAACCTTATGTTTTCATCATTCTTTTCAGATACTAATGCTTCAAGTTGTTGTTTCTCTCTTTCTAGATCTCTTACTTTATCCTTAGCTGTCCTCAATGCATCAAGATTTTCAGTCATGTGTGTGCTGAAATGTTCATGTTCTCTTTTCATTGCTTTTAGCTGACCAGTCAATGCTTTGTTCTTTTCTTTTAATACTTCAATCATTTCTTCAATCTCTTCAAACATACTGTTCTCAGATGATATCTCAATTTGTTCCACTAACTCTTGAGAGTCCTACAAATCATCAGATAATCTTCTTCTAACTTTTAGTGATATTTTCATTTGTCTTTGCATGTCTGCAATCACTTGATTAGCATGATCTAACTCTTCTTGTAGATACACAATCCTCCAAGATTGTTTATAGCCTTCCATTGATAAGATCTTTCTCTTTAGGTTGTTAAACCCTTTTCCAAGATTCAAGCTCTGATACCAATTGTTAGGCCCAATATGGAAAGCTAATGTACTAAGAGGGGAGGGATGAATCAGTATTTCAAATCCTTTCTTCAACAATATCTTTACTGTTATGCATAAATCAAAAGCTACTGTAACATAACATAAAGCTAAAACAAATAAATAACAATCATACATGATTCACTCCATAACACATATATTTTGGTTACGCAGAAACTCTTGGTTAGAGAGAAAAACTGTAGTGGGGATGGCACCCACAACTTCACTACTACAATAATAAAGGTTGCTCGGTTAGAGCTACATGTTTAGCTATTTTTGATAGCTTACCTTGTTAGGAGTATGAAGATCTGTTAGATCTACCTTGCTAAAGGATTTTACAACACTTAATCTAAATGCTACACATGGTTAAAGGCTTTACAATTTATAGACATTGTTGGAGTCATTTACCCTGTTAAAGGTTTCTCTTACAACTTTAAAATATTACAATAAAATCATTACAAATGTCTCCAGCTTCACATCTGAAATGTTATAGCAGATTCTATGTGCTCAAATAAGATTACCTTTCTTATAGCATACCTCGGTAACCCATAATGTAACTCAGTAAACCCTTCTGTTTACTCTGTTCTTTGACTATTCTCTAAAATGCTTCTCGGTGACCTCAGTGTCTCTGTAACAGTCATAACACTTAGTGCTTTCTTATGTATCACACATGTCTTGCTTCATACACTCATGCACACATGTCTTTAATCCTTCACTCATACTATATAAATATATCTCTTATGATGGTGATCTGATTCATTGCTTCGATCTTACAAACATGATTTATCGAATGAATAACCATACAAAATATTTCATTGGTTAAGTGACCTCGAAATCATATGAAATCTTGAAGTGCAATTTCCAATGTGCTAACGGTTCTTTGTTCCTCGATCTTGTAACACGTTTCCATATGTATGTCTAGGTTCAATGAATCTTGTATCACATTTCACACAGTGTATATCAACTCTGTGTAACAATATGGCTACTCAGTAGTCATAGAATATTACTTGGTAGACTGCTCGGTGTATACTGGGCTCTGTGACTACTTCCTTCTATAACTGATTGTTATGTGCATACCGACTGGATATTTCAAAAGAGGTAACCAACTAGAGTATATAGAATGACTTTGGATATAAACTAATGGCAACTAGATAAGTAGTATCATGAAGTGGTATAGTAAGGATTTAAATTCTTTAGACTTGATGAATTGATCATCTGAAACAAATGAAGTATGGTCTATCAACCTTTCATCTATTTATGAATTTAACACAATGAGGAGCTTATCCTGTGCTTCTGGTTCCTTCTCCTTCTCTGGTGCATGAAGTTTAGAAACTACTTTGTTCTTCCCTGAATCACTTTGAGCAAGGTCTCCTTCCATGTTTTCTAGCCTCTGTCTCCTCTCCTCCAATTTCTTATCCAAGGTCTCCATAACCTCTTTAAGCTCCTCAACTTCCTTATTTTTGCACATGTCTTCAAGCTCATCCTCTTGATGAAAGTAGTCTCCCAACTCTTGTCTCTTCCTAGTTGCATAAGTGTAACCCTTAGGATCATAATGCTTTCTTGACATGTGCTGGAACAAGTTGTACTCATCCACCAGCTTCCTGTCAATGACCTCATATGATTTGGTAGACAAAATTTTAAAATCCTGGAAATAAAGTGTACAAGGGAGGAAGGCTTGTTTGTGTGCATCTCCAAAATGCTTGGCATTATAGACACTTAATTGCCTTACAATTTCCAAAAAGGCAATCCTATTTGGTGCAGGTTTTGGCAACACATAGAGATATCCTTCAAATCCATAGGACTGAACAAAAGTGAAGTTCTGGCATGAGTACCGATCATCCAGATTGTGATTAACTTTTGGATTATTGTTTTCGTGTGGCCTGAGAAACTTCTTGACATCCTCAAAAAATGATCCCTATAGAGGCTCACCTAAAAGAAAGAAAATTGGCTGAACAAAGAATTCCTCAAATTTGAGGTAATGAGAATTCACAAATCTGCAATCCTAGAGAGAAACCCATAACTGCACTAGTTTATCTTGTTCAGTCTTCCCTACTGTATTTACATTCAAACCTTCTGACCATAATCCCCTGAATCTCCCATAAAATAAAATAATATGCATTAATGGTGAATAATGCTTGAAATGCCTATCTGGATTATCTTTCAAGTTTATGAAGCCTTCATGCAGTCTGTCAACTAGGTATGAAGTGAAATCAAAAGCTTTATTCTCATGTCTCTGGATTTATGCTACTAAAACTAGCGGTCCTATATTTTCCACATCAGGAGCTTCAACTCCTCCAACTTGGCCACAAGCCATATATGTATACTATAGATACTTTTTGAAAATAGTCATATCATAGGGAGGACCATCTTCCTCTATTAAGCTCTGCTTCTCTGCTTTGTGGATAGCGAGATTCCAACCCTAATACGTAGTATCCATTTTCTACTGCAAAAACTTCCTGAATTGTGGCTTTTGCAAAGTGAACAAAAGCAGTCCCATCGGGTAACAAAATGCATCATTTGTTGGCATCATAATGTCTCACAAGGAGCTTCAATAAGTCAATATTTACAAAGACATTAGGTACCACGAGTTTACCTAAATTGGTACTCCATGGGTTTGAAATTGGCATAGGCTCATCCCTACAGAGGTAATGAAAATGGAACAACTTGTGCCCATGCACTGTTGTGAGTACAACTCCAATCTCTCTGTATCTATCCTCCAACTGGTCACGAATAGGCAAATTTACCTTAGCTCTACGTGACCTAGCTCTTGGAGAGCCCATCTAATCTATCATATCTTGATTTAATTTTCTTTGAGCCTCACTAACTTCTCTCTTTCATTTTTTTGTCGTGGTACTAGATACTTCAACAACCTTTTGCTTCCATTGACCCTTCCATCTCTATAAATTTCTTTACTCTATACTCAGCAGCTCAGAATATTTTTCAATAAACACCTGATATATTTCTGCAATAACTTTATCTGAAATGTCATTATGCAACACTGGCTATATACCCCAAGGAGTCCAATCCTGTACTTAATTACCAGAATCTTGATGGATATGCTTCGTGCGGCAGTGGACCTACTCCATTGATGTATTTAATGGAAGCCTTTATGTTATTTTTTCACATCAGGTCTTCCAATGGCTAATCAGCGAGACTTTTCCTGATGATTCAATTCTTTGGTGCCATTTGTTATGACTTTACCACTTTTCACCTTCTCATCGGCACAAGCTACTCTGATCAACTCATCGGGTCTTAGGATAGAAATTTTTCTCCCATCCCCATGGTTCACTTTATCTCGATGGGCAATCCTTCAGTTTCGGCTTTGCCTTTTGTTTTAACACTCCATCGGCATAACTTTCCCCGATGCCTTTGCCTTCGGTTTTTCTTTCACTTAACCCATCGGGTATCAACATATTTCATTTCATGTCACTCTAATACCTTGATGATCTCTATATACCAATCCACTAAGACCACCACACTATTAGTATAACTCACCCCGAAAAACCTCTTGCGACTCACCATCTTCCTTAACGGTCCTATCAGGTTTCAGCATAGCACAAAATTTGTTATTCCGATGTCCCGATAACTCCTCACCTAATCCTTACTTTATCAATACGGTTTATACTGATATCCCCGCATGCGCTCCTATCTTCATCATGGGTTGGAATAGCCTTTTTCTATTCCTCCTGAAGTTCTGATGAGTCTCTGATGGACCTTTATGCTTTATTCCTTCGAGTCTGTCTTATCGATATAGATAATATCGATAATTCCACCCTCTGATTCTCCAATTCATTGGGGATTGGCCTAACCATTTTTACACCACTTCGATATGGTCTTTTCCTCCGATGGGCCCGCCTTTGGTTCACTTTAGTCATCGGGTATCAAGATAGAGTTTTATGGCTATTTCTGATCTCCCGATGCTATGAGTCCATGATTTGCATTGCCTTATCATTGCAAGTCACACCGATAACCTCATAGGTTATCGGTATAGCAATTTTTACACTTCTCCGATAAGCCAATACATGCCAATGACAAACACGCTCCTTCTACCTCATCAAAACAAGCTATCCGGATGGCATGACTTCTCCAAGAGCATGCACCATGTTGAAAATTACTTAAGTGCCTCCATGAACCCGCTCTTTGATTTATCAGTATATGTTATGCCTATAGTCTTTCTCTTTCTTGCTAGTGTTGTTTCATCAGAACTACTTATGTGGATAATTGAAATTTTACCATTTTAAACAAATGAGCCATCCATCTTGAAGATTAGTGATCCCAATTATCCCATGGGGTCTGATAAATATTAGAAAGCAACCTTAGATTATACCATAGTGACTTCCCTGTTGATTAAATTCTTTGATATTGGGTTTTGTACGCAGTCTATACTTAGTGCATGCCCTTAGTGTGCCTAAGTGATATCTTGACATTCCTAACACAACTGATCCTTAGAGTGTTTTACTCGTGCTAATAAGATTCTTGCACATTCAAACCAGTAGTAAATACTCATATGATAAGGAAAAAGGGCATCCATATAGCATAAAATGTTTTTGTCAAAAATGTGTGCTAACAAGTCATATCAAAACTGAACACATAGAAACGAAGTTAATTGCCAACTATTATACTAATTGACTCTCATAAACCAAATCAAACCCTAATCATAAACCAAATCTAGCCCTAACACTAGACCTCAAATTTAATTATTTAAATAATTTATTTATTTAAAATTAATTATTTAAATAATTAATTTAGAATAAGTTATTAGACTTATAAATTAATAAATGTTTATTTATTTCATTTATTTTGAATTGCTGCTACGAATGCCACTAGCTTATATATATATAAACAAAGTCAAGATATATCGAGGCTTTCATTTGTATTTCTACTTAAAAAATTAATTTTATCAAATGAAAGCCTCAATATCTCTGAGCTTTCTTTATATATATAATTATATATATATATATATATGCTAGTTGTGTTGTAGTGTTTTCCATTATTGACACCAAGATTCAAACCCCACTAATTATTGTTGAATTTATATTACAAAGAAAAACATCTATATTAAAGATATGCATTATTAAAAATAGGCGCCTTGGGAAGGATATCTCTTGGCATATTTTGTATAGATTAAATTAAAAATTAAGGCATATATGCTAGTGGTAGTCACATGTCGCAATGTGGAAAACATAAAATAAATCAATATGTAATTATATAGCATCTTTTTACTAAAAGTAAATTATATTATATTATTATATTATTATATCATTATATTGTTATATCATTATGTGGAGAAATATGAAATTTTATATATGTATTTAGACTATTCAAAATATTATATATGTGTTGCAAGATCAAAGCAAATACTAAAATCTAATATATATTAAACTTTATTTAATGGCAAGTATTACAGTTATGGTTAGCGTTAGTGTTAAGGTTAGTGTTATGGTCAGGGATAAGGTTTACATCATGGTTTGAGTTAGGGTTATGACTATGATAATGGTTAGGGTTTATATCAATGTTAGAGCTAGCATCAACATTAGGGATTGGTTTTAGTTTAGGATTATGGTTAGGGTTAGGGTTAGGGTAAGGGTTACAGTTTAATATTAGTGTTAAATTTATGGTTAGGGTTAGGGTTTAGTGTTAGGGTTACAATTATGTTTATGGTTTACATCAAAGGTAGGGTTATAGTAAGCATAATTATAGTTAAGGTTAGGGTTATGGTTTAATATTAGTGTTAAATTTATGGTTAGGGTTAGGGTTTAGTGTTAGGGTTAAAATTATGTTTATGGTTTACATCAAAGGTAGGGTTACGGTAAGCATAATTATAGTTAGGGTTAGGGTTAGAATTATAATTGGGGGTATGATTAGTATTAAGATTTGGTTTATGGCTATGTTATTGATAAGAGTTAAGGTTAGTATTATGGTCAGGGTCAAGGTTTACATCATGGTTAGGGTTATGATTGGTTTAGGGTTAGGGTTTAAGGTTATGGTTATGATAATGGATAGGGAACGTATATCATGGTCAAGCTTAGAATCAAGGTTAGGGTTTGGTTTTGGTTTAGGATTATGGTTAGGGTTATGGTTTATGATTATGGTTAGGATTATGGTTAGGGCTAGGGTTTAGTGGTAAGGTTAAGTTTATGGTTAGGGTATAGTGTTAGGGTTACAATTATATTTAGGGTTACATCAAAGTTAGGGTTAGAATTAGGGTAATGATTCAATTACATTAAGGTTAAGGTTAAATTATTATTAAATTTCAATTAGGATTAGGGTTTGTGTTAGATTAAGGTTAGGAATAGATTAGGATTAAAGTTCAATTTGGGTTAGGGTTACGTTTAGGGTAGGACTATTGTTAGGGTTAGGGTTTAGGACTATGATTAGGTTAGCATTATGATTAAGGTTAGGCTAAGGATTTTGATTAGGGTTATGGTTTGGGGTTATGGTTATCTTTATTGTTTACAACATGTTTGGGCTTACGTAACATTTATAGATAGGATAATGGATAGGGTTAGGGTTTACATCATAGCTAGGGTTAGGGTTAAGATTAGGGTTAGGGTTAGGGTTAGAATTTATATCTTGCTTAGGGTTAGCATGAGGATTATGGTTGGGGTTAAGGTTTAAGATTAAGCTTAGAACTAAGGTTCTAGTTTGCGTTAGGATTAGGATTAGGGATAGGATTTACTCTTAGGATTAGGAATGGATTTTGAGTTATGGTTAGGATTGGGTTTTAGGGTGAGGGCTAAGGATTATTGTTAGGGTTAGGTTTTATGGTAAGGTATGGAGTTTTGGTTAGGATTACGGCTAGGGTTATGGTTTACATCATGCTTGGTGTTGGAGTTAGGGTTAGGTTTATTGTTAGGCTTACGATTACAGTTATGGTTAGGATTTTGGCTAGGGTTAGGGTGTATATCATGGTTAGGGTTAGGGTTAACGGTTAGTGTTAGGATTAATGTGAGTATTGATATCATGGTTAGCATTAGGGTTTGCATCATGGCTAGAGTTAGAGTTATTGCTTGGGTTAGGGTTTAGGGTTTGGGTTAGGGTTTAAGGTTTGGGTTATAGTTAGGTTTAGGGTTATAATTATGGTTATGGTTATGATTAGAGTTAGGATTTACATCATGGTCATGATTGGGGTTTACATAATGGTTAGAGTTATGGGTAGGTTTAGGGTGTACATCATGGTTAGGATTAGGTTTAGAGTTATTTTCAAGGATTGCACCAAGATATTAATACCCTTCATATATTATTAATACATTGTAATAGATGATTGGTGCATCCTAAGGGCTATAGAGCCATTCCCTATTTTTAGGGTTAGGGTTTAGGATGATGATTAGGTTAGGTTGGGGTAATGGTTAAGAGTTGTGGTTAGGAATATGGTAAAGGTTATGGTTTATCATGGTTTAGGTTAGGGTTAGGGTTAACGTTAGTATTATAGCTAGGGTTATGGTTTACATCATGGTTAGGGTTAGGGTTAAGGTTTAGTGTTAGGATTAATGTTAGTGTTTACATCATGGTTAGGGTTAGGTTTAGGGTTAGCATTATGGTTAGAATTTACACCATGATTAGGGTTATTGTTAGGATTATAGATAGGGTTAGGGCCGAGGATTATGGTTAGGTTTAGGGTTCAAATCATGGCTAGGGTTAGGGTTATGGTTTGGGATAGGGTCTAGGATTAGGATTAGTATGATAGTTAGGGTTTACATCATTGTTAGGATTAGGGTTAGTTTTAGGGTTTGGGTTATGATTAGGTTTAAGGTTATAATTATGGTTATTGTTAGGGTTAGGGTTGAATATTATAATTTATTTAGGGTTTAATTATGGTTAGAGTTAACAATAGAGTTAGCATCAAGGTGCCTATTTGACTTTAGGATTTACATCATGATTAGGTTAGGTTGAGGGTTATGCTTAAGATTATTGCTAGGGTTAGGGTAATGATTAGTGTTAGGTTTATGGCTAGGATTATAATTTACATCATGGTTAGTGTTAGGGTTAGGTTTAGCATTAGGGTAAAAATCAAGTTTAGGGTTAGAGTTAAGGTTATAGTAATGGTTCAGGGTATGGATTAGGATTAGGATTAAGGATAGGATTAAAGTTTAGTCTAATAGTTAGGGTTTACATAGTGGGTAGGGTTGGGATTTACATCATGATTAGGGTTAAGGGTTAGGGTTAGGATTATGGCAAGGGTTTACATTATGGTTAGGGTCAAGGTTAGGTTTGGAGTTATAGTTAGTGTTAGGTTTTAATTAATGGTTGAGGTTAGGGTTATGGTTAGGGTTACAATTATGGTTAGGGTTGGGGCCCATGATCATGAATAGAGAAATGGTTAGGGGTAGTTTTACATAATGTTTAGGGTAAGGGTTTAGAGTTAGGATTTAGGGTTAGTGCTTAGGGTTAGGCTTAGAATTATGGTTAGCTTAGGGTTAAAGATAAGGTTAGGTTTTGGGTTATGGTTAGTGTAACAAAGTTTAGGGTCAGGGTTACATTTTAGGGTTATGATAGATGATTACCATTAGGGTTAGGTTTCATGGTTATAGTTATGTTATGATTAGGATTAGGGTTAGGGATATGATTAGGATCAGGTTTACATCATCCTTAGGGTTAGGGTAAGAGATCAATTCAGGGTTAAATTATGGTTAGAGTTCAAATAGGGTTAGAGTTATAGTGCAATTGGGTTATGGTTCACGAACAATCATGGTTACGGTTAAGATAGGTTAGGGTTGGAGTTTAATTAGGGTTTGAGTTAGGGTTAGAATAAGAGTTAATTAGGATTTAATTGGGATTAGGATAAGTATTATTGTTAGATTTAGTGTTAGAACACAAACAGGATTAGGGTTAAGGTTTAATTAGAGTTATGTTTTATGTTATCACGAAGATTCAAATGGGGATGGACTTCAATTTGGTTTAGATTAAGGATAGGGTCAAGGTAAGTTTGGGTTTATGCTTGAGGATACTTTACGATTAAGGTTTAAGTTCAAGATAGGGCTTAATTATGGTTTGGATTAATTTTAGGGCTAGGGTATCATAAAGGTTAAAATATATTTAGATTAGGGTTAGGGTTAAGGTTAGGTTATATTAGGGTTAGGGTTAATGTTAGATTAAAACTAGGGTTACTATTGTAGGATAAATTTTGGAGGTATGGTTAGGTTTAAAACAAAGTTTGAGTTATAGTTTAATTAACATTATGGTTCAAGCACAATTACGGTTAGGGTTAATATTAGCTTAGGGTTGGGGTTCAATTGGAGTGAAATCTTAGAGTTAGGGTTTAAAGGGTTATAGTTAATTATAGTTAAGGTTCAATTGTAGTAGGGTTTGATTGTGATAAGGGTTAAATTATACCTAGGCTAAGGATTTTAGTTTAATTAAGGTTATAATTTAGATTATTATTCAACTAAATGAGGGTTAGGGTTCAATTTGGTTTAGGGATAGGGTTCAGTTTGGTGTAGTGTTAGAGTTAAGACTTGATTCAATTTTTCTTTTTCTACATGTTATAAAATATTTTCTATATTTTAAATGTAAACCTATTTTCATTTACTCCTCAAAAATTCTTTATTGGAAAGATTATGTATTTTCTTAAGTAAAAGAAAATAATTTTTTTGTATATAAATAAATTGTTATATATTCTGTTAAATAAAATTAAATAATGTTTATGAAAAGTTATATTAATTTTAAATTTAATAATTTTAGTTAAATAAAATAACTATATTATACATATTAAAAAATTATTGATTAGTACATATATCTAAAATAATTCTATATAATATATATGAGCATCCTTCAAATGAATGTGTTTAATAAATGTATACTAATTTTGTTATCTTTTATGTTTTGCTTTGATATTTTTTTAATTTCAAGAAATAATAAAATCATTTGTATCTATAATTAAAATCTAATTATTTCCATGTCACTTATGCAATTTGAGATATTATTGTTTTGGTATATTGTTTAATGCTTGCATTGTTGGCTAAATCCATGGTCTATAGTTTGGTTAAGGATAAAAAATATTCCTTAGGTTTTTCTTCATCCCATCTTTTTCAAAAAAATTTTATGTTTTTTTGTTATTTTTTGTTAAGTTAATATCTATTTAATTTATCTACATTGTTTAATTATTATTTATTCATTATTTGATTTTTTTAGCATATAATTATCTAAAAAATAATTCATTTTTTTAAATCCATATCCATGATTAGAGATAATAGATAGAGAAACTTGCTTGCAAAGCATGGTTCATAGATGAAAATAAAAATTTAAAACCATTGTTTGTCTTGGTTGATGGAAGCAACTAACTCTTTCAAAGAAGAAAGTTGCATTTTTATTTGGAGTATTAAATAGACATAAGTATTAAATAGACATAGGGATTTTTTCATTACAAACATTCTTAAATCAATAAGCATAGTAGAAAAACATTCCTAAATTGAGTATTACACCTAAGATAGCTACAAAATTGCCTTGGAAAAAACCTACCTATTATATTGAAGTTTTTTTTCTTATTATTATATTATTTGGGCTTTCTTTATATGTAGATTTTTGGAAAAAAAGAAAAAATCTTACTATATTGATATTTGAAAATATAAAAAAGTATTTGCCACAATATTAATTTACTTTTAGTTAAATTTTAGAAACTTTAAGATAAAACTTAATTCAAATTTTATAAGAAGAAAACAATCAATATAAAGAGTAACATAAACTGAAATGTCTTAATCAATAATCAAGGAATTATTGCAACCAAAATTAATAGAAATTTTCTAAATATATTATTTTTATCACCATTTTTTTTTTATAAGAAGAATCTACCACCTATCCCCAAAATAACAAAGAAAGATTCTTTCAAAATTAATATAAGTTCAATTCAATTGTGGATAGGTAGAGTTGGCTCTACTAGGGTTTTAGGTTGCGTATTGGTTTTTTCAAACCACATTTACTTTCGGACTTTAGAGTTTATTATGGCTCCGACCAACTTTATCCCAGCAATTGATGCTAGTGCTGGAGTTGCTCCGATAGACCCTCATGATGGCTCATAACAAGAGCCATTGAAAATTTGTTCAGAAAGTGTTTCACGAGGTATGTCCTTGCTTGATGTTGTGCTTCCTATTCAAGATTTTGATAATGCCTATGAGTGGCTTGAAAAATGCGCTTTGATAGATTACTTTTTTGGTAGGATCCCTCCTAAAAGAATGCTTCACAACTAGGTTGTCGAAGCCTAGTCTCCTCATGGAGTCCGGCTTGATGGCGTACAAAGCCTCACCAAAGGATTCTTTTTGTTTCACTTTTTGAACCCTTCCCATGTTGAGGCTATCCTCTCTCATGGCCCATGGACAGTTCGGTATTCCCTTCTGGTTTTCCAATGTTGGTCTCGAGACTTTTCTATCTAAGATGACAAAAAGTTGTGAGTCCTGGTCTGGGTTGAGTTCCTCGGTCTTCCTTTTCCTTCTTGGTCTTTCATGCAAACTATTGTTTGGACTATTGGTAAAGTTATTTATCTTGAACCGGGCCATTTTTTTAATCCTCGCCCTCAAAAGAGGGTCTACATTAAGGTCGACCTTTCTCGCGACCTGAAATAAACTATTGATAATCAAGTCGGTGGCAATACATTCACCTAGAAGGTTCTTTATTTGAACCTTCCCAACACTTGCTACTGGTGCCAGTTGGTAAAAAACAAAAACAAGGAATGTCCTTTGACTATACCGAAAATAAAACCCCCTGTTAAGGAGACCGACTCTCCACCCGTGGAGGGAGCTAAGAAGGATGAATTGACCACTATTGTTCACAAAGGCAAAAACTTTATGGCTTTGGCACAAAAGCCACCCATCAGATCAAGTTCTCAGCTAACGGTAGAGCCTCCTATGCAAACTCCATCTACCTAGGTGGTCTGTACATCGTTCGCTTCGGTTTCAAACCCTGGCTAGTAAGGGAAGGAATCTTTTGAAGGTTCTGCTCAACCCCCTTGGGTTTGGACTCCTTAGGCTGTGTCTATGATTTCCACTCCATACTCTTTGTACCACCTTTGCATCCCTTCTGGGCATGCTGAGATTACAGATGGTGGTTCAGAAAAAATATGAATTATTTTTTGTGGGGGCTCTCTTCCCAGTCTCAGTTTGGATTTTTTGCGCAATAGTTTGTCCTCTCTTGAGGATAAGGATGACATGCAAGGTTTTTCATGAATTAAATCTCATTGAATATTTGAGGTCTCATAGACTTCACTAGAAAGTATTCCGTTAGAGATGTTCATCAACGTGTTTTAGGCTTGGATGTTCTCTACCTTTAGGAAGTTAAAATTGTTGGTTTCATGCTTACTATTGCATGTCGTGTTGTTTGGCTGGATAGCCTTGTTATTTCTTCCTAGCATGAGGTTGGTCGAGGTGGAGTTACTACTCTCATTTCACCTTGTTGGATTTTTGCGATTATTTATCACAATTTTGATCCCATGTAGTGCATTTTAGGGGTTTTGCTATCAATTGATAATCATTCCATTGGGATTGTTAATTTTTATGCTCCCAATGATTCGGTTGATAGATCACACTTATGGTGTTGGATTGTAGACAATCTCCCACCTGCAACTTGGGTCATGTGTGGTGACCTCAATATGGCTGAGCTAGTGATCGATAAGGGCAAAATTTTGCCTTTTCGATGGACAACTCATGAGAGGGAAGCCTGGTACTATATGCATAATAAGTTGGCTCTTTTCGAGCCCAACAACAACCACTGCCACCTAGGTGGGGTCTGGTACACTTGGTCTAATTTCAGAGCTGGATCATACAGAGTATTTAAGAGGATTGATTGTGGTATGATAACTGCGTAATTGCTTTTTTTTTTTTTTTGAAGATCAATATCTGTTCGTCACTCCTCTCATTCATGCGATGTTGTTTGATCATTTCCCCATTAAGTTTACCATTAAATGGCAATGAGATAGGTTGTGTCCTTCCAAGACGCAGTCTTACCTCAACACATCTCTCCTGCATGATCAAGCCATGATGGCCCACATTCAAAGGGTTTGGAATTTGGAACCAGTGCCTCATCATCACACTAGCTGGCTTGCATGGTGGAATGATGCCATTATCAATTTTGTAAGGTTTTTGTGCATTTATGGTAGATAGCTTGCCATGTACCATAGGTGCTTGTATGACGTGACCACCAAAGAATCTTTGTGTTGCCATTGAAGCTCTGGCCTCGAATCCTTTTGATTCTAACATGTAACTTTGATTAGCCCATCTCCATCATCAGAAACAAGTTGCAAATAACTACTCTACTAGAGGAGCTCAAATCAAACCCAGGTTACATTGTCTCTAGGTGGGTGACAGGGCCTCTAAAGAATCATTCTTGGCTTTTGGGCCCATCATACCTCTGTAAGGATTAAGAAAATCAAAGAAGGGCATGATGTTCTCATCAAGCTACCTGATATTCTACAAGCCTTTATCCATCATTATGAGAAGGTATTCACAACGTAGGGAAACTCTCTAGCCAAAGCCCAAGATTTGCAAGATTGCTTAGATATTGTTCCCAAAAGGCTTACTCAGTCTTAGCTAACCTTTTGCGATCTCTTACTAACCATTGATAATCTCTAGGAAGCCATTTTTGGTATGGGGGATGATAAATCCCTTGGGTGTGATGGTATTCCTTGTGAGTTATAAAAAGCCCTTTGGCCTTGTGTTGGTCCTCACATACATAAGGTCTACCTTGAAGCTTTTCACTCCCAATCCTTGGGAAAGATTCTTAACTAGGGTAACATCAAATTTATCCCTAAAGCTTGGGATCTGGAGGACATTTTCAATTGGAGGCCTATTTCCTTTCTCATTGTCTCATATAAGATTGTTGCCAAAGCCTTAGCTCTCAAGATTTGTCATCTCCTTCCCTTGATTGTTCGTCTAGAGCAAAATTGAGTTATCAAGTCCAAGTTTATTCTGCATAATATTATTGTTCTTTGGGAAAGGATGGACTAGGCCTGACAGTCCAAACAGTGGGAAATTTTCCTTAAGATTGACTTTGATAAAGCGTATGATCGCATTGAGTGGCCATTTATTTTGGCTATCTTCAAATCTCTTGGCTTCAGTCCCAAATTCATTCAGTCTGTCCAGATATTATTCAAAGATGCCTCACCCTGCATCACCATCAATGGTTGTCAGTTTGAGGCTTTGGTCTTTTCAAATCCATTCGCCTAAGTTTTCCTCTAGCTCCTGGTTCATTTGTTCTTGTGGTGGAGGGTTTTGGGTACTTATTTGCTAACACCATCTCTGATGGGCATGTTCGTGGACTCTACCTGCCCAAGTCACCTTCTCAACTTGTCAACGACCATTTTATGGATGACTCTTTTTTCACTCTCATTGAGGAAGAAGATAATGTTCAGGATTCTCTTCAATTTTTGGACACCTTTGGCTTGGTTTCAGGCTTGACCATTCAATGGCATAAGACGCAATATTATAGGTAGTCTTTTCTTCCTGCCCTACCTTGGATTATTTAATATGGCTGGATATGGCTTCATCATGGCAAAAATTTTCTCTTTCTGAGCATCCTTTTTCCTTTCAAGCTTCGCTCGTGGATCTTTGGAATGCTATTTTAGCCAGGATTGAGAAAAAGTTAGCTTACTGGATAACCAAGCCTCTCTTTCTAGCTAGTAAATTTCAAATTTGTTCAAAGGTTTTGGTAGCCACTCATGTCTATTACTCTTCATGTTGGACTCCTTGTAAGGACTCTTACATGAAGTTGGAAAGACTTCTATGGGATTTTCTTTGGGCCTCTAGTTCCAACCATCAAGGTTTTCATAGAGTTGCTTGGGAGTATTGTTGTCTTCCCAAGGAGTTGAGAGGGCTCGGCCTTATTTCTACCCAGAAATAAAGGCTTGCCTAATATGCTAAATGGATCATCATAGCCTTATCTGGTGACCAGACTTGGAAAATCCTTCTTTGAGATTTCCTGCCGATATGGCGGCTTGGAAGGGGATTGGTTTTTAACCCCTGCTCATTATGAAAGACCTAGTTCAGATCTAGGGTACTTTTATTGTTAAAAGCATTTGGCATGCTTGGGAAGCTTTTAAGCCTTGTCTTTGGTGGGTGGGTGATGGTTTTCATGATGAGATCTCCATGAATAAACACAACCTCTAGTGGTCACCTCTTTTTTAGGTGCAAGGGTTACTATTGGCCAAAATCTAGGGTGTTAGTGTTGGCATTTGCATGAAGATTGCATTATTGAAATGTTATGTTGTCATTGATGTCAATTAACCAGTAATGATGTTGTTGTAATATTATTTTGTAATCAGTAGAAAAAGATAGTGAAGAGAACTACAACCAGTAAGTGACTTTGTGGAGGAAACCGATATTACTAGAGAAGAAGTGAGATCAATTGCTAAACCCTACCCATTGATATGATAAACCCTAATAGATGAATTCTGGTGAATTGGTTGTATTGGTTTATGATCTGATGATGAGCAGTAATGATTATGACATGTATGCATGTTGTATGCAAAAAGTTTCAAATGGTTTTTTTTGTGTTCAGATAATGGTTTTTATCTTGGGAATGAGCAAGTCTATTGCATGTCGTGCAAATGATATGATGAGTTACAATGTCGAGGCTATCTTGAATGATGTGCAGAGGTTATTATATAATCCAATAGTCATACTTGAATCTATTTGTTTGTAATCTCTTTGAAAGAATTGAGTTTGTATTGTATTACTAACCTATTGATTTGTTTATAAGGTTGATGAGTTGTTCTGTTGTACAATTGACAATTTGTAGTTGAGAGTGAGAGTGTGGTTGTCGATAGGAGTATAGGAGCATGAAAAGGATCTAAACAAGCAAGTGTACTACTATTCAAACAGATTAGCAAACCGTTGTTGTTTTCTAACAATTACAGTAGTTAAAATCCCCTAATTCGGCAATCTCTAACAAGCTTAGTGTTATTAAAATCCTCTAACTAGGTGGTCCACTAGCTTGGATTTAAAATCCTCTACCAAGGTTACTCCTCACTGGGTATTTCTTCTAATAGGGCATTATAGTTAATCTCCAAACTGAGTTGTCCCTAATAGGATTTGTTCTTAAGAGGACTTATTGTAAAGCTTTAACTGGCTTGGCTCCTAACAAGGTGAGCTTTAGATGAGTTCACAATACTTGTGGGTATTCATCCCCACCATGGTTTTCCCATTTGGGTTTCCACATCAAAATTATTATGTCAAGTGGTGAATATTTTTGTGGTTATGTTTACTATGGTTGAATTGCTTAATATTGGAGCTGCTTGTAGATATCCTTACTAAACCTCTTCCTAAGACTACTTTTGAGTATCTTAGAAGTCAGCTAGGGGTTGTACCCCTCCATGAGATCAATTGAGCTTGATGTAGAGTACATCAGTCCTAGAGCTACTTGTAGAATTTTACAGGAGGATTGTTGTAGAGTGGATTTATTCCACAAGGGGAGCATCAAGTTGCAGGTTGATGATGCTTAGCAGTGAAGTTTGACATTGCATGTTTTACTTTCACTTTGGCATTGTTGTCAAAGGGGGAGAAGAACTATGTGATTATGGGGAAGAAGAATTGTATATTGACAGAGAGAGGATCTATAGCTAGTTACCAGTTGAAGACAAGGAAAGTACATGGTAAAATTTAAACTAGGATTCCTATTCACAATCACAATAGTCAAGGGTATTGATACTTGTATTTCCATAAATGTCAAAGGGGAAGATTGTTGGCATTTGCATGAAGATTGCATTAATGAGATGTTATGTTTTCATTGATGTCAATTAACCTGTCATGATTTTATAATATTGTTTTGTAACTAGTAGGAAGAGCTAGTGAAGAGAACTCCAACTTGTAAGTGAATTTGTGGAGGAAATTGGTATTACTAAAGAAGAAGTGAGATCAACTGGTAAACCCTACCTATTGATATGATAAACCCTCACCAATGAAGTTTAGTGAATTGGTTGTATTGGTTTATGATTTGATGATGAGGGGTAATGATTATGATAGTATGCATGTTGTATGAGAAGAGTTTCAAATGGTTTTTGGTGCATTGAGATAATGGTTTTTATCTTGGGAATGAGCAAGTATATTGCATGTAATGTAAACCGCGTGATGACTAACAATGTTCAATGAAGCGGTGATCATGGAGCGGTCGAGGCTATCTTGAATGATGTCTAGAGATTATTATGTAATTTCCAATGGTCATACTTGAACCAATTTCTTTGTAATCTCTATGAGAGAATTAGGTTTACATTGTGTTATCGACCTATTGATTTGTCTATAAGGTTGATGAGTTGTTTTGTTGTAGAGTTCACAATTTGTAGTTGAGAGTGAGAGTGTGGTTACCGAACCGAATGATGTATCTATAGTTTGTGTAAAGGTAGATAGGAGAAAGAAAAGGATCTAAACAAGAAAGTGTAGTGTTATTCAAATAGATCAACAAACCGATGATATCTTCTAACAATTAAAGCAATCAAATCCCCTAACCGGGTAAGGTCTAACAAGATTAGTGTTATTGAAATTCTCTAACCAGGTGATCTATTACCTTGGATTTCAAATCCTCTACTGAGGTTACTTCTCACAGGGTATTTCTTCTAATAGGGCATTATAGTCAATCCCTTAACCAGGTGCTCCCTAACAACATATGTTCTTAACATGACCTATTGTAAAGCTTTAACAGGCTTGGCTCCTAATAGAGAAAACTTTAGAAGAGTTTAGAATACTTGTGGGTATTCATCGCCACTGTGGTTTTACCCATTTGGGTTTCCATGTCAAAAATATTGTCTCAAGTGGTCAATATTTTTGTGGTGATGTTTACTATGGTTGAATTGCTTAACTGCTAAATCCACTTTGATATATTATGTTAACCGACAACAATCTCAAATGAGGTTTTACTTATGTCAGTAAAGCATTTGAATGATTTAGTTAAATGGTTTGAGAACTTTAGAGATGCTTTACTATTAGTCTGTTATAATAGTCAACCAGTTTAAATTGACAGTGATATTGCATTTTGTCAGTTCTGAGTTTGCTTTCAGAGGCTGATTTTGAGATTGGTAAAAGTTTATATTAGTTTTCTATCTATTGATTTACCCCCCCCCCCCTCCCCCGCTCTCAGTAGTTGACTGGATCCTTATTCTTTCATCATACCATTAGTTAGTGGTCTATGTTTTCACAAATGCTGCATTCGAACACCTAAGGACCTATTTTCTAGATTTCTATGAGTCTTTGGTCATGGGATGACCTCCAGGTCTAGTTTCATTTGTCTCGACCTGATCAAAAAAATTATGACTTGCTGGTTTCGGACTTACCCTCACATTTGTTACATAAGCTTGGCATTCAGTCTGTCAAACCTTGGTGGAAGGATTGGAAGTGGTATCCTTTGACTCCTTTCACCAGCTACAAACCCAAAATGGGTTATCTCTAGTTGGTACCCGTTTTGACTATGGTCCATATTATTAACTAGCAGTGACATTTGTAGTCTTCTGAGAAATCTTGGAAACTCGGGTTTCTTGTTGTCTGGTCCCCCACCACTGAACCCAAGATTGCACACTTTTCTTGGTGTGTGATTTTTCAAGGGTTGTCTTTAGGTTCCAAACTTAAGCATTTGAGGGTTCCTGATCCCCAATGCCCTTTTTGTGGTCACCCAAAAAAATTTATGCATATTTTTTGGTTCTGTAGAAGAGCTCAATAGTATTGGAGCTGGATCCATTATTTCTTTCAGTCTTTTTGGCCTAAGCCCTTTTCGTGGCATATGGCTCTTCTGGGAGATTCGCTTAGAATCCCCTTCAATCTTTCCCAGATATGGCATTCTTTAAGAATGGACATCCTATTTACTCTTTGGAAAGATAGAAATACAGTTCTTTTTACTCACAACTCTTTGGATATTAATGTCTTGCTTTATGCTAAAGATAGCATTTGTAATAATGTATTAATGCAGATTTAGGTTCATGCAGATAAAGAAGCTTTTGAGGTGGGCCACTTATAGGAGCTTCTTTAGCATTGGGGCAATGCCCCTTGTGTGGTTGCAAGAGTGTCACCGGATTATGTTTCTGCCAACTGCACTTTGCCCCATGGTTGCCATCGTGGCCGAAGTTCCTCTGCCTAACGCACTTAGACCCTGCGGTCCCAGGATCCTCATCACTCCTTTGGTGGGAGAGGTGATGTGTGGATGTGCCTCTCGGCATCTCCTCTGCATTGTGGCTCTTCCTCGGGGTGTCCTTCTGCTGCTACTATTACTTTTGCTCCTACTGCTAGTGATGGCTTTGAGTGGCCTACTACCACCACCTCCAAGTTTCCTTGACTGGCTCTTGCTATTTCACCTCCCAAATGAGAGGAAGGGGAAGAAGAAAAAGTACTTTAATATTTTTATGTAATAGAGAAGGCCTATTCATAAAAAAAAACTAATATAAAATATTTAGCATGATTAAAAGTAAGTCAAATGATGCGGGGATGGCTCTGCATCTGCATGCATGTCGTGTTAGGGCTGAAGTGCCCTAGCCTATGATTTGTGCTCTGCTTGCTTCATTCCAGGGGGGGGAAGTTCTTTCTTGCTAGGGGTCAACTTTTGCTTGCCTGTGGTCAGGTTTTTTGGGCTGCTGCAAGGTTTTTTTGCAACCCTTTTTTGTTTCTTCTGCTCTAGGTTGTCATTGACATGTGTGGGGTTTTGGGGCTGGGTTTTCTGCCCCTTTTATTTTTCTTCTTTTGGTATTTTCTCTACATCCATGGAGAATAGAGGAGTATCCTCTTCTCAGATGGTCTATGGAGATCTGGCTATGGCGGATCCATCTCATTGGATGCATGCATGTGGAAAGGAACACATTCGTCATTCCTAATTAGGGGCAAGCGATTCTTCTTCAAAAGAGCCTTTTCGCATGAAAAAGGTGAATGGTTGTTTGGAGAGATCCCAAGATCGTCTAGCTCTAGTTATTCAACTTGAGCAAATTTTAGAGCATGTTGAATATTGGTGCAACCATGCTCTCATATGCAAATTCATCAGTCTTCGCCTCTCTATACCTGTTTTAGAGTCTTAGGCACATCATGTCTGGAATCTTGAAGGAGACATGGAGCTACTTATGGCAACCAATAACTATTTTCTGGTTATTTGTTCCAACCTAGCAGATAGGAACAAGGATTTTGAAGGTGGCCCTTATTTTTTCAATCGGGTGGGACTCTTTATCAAACCTTGGCATATTGGCTTTAATTCTACTAAGGAGCTTCCCTCTTGTGTGCCCGTGTGGATTCAATTGTGAAGGCTTCTACTAGAGTTCTGGAGAGAAGATATTCTTCACTCAATCTCACTACTTCTTGGTAAACCTATGGGTTCGACTTCACAAACTTAAGATCGAAAGGTAATTTCTTATGCTCACAAATGTGTAGAAGTTGATTTAAATAATCCTTTGCTAGACTCTATGAGAATCTATTTGGGAACATCTTCTTGGATCCAACAGTTGGACTATGAGACGCTACCATTTAGATGCAGAATTTCTCATGAATATGGTCGTTTACAGTAGAGATGTCCCAGAAATAAATCTTCTAAACCTACTCTTTTCGATCCTCCTCACTTTGTTCTGGGGGAAGATAAGGGGAAAGCTCATATGCCTAATGGTCTTGCTGATAAAGATGGCTTCATTCCTGTGAAACCTCAAAATAAAGACAAGGGAAAGAAGAGAACCTGGTTGGATAGGAAAAATGATGTCACCGTAAATAGGTTCAAGGTTCTAGAGGATTTGGTCCAAGAGGAAGGAGTTCTAGTTGAAATGTCCTTGGGTACCCAATTTCAACATGAGGTGCTGGATGGGGATTCCAAGAAAGAAGGTCAGTCCCTATCTTTGGAGAATCAACAGGAGGTTGAAATGGTTACGGATCTGCCTTCCCATGCTCAAGACAATAGAGATCTTAGTGAGTCACAGGTCCCTAAAGGTGTAGTGGTCATGGCTTCTACTCCTTCCTCCACTATTGTGGCCTCAAGTTTAGTGAAGAGCTACAAAGCCCCACCTAGTTTAGGCTTGCAGTAGAAGATCCTTAAAAAGGGTTCTTTAGACAAACCTTGAAGGAGTGGACGAAAAATGGATCAGGAAAAGGTTAAGATTATTGGTGATACTTTGGTTGAGTCGGGGTCTGTAAATCCCATTGGGTATGTGCAAGCTAATGAGTCACAAATTCATGGAAGTCTGCACGTTGGAAAACGCACTCCGCAAAACGGGCCCCCGTTTTCAAAAAATGGGGGCCCATTAATGGTTCGGCCTCCCGAGCTGAAAGGTGACGAGGGGTCGAAGCTAAATAAAACAGGCCCCCATTTTGTTACAAAATGGGCCCCCATTTCTAAACAAAATGGGGGCCCATTTTTAAAAAAAGGGCCACCGTTTTGAATTTCTAATTTTACCCTTTTTTTGGGAAAATTTTTCATTTTCACCGTGACAGTGAATTAACAAGAAGAGATAAAAAATGGGCCCCTGTGCTGTGCTTTCCATTTCAAGCCTCCACAACTATCCCAGGTACACATTTAGTCATCTATTTTCACATTTCATAATTTTCTTGTGTATTTTTCTTGTTTTTTAGTGTATTATTAAGTTTTTTTTCTATTATTTTAGTTTTTTTTATAGTAGCCTACAAATAAATTATTTTTAATATTTGTAAATTTTTTATTTTGATCTAAAATATTTTTGAACAGTTAACCCTAAACCGTAATCAACAAATTTAGAAATCAAAACCAAACCTAGATAATTGGCAAAATGAAATCGACACAAACAAAAAAAATGAAAATGAAATGGAAACAAAAACAAAAACGTCCGAAAATGAAATTGAAATAAAACCAAACATATGTACCTAAATTTTTCTTAATCCTCATTAGGCAATACAAAAGTTACCACTAAATTAGTATAACCTTAAAAGTAATTAACATTACTCTTCAAATTTTAGATATCAAAGTTTAGGCTTAGGTTTATGCCATGTCATGGCATAAAGGTCCTATTATGGTCCTATTATGTCATGTGATGGTATAAAAGGATCAATTATGGACACATTATGTCATGTCATGGCATAATAGGTCACATTATGCCATGATGGCATAATAGGACACATTATGACATGATGGCATAATATGTCCTATTATGCCATGACATTGCATAATGGGCTCATAGTTGGTCCTATTATATCATGTCATGGCATAATAGGACCTATTATGCCATCATGGCATAATAGGTCCTATTATGCCATGACATTGCATAATAGTCCACCTATTATGCCATAATAGGACCTACTAAGCCACAACATCACATGATTTTCTCAAAAATTGCCAACTTCATCATCTAATTCATCTCCAACACTGAAACTATGCTAATTCGACATGTTTACTTATTATGATAGGACCAATTATGGACCTATTATGCCATGGCATTGCATAATAGCTCCATAGTTGGTCCTATTATTAGATTTTTAAAAACTTATAAATATCTTGTGTATCATTTAACATATCCACACCTAAAGGATTTGGTTTTGCATAAAAATTAAAAAAGAGAGAAAAGTAAACATAATTTTTTTATTCATGGGTGAAAACCATTCTTATGACACCTTGGCATCATGTATAATTTGTTTTAAAAGTACCCTACACTTTGAGCATACCACAATCCATTCAAATTCTCTTTATTCTCAACCATCCTTGTCATCATCCCTATCATGTATCTCACATTCCTAGTTTTTGACCTTGATTAAAAGACGTCTTTTAATCATTTTGAGACATGTTTCAGGAAAATTCTAATATATAAAATCCTATTTATAGAGAACTGTTACAAAATAATTGAGAAGATGAGTAACATATATCCACATCTCTACCAAAGTAGGGAGTATGAGTTGAACATGTGATGCCTACCTAGTTTTAGATATCTACTGAAGTAATCTTATCCTATCCTTTAGGTGCAAATATGCAATACAATAGTTAGGTAAATGCAAGAAAATAATGATTCACCAACAAAATGAATGTACACATTGAGGTGACACATAACATAAAAGAGAAACCACTAGATATCACATGATTTAATATTTTATGTTTACTTCATATTCTATTACTTCATGTGTTTTATCTCCTATTTTTACATTAAATCTAATCTTTATTAGTAACTACTAATTTCCCATAATGATTGATGTCTTATACTTTAATCTTTGTTCTAGCTTATGATCTTCAAGACTATTTGCTTCACATGTATGTTCATATAGTGTTTTTTTTATCTTATTAAAGAATTATCTTATGTTTGTATATTGGTTAATCTATCTTCTTAAAGTATTATTTTATGTTCATACATTGGCCTATTATTATAGAGAATATAATAGATTATCACTATTTGATCACGCATTTTTGCATCTTAATATCATATGATTGTGCCTCACATGATGATCTTATGATCATATCTTGGTTTATAGAGCGTAATGATCTTACATTTCAATATCTTATTTTAAGCACTTATCATCAATCCTTATATATTCCTACACTAGAAGGAGGATCATCTTATTTCTCACTTCTTTATTGATCTTATGTATGAAATATTTTATATTGATTTTAATAGTTGATGCATTTTACGAGAAATGAATTTATTAAATTGAATATATAATAGATTTATGATGTTTCATTGAAAGTTTTTATTAAGTTTTGTGCGCAAATTTTATATTTAAAGATTCAATAGTATGTACATGTATATTTTTTTAAGCTCAATATTATATTATATATTTCATGTGTATCTCATTCAACAACATAGAAATGTTACTATTTATAAATGTTTTTTTTTAATTTAGTAAAATAGATTCTTCTTTGACATAGAGTTGTATATAATTCATGTATATCTTTATATATGCAGGAGTTCTTTGTTATCATGCATGTCTTTGACATAGATGAACTATTAGGTGAAAATCCCCCACCACAACCCCCTCCTCCTCCTCCTCCACCTCCACCTCCACCACCACCACCACAACAACCCCCTAGATTGGATGAAATTCGTTTAAGAGAATGAATTAATGAAAACCTATAAGTGATTGAACAAAACATGGCTGCTATCCAAAATGAGCAAATCACGCCACCCCATCTTGTAGAGTTTGCAAAATCAATGCAAACTGTTGTCGAGTCAGTTAGATCTGTTGATTCTTAGTTAGATCAATTTCATAAACGACGACAACAGTTGTGTGATTTTTATGCCGATGGTTTAACTTATAGGCAAATCACTGATTTGAAAATAACCAAAGCTCATTTATGTCCATATTTTACCAACCCAAAAACAAGAGAACCAATGCAACCTAACCCGAAAAGAATTTCAATTAGGTGGTGTGTGCATCCAGAAATGGCTAGATACTTTTGGGATAGATGGTGGATGGTTTTTTATTATCCACCACATTATAATTATGAGATCCCTTTTTATTTTTTGAAGAAATTATACTGTGAGTTTGTACTGAACCAAAAACCAAATTATTTTGACATTTTAAGTCATTCTAGGGTGTTGGTCATGGAATGCCATAGCATAGATTAGGGGCATGGAGTAATAATCCCCTACCAAATCCACCCATAGTTCCACTTGTTTCTCCATCGATTCCTGTAGATGTCCAAAATACATCATTCATTTCGACATTAGATGCTTTGACTTCCCTCATAGGTAACCTGAGTCAGCAAGCTACTCATAGGGCATCTACTCGTCGATGGATGCCACATATGTGTTCGAGTTGTCATGAGATGTGTGTAGGTCCTACTGCTACTGCAGGATCTACTTCAGTTCCAGTTGAGCATGATGCAGCAGATGATAGTATGATGACATCTTATATGGATTTTCTTTGCTCGAATGTTCATCTTGACCAGGTATAGATATATATACATGTACATGTCAATCTTTTTATACTTCATTAAATATAGGTATAAACTAAGTGCATCTCTTTTTTTTATACAATCTAATACTTCATTAAATAAATTTTGTTTATGTAGATAAGGACTACACCTAATATTAGAGTCAATATTGCATCTACTGGAACACAACTCGACACACCTTATGGGGTATAGTATAAATTTCTATCTAGACATTTTACTATCTTTTTAAGTTAATATGTTATCATTGTATACTATATAAATTTTCATGTTGATACATTGAATGCTTCTTTCTCTAGGATTTAGGTCATGAGGGATCCTCTACATCACATCGAGAAGAGGGTCTTACTACTGTGACACCATCTATGGTATGTATCTTATAATTCTTAAATTAAATATGAACTCTTACAATATTGTAACTTAACTTGAAATTATTTAGTACAAATATATATGTTCACTAAATATGATTTCATTAAATGCATGTATGCAGGTGGACACTACCATTAGGATAGGTTATCCTCATAATTTTGATCAGAGCCAATTTGAACACACATCGACATCCTTTGAGGTATTAATATGTAATACTTAATTTGATCTTATTTTGACTCTTAATTTAAGATTTAATTGGACACTTTGAATTTGACCTTGTACAGGAGTTAGCTAGCACTACATTTGGTGTTGATACTGCACAAGATACTACTAGAGGAGATACTGCTAGAGGATCTGATGAGCATATGGTAAGTTTGTACCTTAATTTATGAATTCTACTAAGTTTGATAAATGATTCTTTTAATAGTTAATTTGAAGTAATATTTTATTATTATTTTTTTATTGTATAGCATGAGACAGGTGGATCTGGACCACATCCCAGGGACGAGAGATACTGCTAGAGGATCTGATGAGCATATGGTAAGTTTGTAACTTAATTTACGAATTCTACTATATTTGATAAATGATTCTTTTAATAGTTAATTTCAAGTAATATTTTAATATTATTTTTTTCTTGTACAACATGAGACAGGTGGATCTAGACCACGTCCTGGGGACAAGAGACCACAAGATGTTATTGATGATAGCACTTAGATTTTACCGTTTATTTGGCTTTGATATGTACTTTTAAATAGACTTTACACATTTGTTTACACGTGCACATACTTTATATATTTTGTGCACATTAGATATTATGTGGAGTGAACATCATGTTACCATCTAGATATATATATGGATTAGATATTATATGGATTATGTGGACTTGAAATTTTACTGTTTATTTGGCTTTGATATGTACTATTTTATGGGCTTTACATATTTGTTTACACATGCACACATACTTTATATATATGGATTGTTGCATAATAGGATTAGATCATATATATTTTGTGCATACTTTATATATTTTGTGCACATTAGATATTATGTGGAGTGAACATCATGTTACCATCTAGATATATATATGGATTATGTGGACTTGAAATTTTACTTTATTTGGCTCTAATATGTACTATTTTATGGGCTTTACATATTTGTTTACACATGCACACATACTTTATATATATGGATAATTTCATAATAGGATTAGATCATATATATTATGTGCACATTAGATCATATATATTGACTTGAAATTATGTGGACTTGAAATTTTGTGCATACTTTATATATTATGTGGACCTGAAATTTTATTTATGGAAGTTGTGCTGAAACAAATTTATAGGCATTATGTGGACTTGTAATTTTATTTTTGGAATTTCATTTAAATAGTTCTTGTGATTAGATAAACTAAAGGTGCATACATCATGAACTAAGTATTGAAACATATCTTATAATTATAACATATTCTAAATTAAAAAGTATCATTTAACAAATATAATGAATAGAACTTGATTAAAACATAATTATCTCATTCATAAATTTGACCAATAGTCTCTCATTTATGTATATTGTACAAAAAATGTAATCAAGAAGACATATCTAAAATAAAATAAACAGTCTATTTAAGTATTTATATCTCTCAAAATACAACATAAAGTATGCACAAACAATAGTAGTCATTGAGGCCAAGTCTACTCTGAGAGACCTAGAAAAAATAAATACATATGATTAATTTTTATAATCAGGATGCATTGAATTTAAAATACAAAAGGATTTTCCGTAAGGGTACCAAAATTTAACTTACTTGTAATTATTCAAAATGAAACATAAAGTATGCACAAATAACTTTGTTTTCATTGATGCCTTCTACTTGTGGTAGACCTGAAACAAAATTTAACTAGATTAGATTTTATAATTATGATGCATGATATAAAATGCTATATATAATATGCATCATGACTTTTAAAAGGGAGGTGGATTAAGGGTTTAAATTATAACTTACTTGATATTCATTCCATTATACCATTTGCATCCTCTCTCTTTTGCAAAGCATCTATAATTGTCTCGTGCTCTTCCATAGAGAGCGTCCATAATTGTTTATTAGTAGGCCTACCATGATATCTATCCAATTTTATATTAGTTGCCACTACCAAATGCAAGTAATGTATAATCTTCTTCTCTAATTCATAATCTTCAAATGTGGGCAATCCATTCTTTCTTGTTAGATATTTGCATAGCCAAGTGCCAACAACAACCATAGATTCTGTTGGATAGTCATAACCATCATCATCTACTCGAGGAGTGGTTAGCTTATGTTTTGGCTCCACACATCGAGCCAACCAATACTCTATCCCCTCTTCATTGTCCTCTGGTGCAACAACAACATAGACATGTCCTGTGCACAAAACAATTTTATTTTAATATTTAAGGAGAAATAAAAACAAAAATATACACTGTAAGATTTCATAAATTTATGTACTATTTAATAAATCAAAAGAAATTTCTAAAATAATTTTACCTTGTTGTATAAGATCTAAAATGCGATCATAGTCATTTGATGCAAACATTTGATCCATATCTTCATCAGTTCCTTCATGTGGATCATTTGCATCTATGGGTGTCAATGGTCTTTGTTGCCATTCTTCAACCCATTCTTTATTCTCACAAAATTCCCAATCTCTGGAAACACAAAACTGACAAAAGCAAGTTGCCTTGTGAATATAGTCCATGTGTTTGAATTAGAACTCTTAAATGAATGCCATTTAGTTGATCCAATGATGGTATTACAATCATGCTGAATAGGAATACTATCTTCCTCTATCAACCAGAAGAAACATCGAATTGCAGAGTTTTCAGTTGATGCTTTTGACAACTTTGAATTGCACCAATCTACAACTGCATGAGCATCTCTGAATTTCACTGCATCCTTGAATTTCAATTGTTCTCTAGCAAGAGCTCTTTTTATATAGGCACCGGCTCCATCATGTTCCCCCTTACCATGTCCCGCTTCAAAAAAACTCCATAAATGTTGGACATTGGTTATCTTGTGAACTTTGCATAGGCAATAAAACATTCTTGCATTTTTGAATTGTCCAGTGCAGTTATCTAACCATATCATATGTTGTTTCATGTCAATTTCTCTTTCCTTAAGATTATCATAAAATACCTCAAAGCAATGTTGAACAAACTCTGAAGAGTGTGATTGATTATTGCTAACATAGAAATGATACTCCCTCAAAAAAATTTTGTTATCTTTTGTACTGTCATGGTCATGTCTATATATAATGTGCACAAATATGGCCAGTTGCACTGAGTTGTAGTATTGTGATTGAGTTTCCTCTTATGGTTTTAGAATATAATTTTCTGCAAAATCCACAACTGATACTATTGTTCCAACTGGAAATATGTTCTTGCATATGCGAAACTGTCCATCAAGCCATTGGGCATGTTGGGAATGTTTCACATATTTTGGAACAATATGAGTTTTAAACTCACTAATAAATGCATTCACACTATTCTATTTTGTAATCAATTCTAAACATTTCCCCATATTTCCATCCTTTAGAGGGTATTCTATATTTTTAAATCTCCTAACATCAACCATTTTTTGCCCAAACTCAGATGAAACATGTTCATGCAAACATTCACCTATCAAAGAATAGTTCCCACATAAATTGCAAAGGTCATAAATGCATGAACTGGAAAGAAATAATTGTTCATTAGGTGGTTTACAAAATAAACTTCCAATAAAATCTTTTATAGTTTCAGGTGGAACATAAACACCACAATCCTGCACAAGATCATTACCATGCAACATACAACGTATATATCAAAAAACATCATAATAGTAATGAAACTGAACATGAGTTTTACAACAACAAGATATTCTTTGTTTATTGATTTTAACATACCAGGGTTTGCATTTTTCAAATGATCTTTGACTAATTCGTAAATTCATTAACATAGATTCATCACTAAATTTTTTAAAGAATTCAGTTTGAGTCATGTCAAGAAGATGTTTTGGATGAGGATCAGGAACTTTTTATCCCACCCTTAACTTTAAAACATCTCTAACATTTTGCAATTAATTGTTTAGTTTCATCATTTAATTTCATGTCCGACCTTTGAAGTCTACCACTAAAACTCCAACAATGGTTTAGTGGATCAATTTCAATTGTGTCTCTTCTTTTGGCCGCTCTTGACAAGGTTCTACGATGTAAGTTCAAATAGCCACTTATATCACTTAACATTCTTTTACTAACAATCATTTTGTCAACTATAGCAGTTGTTATAACTCTACGTGCTACATTCTTATCTTTATATCGACTTGTTTTTCCTATAGAATCAATGGCACTAGCAACAGTAGATACAACTTGCTTATATGATTCATCTTTTCTTTTTGGTTTTGCATAAATACCTATTTTTTTTATGACTTTACACATTTTTAACATTTTTATTAATTGTAGCATTAATGTACATTGGAATCCTAACTTTTTATTATAGAAAAATTGTTTATATAATCTGTTCGCATGTGTTCTGATTTTTCTCCAAGAAACTAACCCATTAAGATTATCTAGCACATTTCTATCAATAGTAAACAAATTACATTCATTTTCTTTCAGAGAGGGTGGTGTAATATTTTCAATTTTTATTTCTTTTCATATTGGTGTATGAAATTTATATCCAGCTTCATTTAAATCAGCAATTTGATTGGCATCATAGTCATCGGGATTTAAAAACATACTAGGATTCACATCCACATCAACATTTGCATCAACAGTCATACCCGTGTGTGGTTCTACATTTCTTGCATCCATCATGATGTCTTCAATGGTCTCATCTACAACGGACACTGAACTAGATGCTTCAGAAGTGTTATTCAATTGTCATTGTTGTGATCTTTGATCTCTTTGGCATTTTTCCTCCTTCTCTCTTTGTGCTTGAATATCGTCCACTGTCATTGTCCTCTTTTTTTTCTTTTGACATTGCTTAGAACCCATTTTTACAAACTCGTCTTCAAAAACTAATATCTTTTTACTAAGTTCTTCAAAAAATCATGTAAAAAATATTAAAAAGAACTACCAAATGATGTAAAAAATCTTTGTCAGTATGGATTTCAATGATAGTGTGGTAAATCGATGCAATCTATTTTTTTTTTTACAGTAACGGTTATTTAGAAACGGGGGATAACGGGCCCTTGTTTTTAAAATGGGGGCCCGTTATTAAATCCAATGGGCAAAAAATGGAACAGGCCCCATTATGTAAAATTTGAATTCACAACCCGCCACTTGCTTCAAGATTAGGCCCCGAATAGGCCTGGGATGGCCACACCTAAGACATGAACCTGCAAATTCAAAGCTCCATGAATGAAAGCACAAATATGATGAAATGAAATAGTTTACGTGCCTCTAATCAAAGAATTTTTATATGAAATTGAAACCCATTTTACATTATACTGTCAAGATTCTAAATATGTAAATTAATTTAAAAATTGATTATTTTAACTATTTTTCATTTAATTTATACTAAATCAGGTCCATAAATTTGAAATATTAACTAATTTTCTTAATTTAATAACTTTTTTCTTTTATTGAATTTTGAAAAAAAATTATATGTCATCAATCTACACAAAATTCTTTTCAATTTAAAGAAAAAAAATTCAAAAAATGCTAAGTTTACATCAAATTATGTGGGTCGTACACGTCAAATTTTTAAAAAGATAATTAGGGCCATTTAAAAATTAATTAAAAAAAAAATATTTGAAAAACAAATATAGAAAAATATGCTCATCAATCTTCAGTGTGTTACAAACCATTTCCCAAAAGGGTTTGAGAAAATAATTTTAATTGTGTCAAAAAGTGTGGGTCGTACACATGCATGGTATGGTCCTGAAACAGACATTTTTAAAACATGGTTTTTAGAACTCCATTCAAAAAGTTTTTTTTATTATGTGGGTATTAAAATAAATTACATATTTAAAAAATACACTCAAAAAGCTATCTTTTATATTCATGACTTTTTCCAAGAGTCAATCTCTAAGTGTTTCAAAATTTAAGCTCAAATGAGACAAAATCTGAAAAATAGGGAAAATAGTTCCACTTTTTGGCCAAAAAGTGGACTCATCTTCTTGCATTGACCCCATTGATTCTCACTTATCTCAACCACATAAATTATTGTGCTCTCATGGAATGTAAGGGGGTTGAACAACATCCCTAGACAAAAGGTTGTTCGCATATTAATTGACTTTGGGTCTCCTCATGCTGTTTTTATTCAAGAAACCAAGCTTTCAGTGGATGATTTGGCCAGTTGTGCTTGCTGTGTCTGGCCCCAAGGCCTTTGGCAGGGAGTGAGCTCTCATGGTAGTTCAGGGGGGGTTGCTTACTTCTGGAACTCGAGGAAAGTTTCCCCTTTGTGGTGGTTTTCTCGCACGTCTTCCATTTCTATGGTCGCTTCTAGCTTTGAGATAGGAGAAAGATGCCTCTGCTCTAATATTTATGCTCCTGCGGATCTTGTGGGTAAGTCTCATCTTTGGGTTCACATCAATTTTGTTTGGGCTTAGGATCCTTTTCTGCCCTAGATTTTGGCTGGAGATTTTAATGTCGTTACTAGTTTGGAGGAAACACGAGGTGGGTTATTCAGGCTTGATCTTTCCTCAAATTTACTCAGAGATAATATTGGTCTCTTGAATCTCATTGATGTGAAGCCAATTAATGGTTTCTTTACATGGAATAATAGGAGGAGTTGTGTTGAGGCTATCGCTAAAAGGCTTGATAGATTTTTGGTTTCCTACTTTTGGGTGCATGATAGGTGGTCCACCTATTCAGAAATTCTTGATTGGAGGGGTTCTGATCATTGGCCTATTAAGCTTTGTATTACATCTTTTAGACCCTCCAAAAATCCCTCTTTCAAATTTCAATTTATGTGGCTTCGTGATCAGTCATTGAGAGACCTTATGGTTGATTGGTGGTATGAAGGGGTGCTTGCGCATGGGCGGGCTATGTACTCCTTTGGGAAGAGATTACAACATGTAAAATATAGGCTGAAGAGGTGGAATAAACAATGTTTTGGGAACCTGCATAGACACAAGATAGTAGCTCAATCCAAGTTGGATGAGGCTACACATCATATTAGGGATCAAGGGATAACTATGGACTTCAGTATGGCCGAGTCCCTTGTTCTAAAGGACTTAGAAGAATGGGAGTCGTGTGAGGAGATTTTCTGGAAATAAAAGTCTCATGTGGATTGGCTCCAAGAAGGTGATAGAAACACTGCTTTTTTCATAATTCTGTTAGGGCTCGTAGGTATGGTAACTCTATTACCTCTCTCATTTCTTCAGAAGGGGTTCATCTTTCATCTAAAGAAGAAATTTCTATGGAAGGTGTCAGGTTTTTTTCTAATTTGTTTACCAAAGAGGATCCTGAAGCTATGGTGGAAGAGAGGGCCATCCTGAACTGTATTCCCCCTCTTGTCTCTATTGAAATGAATGATGCTCTCTTGCGCCCCATTTTGTTGTCTGAACTTGAGGGGGTTGTGTTTCAAATGAAAAAAGGCAAGGCTCCTGTCCCTGACGGGTTTCCTATTGAGTTTTTTCAAGAATTTGGGGAGATTATAAGGTATGATCTTCTAGATGTGGTTCAAGAATCTCATAGGAATAAATGAATACTTAAATTCTATGAATTCTACCTTCTTGGCTCTCATTCCTAAGAAGGAGGGGCCTAATAGCTTGGATCAGTATAGGCCTATTGGTCTATGTAATATTGTCTACAAGATAATCACTAAATTGATTGTTGAATGACTCAAATGTCTCCTCTGCAGTTTGGTTTCTAAGGATCAAGTTGGTTTCATTAACGGAAGATAGATCCTTGATGGAGTTGTGATAGAAATGGAGGCTATTCATTTGATGGCTTCCTCTAAGGAGAAGGCTATGTTTATTAAACTGGACATGGCCAAAGCTTATGATAGGGTGAGTTGGGATTTCTTACAAAAGATCCTTTTGGCTTTTCATTTTGGAGAAGAGAGGGTGAATTGGGTTCTTATTTGGGTGACTTCTACTTTATTCTCAGTTCTTATTAATGGAGAACCCTCAAAATTGTTTAGCGCTTCACAGGGACTTCGACAAGGGGACCCTTTATCTCCCTATTTATTTATTCTCATGGCTAAAGGTCTTTGTAGATATCTGACCTCCTAGGTGAGATATGGTCTTATTCAGGGATGGAGTTGCAACAATGCTTCACCTCCCTACTCCCATCTTTAGTTTGTGGATGACACAAGTTTGATGGGCATGGCCAGAATCAAGGAGGCAGTGAATTTCATGAGAGCTTTGGTTATCTATTGTAAAGCCTCAAGTCAGAAAATTAATGAAGATAAATCATCCATATATTTCTTTAATACCCCTTCACTTATTCAGAATAGGATTGCCAAGATCCTCAGATTTCAGACAGGGTCGCTTCCTTTGTTGTACCTTGGGATTCCTTTAAATTTGGGGGGTCAGCTCGGAGATTTTTGTTACGGAATTTTGGATAAATTTCGTTCTAAGGTTAATCATTGGACCTATAGGTAGTTATCCTTTGCTAGAAGAGTGATTCTTCTAAAGACTATGGTGCAAGCACTTCCCATTTATAAGTGTTTTGTGTAGAGTCCCCCCTCTAGCTTTGTGAGAGAGTTTGATTCTCTTTCTCGTCAATTTCTTTGGTCTAGTAGTTTACTTTCTTCTAAGCGGAGTTTAGTTAAATGAGACTGTGTTTGTAGACCGAGACATGTTGGGGGTCTTGGCCTCAAATCTATTGCTTTGGTTAGCAAGGCCTTGGTGGCTAAGTTGTATTGGAGGTGGTGTAACAGTCAGGATCAGGATTGGGCCAAGATTTTAACCCACAAGTATCTCCCTAGTACTAATGATCATGAGGTGCCTCATCTTAGTTTAGTGGGCAGGGGCTCTTGTATCTAGGATACTCTTAAAAAGGGTGCCTAACTTATTAAAGATGGCCTTTTCTGGATTTGAAATAGAGGCTCTGAAACTCTTTTCTGGCAGGACTCTTAGGATGGTCACCCTCCTATTTTGTCTAGTGATCCACAACTTTAGCCTCTTTCCAACATTTTCACTAATGTTGGATGGGTTAAGGTGGAGAATTTTAAAATGGTTGGGCGTATTGCACGAGTTGAGGTAACTTGTTGGAAGGATCCTCTTGAATAGCCCTTGGGTGGTTCAGATGAAGATCGTGTGGTGTTGTTTAATATCTTGGAGGGTAGGTTATGTAGTTCCCTCAAGGAGAGAGATATTCTGGCTTGGGGTCTTAATCTAAAAGGCAAGTTTTCTATTGCTGAAGGTTATGCTCAGCTTGATAGGCAATTGCATGGCCTGATGGATGTTCCCCAGTGGAAGAAAATTTGGAATAGCTTTTCTTGGCCGAAATGTAGTTTCTTCATATGGCTGGTTGCTCAGAGGAAATGCCTCGCGTGGGAGATTCTTCATAAGAGAGGCTTCCAGAGACCTTCTATCTGTTACCTTTGTATGCATAATGAGGAAGACTGCTCCCACTTGTTTTTTCTATGCCCTTTCTCTAGGGATATTTGGCACAAGTGGTGGGAGGCTTGGTAACATGCTTGTTTTCATGCTACCTCCTTAATTGAATTTTGGGATAGCTTGGGCAGACCCCTAGCAGAGACCTTTTTTCTTCAAGTGGCTTGGGCTATTGGGCGAACTCTTATTATCTAAAATTTATGGTTGGAAAGGAATCAGAGGGTCTTTTGTGATTCACATATAGGGAGTTCTCAGCTATGGCAAAAGATAGTTAATAGGCTTCAAGAGACAATCTCGGCTAAATGCAATTTGTCTGTAATTCTTGATCCGGGTGATTATGCTATTGTAAGGAATCTGCAATTGGAAAACATTAAAATGGACTGTGCTTCTGGAAAAAGATCTCGTCATGCAAAGCAGCGGATAAGTAGAGATGGAAGGTGGATTTGCCCTCCTGTGGGAATCTTAAAAATTAATATTGATGGCTCTTCCTATGGGAATCCTGGACATGCAGGTATTGGAGGCATAAGTAGAGGTGATGATGATTGTGCAGTTTTTCTCTTCTCTATTTATATAGGGAAGCACTCCAACAATCTTATGGAGGCCCTAGCTATTAAGATTGCAATTGAGCGAGGTTGTTCTTTAGGATGGAGGAAGATTATTTGTGACTCAGACTCTCAGATTGTCGTGGACATGTTGAACAAACAAAATTTGAATGATGTGAGTTGGCAATTAGCTTATGTGGTTAGACATATTTTACAAATGTGTAACACATTGGAATTTGTCTCCTTTTGTCATATTCCCAAGGAGTGGAATAGAGTGGCTGATTGTTTGGCCAAGTGGGCTTCAAAGCATGTTGATGGTTGGGATTTTAATGGAAGGGATGGTATACCTCCTGATTATCTTGAAACTTTAGACAGGTTAATACTTGAAGACAGGATGATGCAAGAGCACCCTGTGGTGTAGGATCGATTTCCCTTTTATGCTTGTTTCATTTTCATTGTCATTTTTGAGGCCCTTGGAGGCTCTGGATGAGTCTGATTTTTTGTGTAATTCCAAAGTAGCTGGCCTTGTGGAATATCATCTTTCTGAGGGCTTTCTAAAAAGGTAATATCGTTGGAAATCCGACGATCGGATCTCTTGCTATGGTCACTGGACTTGTAGTGGCGGTGTTGGTGGTTCCTTTAGGATCCTTTTAGTTTTTGTTGTTGTCTTGGTGAGCCCGAGGCCTCTTCTTTATATTTCCGAATAAATCTTTACTCCTTTTTTCAAAAAAAAAAAAAAATCGAATTAAAATAATTAAAATAATGATTTTAACCTATTTATCATATAGCATTTACTTTTAGCACTTGCCAATTAGTGAACATGGTTAACATGTATACCCTATTGCTAGATGACTCCATGGAAAAAAATTCTTGAGAAAAAACGAAAGGCATCCACTTAAATTTCGAAAGTTTATTTTAAGATGAAATTGTATGACTATTTATCCACGATGAAAATCCTCATAAAACATTCTTGTTTTTGTAACGTATAAGAATTTCATAGTGCTGTACACCTACAAAGGAAGAGAGGCAAGTATCTAACATTATTGAAAATAAGATAGAAGACAAATGGAGCATTCTTATTCCTGTAATAGCTAGAATATGCCTGATCGAAGACAAATCAAAGATACATTGCGATTAAAATGCAAACGAAGAGACAAGATTGTCAAAGATTAATAAAGTAGATAATAGAACTTCAAATCGAAAATGATTATGCAGACCATATATCTTGATGAACATCTAAACAAATTCCCCAATTGAAAATCTGCCCAAATAAAAAATCTCAATTGGTAGAACCACTCAAACCCAATTGCCAATCTAAACACACATCTATATGATTATTCAACTCTCCATATTCATAGCCAGCGAAGGAGGAAGAGAAAGAGGAGGGGCCGGCAGATCTTCACATTCAAAGCGTGCAACAATAATAGGAATCATTCTTTACATGAATCTAAGCATGGCACAATACATTTATCTCTTGAAGAATTTTGCATTGTCAAAATTGCAATGAGCTACCTCGACTTTACCTCGACTTTATCTTTTGAAGAATTTTGCATGATTCTTCACCTCATGTTACTTGAAACCTTGAAATAGGTTATACATTTTAAATCTAGATAAATATATTAAATGAGGGCATCAAATTTGAAGTTTGTAATACATGAAATAAAAATCTAAACTAGCATATATGTCTTACATTTTAATTTAATCTATATAAAATACGCTGAGAGATATCCTTCTCAAGGCGCCTATTTTTAATCAATTTTTAACCCTAAATTGAAATAGGTGCCTCGAGAATGATATCTCTCGGTGTATGTTATATAGATTAAATTAAAATTTAAGACATACATGCTAGTGGTAGTTGTGCGGCACAACATGGAAAACATAAAATAAATTAATATATAATTATATAGTATCTTTTTATTAAAACAAATTATATTATAGTATTATTATATTATTATATTATTATATTATTTTATCGTTACAATTTTATATATCTATTTAGACTATTTTTTTTAATATATATGTGTTGCAAGATCAAAGCAAATACTAAAAGATCTAAAATATATTAAACTTTGTTTAATGGCATGTATTGTGGTTATGGTTAGCGTTTGGGTTAAGGTTAGTGTTATGGTCGAGGATAAGGTTTACAATATGGTTTGGATTAGGGTTATGATTAGGTTTAGGGTTATGATAATGGTTAGGGTTTATATCATGGTTAGGGTTAGCATGGTTAGGTTTAGGGCTAGCATAGTTTAGGGTTTATATCATGGTTAGGTTTAGGGCTAAGGATTATTGTTAGGGTTAGGGTTTATGGTTATGGCTAGTTTAGGGTTAAGGTCTAGAGTTATGGTTTGGATTATGGTTAGGGTTATGGTTTACATCATGGTTGGTGTTGAAGTTAGGGTTATAGTTATGGTTAGGATTATGGCTAGGGTTAGGGTTTACATCATGGTTAGGGTTAGGATTAAGGGTTAGTGTTAGGATTAATATTAGTATTTATATCATGGTTATGGCTAGGGTTGAGATTTACATCATGGTTAGCGTTAGGGTTATTGCTTGGGTTAGGGTTTACAGTTTGGGTTATAGTTAGGTTTAGGATTATAATTATGGTTATGGTTATGGTTATGGTTAGGGTTAGGGTTAGGATTTACATCATGGTTAGGATTAGGGTTTACATCGTGGTTAGAATTATTGATATGGTTAGGGTGTACACCATGGTTAGGGTTAGGTTTAAAGTTATTTTTAGGCAAACAACTATCCAGCCCTTTGGATGCAGCAAGATATTAATACCTTCATATATTATTAATATATTATAATAGATGATTAGTGCATCCTAAGGGTTGTAGAGCCATTTCCCATTTTTAGGGTTAGGGTTTAGGGTTATGATTAGGTTAGGTTAGGGTTAGGGTTATGATAAGGGTAATGGTTTAGAGTTGTGGTTAGGACTATGGTAAAGGTTATGGTTTACATCATGGTTCAATTACATTAAAGTTAGTGTTAAATTACTATTAAAGTTCAATTAGGATTAGGATTTGGGCTAGATTAAGGTTAGGAATATATTAGAATTAAGGTTCAATTTGGGTTAGGGTTAAGTTTAGGGTAAGGTTATTGTTAAGGTTAAGGTTTAGGATTATGGTTAGCTTAGCATAATGATTAGGGTTAGGGTAAGGATTATGACTAGGGTTATGGTTTGGGGTTCTGGTAAGTTTATTGATTAGATAATGGTTGGGGTTAGGATCATAGTTAGGATTATGGCTAGGGTGAGGGTTTGCATCATAGTTAGGGTTAGGCTTAGATTTGGGGTCATGATCAACATCTTTGTTTAAGGTTAGATTCAATTTAGTAATTAAGATGTTCAGTCACAAAAATAACTGTAATTTTTTTTCAAAACCTTTTTAATGAATGAAAAAATTAATATGTTCAATCATAAAAATGACTGTTAACTATATTAGATAGCATGAAAGCAAAAAGGAATTCCATGGAATACCTTCAAAACAAATATTCACAAATGCAGAAAGTGGTTTGCGATAGGGCAAACAAGGTTGCCGCCATCTAACCAGGTTTCAATGTTGTTGCCATTGTAACTAAGGCCAATGCAAAGAGTTATAGGATCTTTCATCAGATCCTATCAAAGTTCTATTTAACTAAACAGATCATAACCATTGTTACATGTTTTCAGAAAATGCATGAATGTGACAAAAAAAACAACATTCAACAAAATCTAAACATAACAAAATACCTGAGGTCTCTATTGCAGATCGTATGAACTAATGCACTGATCCTTCTATTGTTTCGACTACCCAAATATGAATCCAGCGAAGAACTAATGCATGGAACTTGCAATTGTTTGGAATACATATGTTTTCATCTTGTAACTGAAGACTCTTGCTCTTTTCTGGTAAGATATTCTCCATTTTTACATGTTTGTAGCAGTCAGGAATATAAAACAATTCTTTTTTCTTACACCGTTATTCATGATGATCTCCTATTGATGCCATTGTAGGTTACGTCTCTTGGCATAATTACTTACATGTAAAATATTAATATTTTCTGAAAAATGATTATTTTAAGAATTTGTATTTAATTTTAAAATATATAATTTATTTTAATTTATAAATGATAATAGTTTGTTTTATATAAAAAATCCAAAAGTGATTTTTTAACAATGATAAGTTTTGGGTTAAAAAATGGACATGTATGATCACTATAATTTTGACCTAAATTTAATTGCTTTTCTAATTCATTTTGTACAAAGCTATTTGTTGTGATGAAGTTCATTTTTAGGGTAATTTAAAAATAAATAAAGAATTCACTATAATTCATCTTTTTAAAGCTATTCAAGTATGACAAATATAAATTTAGCTAAAATAATTATAAAATATATATTTATTTAAAGTTGGTGTATTTCAAGATTTAATATAATATTAAATTATTAAACATTTTATTTAAATAAAATTTCAGTAAATTAATATAATCAAACATAATAATTTAAATTAATAATAATTCAAATATATGTAAAAGCTCCAGTCAAAAGCTATTCAAACTTAACCAAATTACCGATTAGAAAAAAAAAATTAAAAAATAAATAAATAAAAAATATGACTATACACTGAATAAATAAAAAATCATAGTAAATAATTTATTTAGATTATTGATTTTGTGCATTTAGATATCTCTTGAAGAAATATCTCTCAACATCTTTTTTTTTTTTTGAGTAAAAGGGTAAAAACTTTATTGAAAATCAGAAAAAAAACATTACACAAAAGGGTAGAGCCTCGAGGCCCCAGAGAAAACAACCAACCCAACCACAAATCAACCAACTTCATAACCATCCATGTCCTCAGTGAAACTCTTCTGCAATTCCTGACAGTAGTCCCCAGAGAGATGCTCCCAACCTTCCACTTTCCAATCACTATCATGATCTGAGGCCCACTTGGCCAAATAATCCGCCACTCCATTCCATTCGCAAGGAATATGGATGAAGGACACCTGCTCCATTAAAGAGCTAATTTGGAGAATATGTTGAACAATCCCTGCTAATTGATACTGAATCCCACTCACCTTCTACTCAGACAACAAGTTAACAACAATTTGTGAATCTGATTCACAAATCACCTTCCTACAACCCAATGCCAAAGCCCACTCCAGTGCATAAAGAATCGCTAAACCCTCCATAAAATTATTAGATTGCCACCCTTTATGCACCAAAAAGAAGAAAACAACCTCCCCCTTGTTGTTCCTGCCAACACCCCCTACTCCAGTAGGTCCTGGGTTACCCCTAGAGGAGCCATCAATGTTAATCTTGATAAACTCATCCTGAGGGGGTATCCACCTTCCCACGCTTTACACCTTCTTAATAGGCCATCTACCTCTTCGAATACAAGCAGAGGTCAGAGATAGCTCCTGCAATCCAAGCCTACTCACAATATCTACCTCACCTCTACCCACCGGGAAGTTCACCTCACACTTAGCTTCCACTATCTCCCGAATCATAATAGTGATCCTATTCCAAACTTGTTGAAAAAACAATTTAGCCTCATGGAAAATCCTCTTGTTCCTTTCAAGCCAGATCTACCATAGAATGAAGATGGGCCCAATATACCAAACAGTCTAGATGAAGGAGGACAGAATAGGAGGTCTGCCCGAACTGCTCCAAAATTCCACCAGAGAATCTACATGGACACAAGGATGCTTCCACAACCCCGACCAATAGTGCCAGATAAGCATAGAGAATGGGCATCTTAAGAATAGATGAGAGGAATCTTCCTCTCCGTTACCACACAGAACACAGATAGAAGGCCCCAAGAATCCCCGCTTGCGGATATTGTCCCATGTAAGACATCTATTCCAAGCTAAAGTCCAAGCAAAGTAGTTACACTTCGGCCAAGAAGCATTATTCCACACCTGTTTCCACCAATTCACTTCTCTTCCCTCAAGTCTTCGACTAATCAGTTCCTAGTAACCACTAGCCATAGAAAAGAAACCCATAGGATTTGGGGACCAAGCAAGCCCATCCCTACCCTTAAGAGAGCTATAATGTCTATTCATTAAAATGCCCTGCAACTCAACACATTCTTCCACCATACCAACCACCGGCCAGTATTTAGGATTCTTCCACTGCTCCAAATCCAGCTGACTAGACCTATAGAAAACCTTAAAATCACTCACCCTTGACCATCCCACATCCAAAAACCTCTGGCCTAGGTTTCCAAGGTTAGGAAACTGTTCAAGGATGGGAGGGTAACCATCCCAAGAGTCCTTCCAGAAAAGGACCTCTTCCCCCCTTCTGCAAATCCAAAACAACCCTGCCTTAATGAGAGAAGTCCCCCTCTTTAGCATGTTCCAAATCAATGAGCCCTTTCCTTCAAGCGGATATCTAGGGATTTCCTCCAATGGGATCCTCTGCATATATTTGTTGGCCAGAATCCTGGCCCAACCTCGATCCTGCTCAACACACCACCTCCAGTATAGTTTAGCTGCAAGTGCCTCCCCAAAAATAATAGACTACCTTAACCCAAGCCTCCCTGACTGCTTTGGGCTACACACCAGGTCCCAATTGACCAGACTCCACTTGGAAGAGGAGATATTTCCTGCCCATAAGAACTGCCTAGCCAGAGAGTCCAAACCCTTCAAGAACCACTTAGGTGCCACCTGAAGCATACATCAATAGGTCGGCAGAGCTTGAACCACCAACTGAATCAGTTGAACCCTCCCCGCAAAGGATAACCATCTATGTGTCCAATGATCAACCTTCGATCAAAATTTATCCAAGATCCCCTGCCACAACTCCCTAGGAGGGTTGCCAGGAGAGATAGGAATTCCTAAATAAGTCAAGGGCAGGGAGCCAATTTGGAATCTCAGAATAAAAGAAGTCCTCCTTTGGATATCTTTCAGAGTGTTGAAAAAGAGGATAGAAGACTTATCCTCATTAATCAACTGGCTAGATGCCGCAAGATATACATCCAGGACCTTCTGCATACTAGAAGCTTTGTTGATCTGAGCTAGCCCCATAAGGGTTGTATCATCCACAAACTGTAAGTGAGACTGTAGCTGCAAGTCAATACCCCAATTCCAACCTTGAATATTACCTAGGTCCACATTATGCTTAATCAACCTCCCCAGACCCTCAGCAAGAAGAATAAATAAATAAGGGGAGAGGGGATCCCCTTGGAGGAGACCCCTTGAAGCCCTGAACAGCTCAATATGGTCCCCATTGATAAGCACTGAGAAAGAGGTGGTCATAACACAACTCATAACCCACTAGATCCACTCATCAACAAAACCAAAAGCCCTAAGGATGTTTTGAAGGAAGGACCACCAAACTCTATCATATGCCTTGGCCATATCCAACTTGATAAACATAGCCTTTTCCTTGGAGGTTGCCATAGAGTGAATTATCTCCGTAGCAATGACCACCCCATCTAGAATTTGGTGGCCTTCCACAAACCCACTCTGCTCCATCAAAATAACACTCCCCAGGCACTTCTTCAATCTGTCTGCTATCAGTTTAGAGATGATCTTATAAATCACATTGCAGAGAGAGATAGGGCGGAACTGGTCTAACCAGTCGACCCCTTCACGCTTGGGGATTGGAGAAATGAAGGTTGCATTCAAAGCCCTAAGCATCTGTTTATTTCTCTGGGACTCCTGGACAACATCCAATAAATCTATCTTAATAATATCCCAGAACTCTTGAAAGAATTCAACTGGGAACCCATCCAATCCAGGAGCCTTCCCTTTCCTCATATGGAAGAAAATCCTCTCAAGTTCTTCCATCAAGATAGGATGCAAAATTTGCTCATTCATCTCCCTCGAAATAAGAGAAGGGATGCAAGCCAGAACCAGATTCTCCTCCACTGTTTCCCCCTAAGATTCTTCCCTAAAGAGGGACTGGAAAAACTGAAGTGACTCCCTAGACATCTCTTGCAAGGATAAGCACTGCTCACCTCTATCATTAACCAGAACAGGAATGGAATTTCCATGTCTCCTTACTTTCACAGAGTTGAAGAAGAAAGTTGTATTCTTGTCCCCCTCCTTCAACCAATGAATGCAATCTCTCTACTTCCAATAAATTTCTTCCCTAGTCTCCCAATCTTCAACCATCTTGACAGCCTTGTCTTCCTCTCTAAGCAATTCCTCCAACAACCCATGCTCTCTAATTTCCTCGATGATCTCACTCAACATAATTTAGGCAGCTTTCTTCTCATGAAAGATGTTCCCAAACCCTTGACGGTTCCACTGTTTAAGCTAGCGCTTAACAAATTGCAGCTGCTTGGCAAAAGAGAACATGGCAGTGCCAAAGGTCAGGCTGCCTTTCCTCCACCAGTCCACAACTAGATCTTGTAAAGAGGGGTCCTGAAGCCACATAAGTTGAAATTTGAAAGAAGGCAAGCGGGAAACCCAAGCCGAGGATGAAACCAACTTGATGGGCCAATGATTTGACCCTCTCCAATCAAGAATCTCAGAAGTTGTGGACCAGCCCCCGCTAATCCAAAAGCAAGAAACTAGAAAGTGATCCAACCATTCAGCAATCCAATTCTCACCCACCCTCCTATTGTTCCAAGTGAACAAGTCATTGCTAGGCTTGATGTCAACCAGCTACAGCCGGAAGATACTATCCTAGAAGAGGACTAAAGATGGTTCCAACCGCATTACACCCCCCTTCTTCTCACTCAAATCCAGAACGGTATTGAAGTCTCTTGCCATAATCCAAGGATGAAAAGGGGCCAACCTTCGCATACCAGAAACATGAGACCATAAGTTTTGCTTACCTTGAAGATTAGTGGGAGCATAGATATTTGAAAACAAGATGACTTCCCCAATCTCGAGACTAGATAGCACCTCGGATAACGAGGATCTGGAAGCGGCCCACCAGACAGGGCAAAGCCTTAAAGGGTTCCAAAGATAGGCCACCCCTCCCGAGGAACCAGCTACCCCAACACACTGACATTCACCTCACTGCCACAGCTTTGGCACAAGACCCATCATACTCTCCACTGAAAGTTTAGTTTCTTGCAAGAAAAGGACATTAGGTGAATGATTCCTAATCAAATCCCGAACAACTTTCTATCTAGGGCTGCGATTTCAAGCCCCTTACATTCCATGAGAGTACAATCATTTGGGAGGGTTGGAAAAGTGAGAATCCAAGGTCTTTACTGACCCTGACTCGATCAAATTCTCTCCCATCATTTTAATTTTATCCACATCCTTCTTTCTGCTAGCCTTTGAGATTTTTCTGAGGCACTTTTCTTAATATCCTTCTGATGAAGACCCAGGTGAACAGAAGACTTACTAGTCCTAGCTCCAGCCGGTTCCTATTTCAGGGCTATCAGGGACCCCTCCCCCCCACCCAAATTCACCTCCAAACTAGGAATGAGTCCCAACTCGGCCCCTACAGCTTGCTCCATCTCCATTTGTTGGTTTCCAGTCACTACAAAGGCCTGGGAAAAGTCCTCCCTAACTCTTTCTGGTGCCCCCCCTGAAGTCCCCTGATCCAAACGGGTTAACCCCGTATTCACTTCCTGATGGCTGAGGTTGTCCAATGCTTCAAATCTGTTAAATGTATCCTCCTCCTATCTCTCCTGAAGGGACCTCTTCTGGCCTTGATTTCTATTCCTTGTCTTAACTGGAACAAAATCCTCAGCACCCACAACATCAGTCACCATAGCACTTTTGCCTTTATCAGCCCTATCTTGACCTTGGGCTGGTTGTTGAGGTTGGTGCACCACTAGTTTATATCCAGGGCATTTACGTTGTAAATTGACCATACTTATGACACAAACAACAGCGAAAAGGTAAAGTCTCATAGTCTAGCTATTGAACCCATGAGTAAGAACTGACACACATATCTATACAATCTAGTAATGGTTTACTAAGATCAATTTCAACACAAATGCGCGCAAAGGTCATTACCTTTCTCCCTAGGGTTTACGATGAACATCCCACTGGTTTCCCCAGTAGTGCTACTAGTATCCGTAACACATCCTCATGGCAACATTCCACTGGAAGATATGGTAAACGAACCCATACAGGAACCCTATTTGGAAGCTCCTCCGAAGGGTTAAACCCCGCATGCCAAGGTTTGATGAACAACCCCACTTGGTTGTAAAAATACGGGCCTCTTTCAAAAACCCTATTTCAATCCTCCATACAGTTGAAAGTAACCATGAAATAGTTGTTCGCCAGCAGCATAATCTCCATTTCCCCATCTGGTGCCCAAGACCTCTACGCCCAGTTTTCCAAGAATTGCAGGGAGACCCTCATTCCTAGAAATTTGTAGTAGAGCGAGTGTTTTGAAAAGTACTCAACATCTTCTGCTATCATCTTCGGAGGAATGACCAGCTTCGGCCTTTCATTGCATCTCTCCAGACACCCATTGATCTTCATAAGGCGAGAAATACCAGTACTTCCAAACCCTAGTTTTGAGGAGAAAAGGTTATTGGAAAATGTCTTCATATTCTAAGGTGGGGGTTTAGAACCCACTGCAGCATGGAAGTCCATGGCTGGAGCCACATGAGAGGCCTCACCACCAAAACCCGACATCAGAGCTCGAATAGATTTAAAAGGTGACAAAGGGAAACCAAGGACCACAACCCGAAGAGCCCCTTGTGAAAGTGCCACCCCTAAGGCTCCCCCCTTCCAAGATCCTCCAATAGATGCCCCCAAATGGAACCCCCAAACCCCATGGGAGCCCCACCAGAAGGCCACTGCCCATGGCAGTCCGGAGTCCTTCCACCCACTCAGCCACCACTTACTCCCACGCAGCCAAACCTCCCCCTGACAGCTGGCACAATAGCTCTATCCCCTCAGCCGCTCCTAGCCCGCCGCTCTCCCCCAACACCCTTCACTCCCCTCCCCCTCTGCACCTACAACCAAAGCCTCTCGCGAGCTAGGGCTTCGAAACCCTAGCTCGGCCGCTCGAAGACATCTGCATGCATGCCATCTATTCTAATCTAGGTCTATTATGATCCTTCATAACTTCAAATTGTTGACAATATGTCTAGATTCCAATGCTTTCCTTCTCGGCACTCTTCTATCAGACCCATGACTATTGATGTCCATGCATGATTCTCTCTCAACATCTTTAAATAAATATATTAATTTATTTATACTAATACTTAATCTAATTATTAATCAATTGAAAATTAATTAAAAAGACCATACATGACTTACAGAAATCTTATAAAATCAACTAAATTAATTGATTTTATAAGATTTATGTAAGTCATGCATGTTCTTTTTAATCAATTAAAAATAATATGCATGACTTCCCATAAATCTTATAAAATCAACTGAATTAATTGATTTTTATAAGATTTATGTAAGTCATGCATGTTCTTTTTAATCAATTAAAATTTAATTAAAAAGAACATACATGACTTACAACAATAATCTTATAAAATACAATTTTATTCCTACAAAAAAAACAATGTCTGGTAGAATACAATTTTTTATTTTTTTTTGATTAAAGTGGATGAGACCACTAAAATTATATTGATTTTTTTTTTTTAACATGTGTCTGGTTCAAAGAGCACTGAAGGTAAAGAACCAGTAAGAAAACCCTTCAGTATTGCTCAAAATAACATAAGTCTATCTACCCATTACAAAAAGCCCATAGGCATTCCAAACCCCCCATATACATTGCAATACATTCCCATCTGCATTAGATATAAAGGAAGTTGTGAGAATCATCCTAGAAGAGAGCATCTAAAGATGGAGCCAAAGATGTCCAACAAAATTCAGTGCCATCACCCCAAAAGCCAACCTATCTAAACACCACAAGAGTCCAAAGCTCTGAAGAAAACAAAACTCAAAGCTAGAAGAGAACCAAGAATAAGTGATCCTACCAACACAAATATGGTGAGCAAACATAAACTAATCTAGATAAGAAGTAGAGAAGGATACTGAATAGCCTCAGGAAGCAGGATGAGACCGATCCAAAGAATAATCTAGAGCAAAAGCCAAAAAAGTAACAAAATACCACATTAATTGCTCTTTCCAATTCCTCAGAAAAAGCTACCATGCACCGATTTTGACAAGAATTCTCCATAGAAAATATAATATTTTGTTAGAAGGGAAAGAAAAACGAAGATCGAATGAATGCCATAACTGTCGCCCATCAACATTATAACAGAGAACGAGATCTCCATATCATAATCTTCCCATCATAAGACAAAACTGCTAACATGAAGTTGTTCAAGCAATGATGGAGCCAGCTGATACCTCACAATAACCCCAATCATTAATACAACTCCCTAAATCGCAAATCAACCACGGTGCCATATGGAACAAAAAGAGGACCAAATGTTAAGATATGAAACCCCATGGAAAAGCATCAAACATCTGGCCACAATGAAAAATGATTACCAAAAATAGAGGATCTAATGGTTATTACTCCCATACCCCTATCGTATAGATACTGATTAACATGTAATGATTTCCAAAATCCAAAGAGACTCCAAACTTACGAAAGGAATTCAAAATGCATACCAACCAAGATAACCAATAGCCAACCACACAACCAAGTAGAACAAATAGATAGAACAAAGATCCTTTCAAAACCAACACCACCATCCAATCAAAAAGATACCCCTCCAACCCCCATACTTTATGCGGAGGTACTACCAAATATAACTACAACAAAAATGCTACCATAAGGTAGGACAACATCGCCCCTATAGCCATATAGGGAAGTAAAAACCACATAAAAAAAGGAGATAGGAGAAGTCACTAACACAATAGGCATCTCAATCCCATAGAAGAAACCCCAACAATCTCCCTACTCCATGAGGAAAATCTAACATGAGATATCAATAACAAAGATATTATCCTGAAGACCGACACCTTCACTATAGATACTAACGAAAGAAAACCACACGAAGCATAGATGGTGAAGTAGGTTTCCAAGAAGGAGGGCCGCCTACTAAAAAAGAAGCCTCATGCAAGATATAAGAATGTCTGAAGGAGAGACATATAGGAAATCAACACCCTCAACAACAACCTTATTCGCTAAGAAATCCACAATGACGTTGATCTCCCTAAAATAATGGGAGATAGAGAAAGTGGAAAATAATTTTAACTACGAAATAATGTGATCTAAAAATAATGTAAATGCCAAGAGAGACATTTATTAGCTACAACCACCTAAAACACCACCATTGAATCGCCTTCAATAACAATATCTTTAATGTTTAATGAAAGAGCGAGATCAATCCCAAAGGATAAAGCCTGGAACTCAGCCACATTTTTGGTAGCATGCCCAATCTGTTTACCCATGTCTTTGATGATCTTTGAAGAATGATAAAAAATAACTACTCCAACATGGGGATAACTTTAAGAAACCACCCCCTGGGAAACTGTGTAAAATCCTTGTGAATCAAAAATTATTTTCGGGGAGAAATTTTCATATTGATGGCGAATTTTTTTTTCAAAATAGGGAAAAAAGTATTTTGTATTGGCGATTTTTTTCTAGGATACAAAAATTCCATAAATTTATGGCGAATAATACCTTGTTCTATGAGGAAAATATATATTGTAGGAGGCAAATAATTTTTGCTAAAAGGAACAAATATATAATTGTATGGGTGAATATTTTTACTTCGAAGGAAAAATTATTTAAATGTATTGGTGATTTTTATCCACCGCTTGAAAATTGTTTAAATATATTGGCAAATATTTTGTTATTTATGGAAAAATATATATTTTATTGGCGATTTCATGAATTCATTTCCATTAATAGACAAGGCACATCACATCACATCAGTACAACACATTGAGTCCGAACTCTGCATGATATATCAATAAGCACCACCTCTTTGACATGTGAAGGGTGACACATACCTAAAATCCATCAACAATTTTAAACCGTTCCATGATCATAGATCAATGGCTGAAGTTTTATTTCGGCCCAATTTTCTGAAGAGAACATAGCTCACTAGAAAATGCCTGGAATGGAATTGGATTCAATAGACACGTATCAAATGTCACCATAGATATTTTCGGTCATTTAATATATAGCTAGTCACTAACTGCAATCCACTTTGTCCCCACAACTTCCAATGTGGTACTTGGCACTTGCCAACTTGGTACTGGTTTATAGCTGTTTCTAGAAGTCATGGAGCCCATGAAATCTAAGAATAGGTACCATCATTCATTGGATGAGAAAAGTTCAACGTCTTAGGGTGGATTTTGGCCTGAATGTGGGAAGTGAACACATTTGTGAGAACTTTGCCCGAAATTGAACACTTATGTAATCATCGAGGCGATTATAGCTCATCCAAATAATTGGCAAATAAATATAGTTGGTGAAAGTTGGAGTTAATGGAGACACGCATCGGCAAAATGTCAGGCAAACTGGGTCCTCCTGGCTAACAAATCTTCACATGCCTATAGGCAAATTATGATCGTTTATTAAGGCAACCTCAAAGAGTGTAGGCAAAAGAATAAATTTTACCATGTGTCCACCATATATTTTATTGGCGAAATCATTGCATAGAAACATTTAATTGCATAAAACATATGGCGATCGGGCCGTGACTTTGACGGAAATTAATAATGTTTTGGCAACATGGCCACCCCCAGTCGGTACAAAATATTTGCCATTTCCCAAGTCGCCGACATGAATAATTCGCCATTGGCGAATATTCGCCACTAAAGTAATCCCTGCTCCAACACCAAACCTTCCTAGGTTCCCCATGGAAACCCCATCAAACTGAAGTTTGAATGAAAGGAAAGGAGGAGGAGTCCATCTAGCCATTTTATGTTTAACAAGAGAAGATAGACCACCTAATACAGCCCCATGGGAAGGCATCAGATGAAGTGCAAACCATTTCCAAGTGACCCAATTATCCCAATGAGAGAAAGACCTGAGGTGATCTAATTTTTTATGGATGACAGAAAGTACCACCTCACTAATGGAGGTTTGAATAAATTACCAATTACATAAGTCAAAGTGGCAGATTTATGTTTGAAAATTCTAGAATTTCTTTCAAGCTAGAGATTCCAAATCACTAGTGATGGGGCCAAAACCCAAAGGGATGAATAAAAGGAAGAGGAAAACAACAAGGGCCAGGCCATGAAATGCGAAAGTAGATTAGGACACATCACAGAAGACCAACCAAGCATGCCAAACAACCAATACCAAAACTCAGAAGCAAATGGACAAAACAAGAAAAGATGGTCCATGGATTCCATACAATAACCACAAAAAACATAAGGGAATACTGTTGTAATCCCAAGTCTATCGAAACACATCCTAGTAGGAACTTTATCTTGGACTTCCAACCAAGCAAAAGACCTTTCTTTAGGAAGACAAGCCGGATGCCAAAAAATCTTAGTAGGCCAACAAGGGGGTGAAGAAGTTTGAACCAAATAATTATAACCATCTTTAACTGAATATGAACCTGCAGCATTCTTAATCCAGACCAAGGAATCCTCTTTATTGTGAAAAACAAGGGGTCTTTTGTGAAGTTCTTCCACAAAAGCAAGTATAAGATTGTTGTCAATAGACAAGGGAGGAATAATCTTCCATTTCTCTATTACACAAGGACCAGTGGAAGCAATGACAAAATAATCTGCAACAAAAGGCCCCCAAAGCTCTAATAGAATACCAGGCAAAGGGGACTAGTCTTGGATAGCTGAAAGGGCAGAATGCCCATTCTAGACTTCATCCCAAAACCGGGATTTTTTCCCATTATGGACAACCCAGGATAAATGTGGCAAAATAACCTTCCTACAAGATACCAAAAAATTCCAGAATGCCGAACCTTTTGGAAGAGATGTGGCAGTAAAAATCCTTTCTCTAGAAGCACCCCTTAAATACTTAGCAAGCATGATGGCAGCCCATTTACTATGAGGGTCTGCATATAATTTCCATACCAATTTTTCCCCCAACGCCTTATTCTAAGAAGCTAAATTATGAATACCTACACCCCCCAGCACTTTGGGACAACAAATATTGTCCCAAGCCAAGAGAGGGATCCTCGTTCTATCTCCCAAGTTATCATTCCAAAGGAAGGACCTAAAGGAAACTTTAAGGTCCTTAATAACTTGAGAGGGAGCCTCCAAAACAAACATCAAATATGTGAGGATGGCATTCAATAATGATTTGATTAAAAGGATCTTACCAGCCATCATAAGCCACTTATGATTCCAAGAAGAAATTTAGGAGGATATTGTATGAACAACTTTATTCCAAACGGAGGCCTTTTCCAACCCCCAAAAAAATAGGAATTCCCAAATATACACACGGGAGGGTCCCTACTTGGAAATTCTAAAAGAGGACAAGTCTATCCCTAACTAGAGGGGAGACATTCACAAAAAAGAGTTTGGACTTGTGATTATCAACACTTTGTCCAGAAAAATCTACATAACCATACATAATTTTGTTTATAACTCAAGCCTCCCTTAGAGAGGCTACCCCAAACATAAGCGTATCATCTACAAACAAGCAATGGGATTGTGGAGAACTGAGGCCATCTACTCTAATCCCTGACCATAAACTGGATGATGTAGCATTAGATATGGCCCTACTTAACGCTTCTGCCAAAAGAATAAATAGAAAAGGAGACAAAGGATCCGCTTGCCTAAAACCCCAGGAGGAAGCAAAAAACCCTTAAGGGGAACCATTAACCAAAACTAAAAAGCGAGCAGATGATATACATGAAAACACCCACTTAACCCAAAAGCGTGAAAAGCCCAACCAATGAAAAACAATCCCAAGGGACTGCCAATTAACATGATCATAAGCCTTAAGCATGTCTATCTTAAGTATTATAGTTGAAACCTTTTGTTGAGATATGGAGTGCAGAATTTAATGAGCTACAATCACACCTTCAGATGTTTCCCGACTAGGCACAAAGCCCCCTGTTCCAGGGAAACTATTCGATGAAGGAGCTTAGAAAGCCTAACCGAAATTGCCTTAGTAAAGATTTTATATAAATTAGTACACAAGGCAATCAGATGAAAATCTAAAAATGAGGTAGGATTATCCACTTTCGGAATGATAGCAAAAAGACTAGTATTAAGCTCTCTCAAAATTGACCTATTTTTTCTGGATTCTTCTGAGGCTAACAATATGTCATTACCTATAAACTCCCAACACTTCTAAAAGAATAGAGCCGTAAAACCATCCAGACCTAGAACCTTCTCCAGATGCATGGAAAAGACTATCTCTTTCAGCTCAGCCAAAGTAAAGGGAGCCATAAGCATCTTATTATCTTCTTGAGATACTAATGAGGGGATTGAATGTACAATCTCATTGTCTAACGCAACTGGATCCATTGTAAGAAGTGACTTAAAGAACCTAATGGTTTCGGAAGCAATCTCCTTCTCATCAACTAGAGTGTTACCATTAGAGTCAATAATACTAGAAATTCGATTACGAAGCCTCTTGAGCTTAGACGAGGAATGAAAGAACTTGGTATTTCTATCCCCTTCAGAGAACCAGAGGTCCCTAGACTTCTGCCTCCAATAAGATTCTTCCCTGGGCAAAGTCTTAGTCAATTGAAGGTTCAACAACTTTAACCTATCATACAATAGAGAGGACATTCCTAAAGCCATAATGCATTTATTAAGCTATTCAATTTCTTCCTGAATCCTGGCCTTTTCTCCAAAAATGTTCTTAAAATGCGACACATTCGAAACCTTAATCCTCTTCTTTAAGAATCCCAGCTTCTTAACAAGCTAAAACATCCGATACCCAGGAAAAAATGGGGCAGAGCACCACCATATCTTTAATCAAGCTAGAAAAGATTGATCTCGAAACCACATTGGCTCAAACTTAAAAGGTAACTTCTGAGGTGCCCTATCCTCAAAAATAGTAAACTGAATAGGAAAATGATCAGATCTAGTAAAGGGGAGAACTGAGGAAACAAAGTCTTATCCCAAATCGAACCAATTTTCCTAAACCAAAAAGGGATCTAGCCTTTCAGAAATTTGGCAAAAGTCTCTTCGCATGTTAGTCCATGTAAATATCCCATTAAGCGGTTTACAATCGACCAAATTTAAAGAATGATTGAAGTGGCAAAAGTCTGACATAGAGTGCTTGTTAGGGATGATTCCCCCAGCCTTTTCATCCAAACTAGTAATTGCATTAAAATCCCCCCAAAAAAACTGAAAAACGTTGCGCAGCGGAGCAGCAAGGGAAACCAGAAATTCCCAAAGGTTTCTTTTTCTAAAACCCCAGACGGACCATAAACATTAAAGAGCCAAAATTTTAAATTAGATATCCTACTTTTGACCAAACCAAGCATCCAGTTAGATGAGGAAGCAATTAATGAGAAATAAGGACTAGAGTCTTTCCAAATGATTGCAAGACCCCCAGAAGCACTTGAAGAGGGAGATGCACAAAAATTCCATACTTTCCAAGAAGAGAATAACCTATTAGCAGAAGATAGATTTAACTTAGTTTCTTGTACCATGACCACATCACACTTCATTAAGTCCATTTGTGACTTAATCAAGCATCGTTTGTTAGGGGCATTTAAGCCCCTAACTTTCGAGGATAAAATCCTCATTGGACCTGAGGGGAAGCATCTGCTCCCCTCAAAACTTCCAAAGAAACCGAAGAAACCTTCCTTGCCAAAAAATTCTTGTGAAGACTTTGCTTAGTCACCAAGGCTCTTGTGCGTGGTAGACTAAAGGGTTTTTTGGATCTTTTCTTTCTGGAATTTTCCAAAGAGGAAAGAAGAGTTGATTGAATTCCCGCATCAATTTCTAGCCTAGTTTTAACAAATTTGGGTTTACGACCTCTTTTCCTTGGAGTTGACAAAGATGAAATGGGGGTAAGAGGGGTTTGAACCAAAGGAAGCCCATTAGTACCCAAAGAAGTATCCATAGTTAACCTATTTTCTACCTCAAGAACCGAAGCTAACCTACCCTCTACCCTATTTGTAAGAATGAGAGCCAAAGATGGCCCAAGAACTGATGTCGCCAAAGGTGTATCCGTATTAAGTAAGTCAAAGGAGTTAGTAGTGGGAAAAGTAGCCAAGTCATTCTCCAAGCTACCCAAATCAATCAAAATTAAAGAAACTACTTTATTGGCTAAATCAGAGTTGAGAGAAACCTCACTTGTATTACCAATATCTTGCACCTAAGTGTGTGGGAGAAAAAGTGACACTAAGCAAACATGCCCTAATCTCACTTTCAACCACACACTTGTGGAATACGAAAGAGCCTAGAGGTATCACACAATTGGCTACTTCTTCTTGTGGAAGAGAGAGCCATGGGCTACCTATTAGGATTTCTATTCCTTTGTTGCAATTGAAAGATGAAATGATGCAAGTTCAATCCCTAACCCCAAAGTGCAAGTATGAACTAATAATAAGATTGCAGAATTGAACTTAAACAATGGAAAGATGTAAACACAAGGACAAGACAAGAATGTAAATGCATACCCGGAGTTAAAATCTGACTGAAAATGTTTGGGACGGGGGTGCGGACGCCACTGTCCTGATTCTGCCCGTGAAACTGCTCCAAAAACTGTTGTTTTGCAAAGCTGTCAAAAAATGCTGAAAACTGCTGTCAGAAGGACCAGGGTGCCCAACGCCCCTGTCCTAGGGACCAGGGCACCCAGCGCCCCTGTCTTGGTAGGACCAGGGCACCCCACGCCCCTGTCCTGGTCTTTTGCTCTGAGATTTGATGTGAAGTTCGGTCTTCGTCTGCTTCTTCCGGATCTGTAACTTGCGGCGTCGTCTGAATCCCGAAATCTGCACTTATATCTGAAAAGGTGTTTTGGGCGGCTATATAGGGTTTTGCCTTAGTCAAACCCCCGCTTTGGGGATTTCCACCTCCATGAATAGCTAAGTTGTATTGTAAAATGTATTGTGTGTGCAGACCTAGTGTGTGTGCAAGGTCCTTAAATGCAAGAAAGCAAACTAGAGCAACCTAGAAAGTAAACCCTAATTGCTTGTAAATGATAATGTAAATGCTCTAAATCAAGATGCAAAGTGATCTAAAGCATGAATAAAGGATATATTGAAGCTTATGCAAAGACATGAAAACAACATGAAATCATACCCAACCCTTAAGGGAGGAATACAAGCCAATCTTCAGTTGGTAATCTCCTATTGTTCTTCAATGTCTCCCAAGCCCTAAATGAATGAAATTGATGAATGCTTGATGGATCGACATTGAATGTTATTGAAGTCCTCAAAGATCTGCTCTTTCGCTGCATAGAAGGTCCTCGAAAGCCAAAATTCCCCATCCCTTCAAATGAAGAAAGAGAGATCTTATGTATGAAACCCTAGGTCTTAATTTCAACTTTTGGCCAACCTAGAGATTGAATCTCCCACCAATTTCTTGGGGTTAAGCTTTATTTTATGATTGGATCGCGCTCCTAAAATTTTGGGAAAAATGTCCGGGACCATGTGCACGTCGAGCGCCATGGTCCTGACAACTTTTCACCAAATTTTCAAGACTGTCGGATATGATGATTTTAGAGCGAATCCCGAAGTTACAGGTGATTTCGAGATGTTTTGACCCCCGAAATCAAGCCCCCAAGTTCAAAATAGGACCTAATTAGGGTTTTTGATTAAATGATGTATTGGAAGAATAAAATGAAAGGGGCACACTTTAATGAAAAGGGCCCAACTTTATGATATGGGAGATGATAAAATAAGACCCTAGACCTAATTAATTTGATTAATTAAGTGCTAAAGGGGAAATGCAATGCGAAATGCAAAATGCGCCAAGGCGGGTGCTAAACTAGGTGTGAAATTGTACCACCCTAGCAAGTGCGTACAATTTATGACGCTACATTTAGCCCCCACTTTAGCGGTCATATGAACACTACGTGCATATGCAAGCTAAAGTACAGAAAAGTAAACATTATTTGAAAAAGAATATATCCATAAGTCTGTCGAACGAAGCCCCTAGTAGTATTTGCAGTACACAGTTAGGAACCACAACCTACAAAACCACATGTTAGATCACAAAATCACCTAATGCTTACTAAGGAAGGTGATGAAAATTCGAGGGTAGCTATATGCCCCCCTCTATTTTGGCTTGCTAATTTTAGTGAGTTGAAATAGGGTATCATGTTTACCACTTCGAATTGTTAAAGAATATTGATGACAAATGCTCACAAGAAGATTTGATATGAGATCAAAAAACTAATGGAGAATCATTTGGTAAGAAAGAGGACTAAACCTCAATTCCAACACAACAAAGAGTGTGAGGATTTGAGAGTTCTCTAACACAAGATGAAGGATGTAAATGGAAACAAAATGCAAAGAGAAGAAAAGAAAGGAAAAAAAGCATGAATACACACATTGGTGATCCATGAGAAGAATAGTGAGAGAGAAAACATGGACTTCTCGCCCCTAGATCTTGTCTAGGTGATCCATGGGAAAAGGACATGGAAAACTAGCCCCTAGAGTCTGTCTAGGTGATCCATGTAAGGGAGGAGAGTGAGAAAGTCTAGCCTTATGCCGCTAGTTCCACTCAACCTCGTGCATGTGTGTGTAAGGGAGGTTAGAAGCACCTCATAGGAGTCTATGCCCAAGTATGCTACAACCTATATATGTATAGTAAAAAAAAAGCGTGACATCTCGCTCTAAGAGTCTGTGCTCTAGTTCCGAGAATGACCCATTACTCAAAAAGTGTAATGTTTATGTCATAAGAAAATTAGAACAAGGATACCTACCTTTATCACAAAACAAGATACCCCAAAAATGCAACAATGTCATAGATCCAAGCAAGAGAGTTTTACACTCTTTAAGCAAGGATAAGATAGTTGAGAAGGGATATCCTGTAGTATGTGTAAAGGAGATCCTTAGAGGAGAAGAGATCTTTGTACAAAAGACACCTATCCCTGAGAGAAATTGTGTTAGACAAATATAACATCTTCTAGAACAAGACAAAGAAATAAGAATGCAATACTTCCTTCTTTTGCGAGGTGAAAGTGATTCTTAATGAAGGATGGCGCTCTTTTTAACCCAATTGGGAGAGTGAATTCATTATGGATGTATTTTACCAAGTGCAAAAGAGGTTGTAGTCAAGGACTTACACCTCTTGTAAGAGAGAATCCTTGAACAAACAACAAAAAATGCATACAAGGAATAACATCAAATAATAAAGTTCACACCATCCACAAAATAGGAAAAAGTGGATCCTTAGATAAAAATAAGGAAAGATCATTGCCTCCCAAGGATAAGGACAATGAGAAGGACTTACACAATCTTATAGGGAAAGATTTGGACATAAGCAAAATGTACTACATACTCACATGAGTTCATGCAAGCAGGACATTAATGTATGTAAAATGCTCCTCACAGGAAGTGGGTAGGATAGGAAAGAGAGTACACATCTTCTCCCATATCTAGGAAAGAGGATTCTAAAGAAAAGATGATCAATATTTCCACATTATTACCCCATAGGAACAAGAGATAACATAGAAAAATTAGGCTATTATGTTGCTTCAAAAATATGATTGCACTTGAAATTGTACCATCATGAATGACAATGAGCCCCCAATAAATGAGCTACCAATGTCACATAATGACGAGCAACATAATAGCCATTAATGTTATTTAAAGACATGATAGATTGAATGAGGTATTTGAATATGACATGCTAAATGCTCAACTATAAGTGAGATCAAAAACATGTATAAAGTGATAAAAATTGAAGAAGAAAAGTCACAAGAAATCTTAGAAGAGGGATGAGTGTAATTTATTAGAGCCTTATCCCTAGCGGAAAGGACTTTATGATGAATAGGAGATAAAGATTCATAAGTGGATTTAGAAATTTAGGGGGAGTCATAAAGATATTTGTTCATCGCCAAGATTTCCTTATGAGGGGAATGAGAGTTGATAGAAGTAAAAGATGATTTAGTTGAAGTGAAATCATCATCACTACTAAATATAGCATTCACATTGAGAGATGGTCTTTTAGATGCTTTGGTACGTTTGCAGGGATTATAGCCGAGTCCAAAGGCATAATTGTGAAAATTACTCTCTAGAGGAACTTTTATCCCTTGTTCATGAGCGCCACAACCATTTCCATGATAGCCACGCTTAGCAAAAATGCGAAAACCACGACCATAACGATCAGCCATTTCAGGAAGAGAAGGTGGTTTTTCATAAGACAAAGAATCAAACTCTTCATAATTAGAGGTGTGAGGAGAAGAAGTTTGAGAAGCGGCCACAAAATTATTGCTCATAGGTTCAGGTAAGATTGATTGATTTTTAGTTTCTTCCTTCTTTTTAACTTTAAGCTCTCTAGGAGGAACCCTATACTCACCTACAAAGGTGGGATTAAAGTAAAGAGATCCCCAATCGTCTTTTGCAAGAACCTTCTCAGGATCAAAAGCCTTTTTATGCGTATATTCAAGTAGAGAAGGATCTTCTTCAGGAGCTTCAGACTCATCCAAAGAATTTTGATTATCAGAGGGTAAGGATTCATCCATAGGTATCTTGTTCAAAGAGTCATTACTAGAAGAGGAAGGCTTAGATGTTTGCAAACAAGCTTGGAGATTAGTGTCACCTATCAAGGTATATGTCTTATTGTTGTAAATGAATTTAACTTGTCTATGCAATGTAGAGGGGACAGCTTGCATACTGTGAATCCAAGGCCTCCCTAATAACAAGTTGAATGATAGATTTCCTGACATAACATGGATAGGAGTAGGTAAAGTAACAGGTCCCATTGTGATGGGTAAGGTGATAATGCCTAATGAAGACTTAGCCACATTATCAAAGCCTCGAATGGGATGAGAGTCAGGCTCAATAAGGGATGTATCCACATTCATCTTATGCAATAGATTAATGCTACACACATTAAGGCCAGAGCCATTATCTACCAGTGTTCGTCTTATAGTAGTGTCATTTATGATAACCACAATCATCAAGGGATCATATTGATGTTGAATTTCACTAGTAGGCAACTCATCTTGGGTAAACACAATTTGAGCTTTAGGATTCATCATAGAGTTAACCAAAGACACTATATTACTAGATGTATTAGGTGGAGGAACATTCAAATCTTTCAAGGCATCTTGTAACATTCCATGATGAGCGGAAGAAGCTTGGATCACATCCCAAAGGGATATCTTAGCAGGGGTAGTTTTAAGTTGTTCTACGAGATCATAGTCCTTACTAAGCATTTGTGAAATACGAGGAGCTTGAGGAAGAATAGGTTGGGAAGGAGAAAGCGAAGTGGGGATAACTGGAGGAGGATTAGGTTGCCTATTGTTTCTAGTATTATAAGTATGGGCAACCGCATGATAACTCTCTCTAGTCAATTGCTTAGCATACTCATAAGAGCTCTTAGAGGAATAACCTCCTTGCACAGTAATAACCGGTTTCTTAGGAGTGCAAAAAGAATCATTAGCATAACCACCTTGAACCACTAAGATAGGCTTATTTAAAGGTTGAGAATTTTGAGAAGGACAAGCACCTTGGACAGTGAAGAGAGGTTTGTTAGGTGTCTCATTCACATGTATCAAATTGATTGAGGATGGTTTAGAGGAATGAAAAAAAGTGTTGGAAGAATTATTGATAGTCTTCTCTTGCACTAAAATCTTATCACAGATTAAATCAATTTTAGGAGAGAGACCAGGGGTAGGCTTTGATGTTCTAGTAGGAAAAGTAATACTAGGAAAGGTCATATCATCCTCTATCATCAAAGGACCTACATGGGGAATAAACTCTCTAGGAGAAGAATCAACATTACTCTCTAAAGTCTCACTTTTGAGAGGGAGATCTTTGAAAGAAATTTTAACCATCTTGCTTTGAACTAGGGTTTCCTTATGAGTAGAACCAAGTTGAGGAGAGGGAGATGCTTTATTTTTAGAGGGAGAATAATTGAGATTCAAGGAAGGGGAGAAACTATCAAGGGAGTTTCCAATCTTGATTTCATCCCCTTTGGCTAGGGGTAGAGAATAATCTATACCTTCTTCTAATGGTTCATCCCAAATAGTGAGGTTGTTGAAAGGAATGTTTGAAGTATTGTCAATTTCGGGAGAGGAGATAACATTGTTTATTAATTCCTCATCCTTAGGAGGGAGAGAATCAATAGATGTGTTAAACTCATCCTCTTTCCTCAAAATATGTTCAATATGATCTTTAGGGGAGAGAGAATTAAGGAAATTTCTTATTATTTCATCTTCTTTCTCTAAGGGATGCTTAGGGGTAAGACCAATTTTAGGAGAAGGGTAAGCATTTATCATTAATTCATCATCTCTAGTGGGAATTTTGTTGGAAAAGGAAAGGCCATCACTAGGAAATGTAGGGATAATGTCATCTTCTTGCACAAAAGGATCCTCATGAAGGGAGTGTTTTTTAGGAGACACAAAGGCATCAAGGGCATCATTCAACAAAGCATGATCATATCTATTAAAAGGTTTATCTTTTGATTCAAAAGGAGATATCTCTTCATAGAGGGGATCATTGAAAACAACCATGTTACTAGATTTAGTGGAAGAGCTGATAGGAATGTACCCTTGAGAGGAATCATTCGACTTATCTTTCTCATCACAACGAAATGGCATAGTAACAATGTTTATGAGTTTTTGGTAAAATGAAGGTTTGGTATATTTAGGTTTCAAAAATTCATCTAAAGCTTCATCTAACTCATAATCATCACAAATATGAACATCTTGCAAATAAAAATCTGACATTTTGAAATTGCATAAAATTTAAACAACAATGCAAAGAAAAACACTTTTTTTTTCTTTTTTCTTTTTAATGAAAATGAAAACACACTAAATCTAGATCTAGATCTAACAAATGCAATGCAAGAGGAAGCAATGATAGATTCACGTCGGGTTCACCAAAATGTGTGGGAGAAAAAGTGACACTAAGCAAACATGCCCTAATCTCACTTTCAACCACACACTTGTGGAATACGAAAGAGCCTAGAGGTATCACACAATTGGCTACTTCTTGTGGAAGAGAGAGCCACGGGCTACCTATTAGGATTTCTATTCCTTTGTTGCAATTGAAAGATGAAATGATGCAAGTTCAATCCCTAACCCCAAAGTGCAAGTATGAACTAATAACAAGATTGCAGAATTGAACTTAAACAATGGAAAGCTGTAAACACAAGGACAAGACAAGAATGTAAATGCGTACTCGAAGTTAAAATCTGACTGAAAATGTTCGAGACGGGGGCGCGGATGCCACTGTCCTGATTCTGCCCCTGAAACTGCTCCGAAAACTGCTGTTTTGCAAAGCTGTCAAAAAATGCTGAAAACTGCTGTCAGAAGGACCAGGGTGCCCAACGCCCCTGTCCTAGGGACCAGGGCACCCAGCGCCCCTGTCTTGGTAGGACCAGGGCGCCCCACGCCCCTGTCTTGGTCTTTTGCTCTGAGATTTGATGTGAAGTTCGGTCTTCGTCTGCTTCTTCCGGATCTGTAACTTGCGACGTCGTCTGAATCCCGAAATCTGCACTTATATCTGAAAAGGTGTTTTGGGCGGCTATATAGGGTTTTGCCTTAGTCAAACCCCCGCTTTGGGGATTTCCACCTCCATGAATAGCTAAGTTGTATTGTAAAATGTATTGTGTGTGCAGACCTAGTGTGTGTGCAAGGTCCTTAAATGCAAGAAAGCAAACTAGAGCAACCTAGAAAGTAAACCCTAATTGCTTGTAAATGATAATGTAAATGCTCTAAATCAAGATGCAAAGTGATCTAAAGCATGAATAAAGGATATATTGAAGCTTATGCAAAGACATGGAAACAACATGAAATCATACCCAACCCTTAAGGGAGGAATACAAGCCAATCTTCAGTTGGTAATCTCCTATTGTTCTTCAATGTCTCCCAAGCCCTAAATGAATGAAATTGATGAATGCTTGATGGATCGACGTTGAATGTTATTGAAGTCCTCAAAGATCTGCTCTTTCGCTGCATAGAAGGTCCTCGAAAGCCAAAATTCCCCATCCCTTCAAATGAAGAAAGAGAGATCTTATGTATGAAACCCTAGGTCTTAATTTCAACTTTTGGCCAACCTAGAGATTGAATCTCCCACCAATTTCTTGGGGTTAAGCTTTATTTTATGATTGGATCGCGCTCCTAAAATTTTGGGAAAAATGTCCGGGACCATGTGCACGTCGAGCGCCATGGTCCTGACAACTTTTCACCAAATTTTCAAGACTGTCGGATATGATGATTTTAGAGCGAATCCCGAAGTTACAGGTGATTTCGAGATGTTTTGACCCCCGAAATCAAGCCCCCAAGTTCAAAATAGGACCTAATTAGGGTTTTTGATTAAATGATGTATTGGAAGAATAAAATGAAAGGGGCACACTTTAATGAAAAGGGCCCAACTTTATGATATGGGAGATGATAAAATAAGACCCTAGACCTAATTAATTTGATTAATTAAGTGCTAAAGGGGAAATGCAATGCGAAATGCAAAATGCGCCAAGGCGGGTGCTAAACTAGGTGTGAAATTGTACCACCCTAGTAAGTGCGTACAATTTACGATGCTACACTAAGAAATAAGCTGCTCATCTAGAATAATATCAATATCCAAAGCATGTTCTAAGTTTTTCAACCCTACAGGGAATTGTGTCTTAGACCCTCAGACTTTTCCAAAATCATCAGAAGACATTCCCTTATTTAAAGAACCATTAGAATTATTCAAAAGAGAAATATTCACGCACCCAGTCTTCGGGGAAGGAACAAAACAATGAGGAACCTCTCCCGAAGCTTCAGCAATGAATGTTTTCCTCAAAGGGGAAGTTAAATTAGCAACCGAGACATCTAAATGATTGTTATTCCAAACAAACAACTCCGCATTCCCATCAAAAGAGGACTCAATACCCTCTGAGCCAAATTGAATGATTTTGATATGAAAAAAAAAAGGAGAATCCATAATCACCGAAGAACAGCCAAAACTCCCAGAATCTTTGATAAGATTTTGATGCCAAAGACCAAAAGGAGATCGAATATTACAAAACTTTGGGGGAGAGAGTTTAGATGAAATTAAAACACAAATTTTAACAACCACCACCCCATCCTCAAACTCTGAATGAGACAACAAAAATTTTCCAAAAGAATCCCCAATCTTTGTTAAAATATTAGATTCAACAAATTTCGATGGCAACAAGGGAAGTTTAAACTAGGTAGGAACCTGTTTTGGGCCAACCCTAGAGGACGCTAGAAAGGGCTTCCAACTTTCAACAAAGATTAGATTCTTTCCAAGCTAGAAAAATGGAACACACAATGCCTTATCCCTAGCAGATGCAGAATTAAAAACAATAATAAATGAACTTGTAGAGAGATCATGGAAATATAAAGTGCCATACTAGTGTGTGTGTATTTTATAATGGAGCTTTGACAGAGAAATATAGTCACCCCACACTTGGATAACGACTGCCAAAGCCCAAAGATCATGTGCCTTTTTCCACAAGATAACATCTAAGGCATCAATTAACAGAACCGAGGACGAAGCAAACTGTGAGGGAAAATCAACATTTTGCAATTGACCTTCCGAGCCCTTTGAAAATGGCTGTGATTTAGTAGAGTCACTCGCAAGGCCAAGCCAACCTTTATTACCAGAAACCCTAGCATGTTGATTCTGTTTTTGACTACCCTTTTGCCAATTTCCTTTATTCATCAAGTTACGATCCCGATTCCCATTGCACTGAAAAAACCCTTTGAAATACATAGAAGTAGGAAAGTCATATATTTTTCCCCCACCATTACGAGGAGACAAAACTAGAGCATCAACCCATCTTCCTCCGTGAAAGGTCCATTGAGGAATGTGTCCAGCTTGATTGCCAAAAGGATCCTTGGGAGGAGGCGGATTTGCCACCGCCTTGTCTCCCCAACACATACACAGTTGCATGGTGAGCACAACTCTCCAAAACTCACACACCGAAAAATCGCCCACAAGCAGTATGGTAGAATACAATTTTATTCCTTAAATATTCCTTAAATAGAGCCTGGAGTAAGAGACTCTAATAGTCTGTTAAATATGCGTACAGAAAATTTTATGTAATTCCGAAGGGCTCTTTTGATTTCTCATTTAATAGAATTATGTGTAATGACTTCACTAACTCTCTTTGGAAGTCAAATCCACAAAATGATTTTATTAAAACATTTGAGTTCATGAATTATATTTTTCTGTTGTGTCTTTTAAATATTAAGAGTTCTGTTTGGCAAGGTGTAGTTTTCATTCATGTTATGGTTTTTTCTATTATCTCAAAGTTATGAGACTTTGGGATAATTAAATAATATAAATAATAAATATAGAGTAAATTTATATTTTAATTGTTTAAATTTTTTAAGTAAAATTAAAAATATTGTATATTAAGGTTTGAAGGTAAATATTAAAAATATGATTTAAAAAAAATCAAAATGACACAAGAATAATTAGATATGCTAATCAATAATACCAAATTAATGAATGTTTAAGTTTTACATTTTTTAAAGATGTTTTTAATACATTTTTATAGTCAAGTTTGGTTATTAAATTTGTTATCACAGTATCTTCCTTATATTTTATATTACTAGAGATTGTTGTAGAGGTGAGGAGTAGTTATCATAAGATTTAAGGGTCACTTCTAAACATGAATTGGTTTTTTAATGTGTCCTTCAAATATAAGAAACTTGATTTCATATGTTAAGAAGGTGTACTCTTAGTGAATTTATAATACATTCATGTTATAATATATTTTTTATTATCTCAAAGTTACTCAAAGGCAATAAATATTTTCTTACATGGCTTTAAGTTAATTAAAATAATGAAAATGATAAATATACAATATATTATATTTAAATTTATTTTTTTTAAAATTTTTTATTGAGAAAAGTGGATATACCACTAAATTATATTAATATTTTTCTTTTTTTTACAAGGTGTTTGGTTCAATGAGCATTGAAGGGAAAGAACCACTAAGAAAACCCATTACAAGGCACATTCCACCAAAACCTCCCCAAATTACATAATCTTTTCATTAGATACAAAAGAAGTTGTCATAAATCGCATACAAGCATAAAACAAGAAGAGAAACCACTACACATTAAAAAATAAAAAGGTCACTCAATAATAGTGACACGAGTAATGAATAATTCAAAATAAATGAATTATCAAATTATAAACAATATTCATTTAATATTTAATATTGATTTTCAATAATTTTATTTTATATCATTTATGCACATAAACAATGACTAAAAGATATTAAAATTAACTTAATTTTTTTTAATTGTTTTGATATAATAATTAAATAATTCATTTTCTTTACAGATGATTATTCAAGTTTAAAAAATTTATGAACTCGTAAGTTACAGATTTATATTTATGAAAATGAATTTTATATTTAAAAATTTATATTTTAGAAAGTTCATAATATATCCCATGTTTATCATTCTTATACACATATACCAAAGCTAAACATTTGATTTTTTATAATTTAATTTCTTGTTTCTACATAAGTCATTATATACTCATAATTTTAAACGTTTCATGCTGGTAATATCCTCCTTTTTCATGAATATATCTACTCAAATGTGCTTTCTACGAATTCTTCACCTTCTAGTACTATTCTACCTTGAAATCGATTACATATATTTTATTTATGCAAATATATTAAATGAAGGCATCTACTTACAACTTCATTTTTTCAACCATGCATATGTACATGTCTAGATCGTTGGCACACTTGCCACAAAATTAGTATCATGTGTCCCACCAAACAATCAAGTTTAGTGATTGTTATCTATGAACAAATTGGATGGCTGATAGTTTATTGAAATGATACACTCTAAACTACACCTTCTATATTCTTATAAAAATTATTACATCTCTATTTTGAATTAAGTCATATGTTTGGTTAACATTTTTTAGTTTGTCTATTGTATAATTCTACTTTATGATCATAAAGTAGAATTTACTTTCCTCAAAATTAAAATTTGTTATATTTGAAGTGAAAATTTAAATCACTTACACATAAAATATTATTATGACATGAAAATAATAAGTTTAAGATTTTGTATCTAAAATTTTAAAATATACTCTTTAGTTTAATATCAAGATGATAGTAGTTGGTTTTATATAAGAGATATTAAAGTCATGTATTAAAAATCTTATGTTTTTGGCCAATACATGAAAAAATATAATTTGGTCTAAATGAAATTACTTTTCTAATACATTTTTGTAAATAAATGTGTATTATGATTTAGTTTTTTTTTAGTAATTTAAAAATAAATTAATGTTTCTTGCCAATTTCTAATTTTAAAACTATTGAAGTATGACATACATAATTTGAACTAAAATGATTACAATATAAAAATCAAATCTGGCTAAAGTAAATTTTATTTCAAAAAATTAAATAATTCAAAATTATTAAAACATCTACTTTTGTAAATTTTGGTACTAGTAGTATGAATATACATTAAAGATGTAAAGAAATAGAATAAATAATTCATTTAGATTATTGATTGTGTGTCTTTACACCAACTAATATCTCTTAAAGATCTATATTAATAATAATTACATAATTTTAAAATCGTTTATTGCAAATTTACATACCTAAAAATATCACCCCAAGAAAATCTCTCAACATCTATTAATAAATATATTAAAATATATATTAATAATTAATAGTTTCTATAGATTTGGGTTTATGGCCTCTTTTCCCTGGAGTTCAAAAAGATTAAATGGGGGAAAGAGGGATTTGAACCAAAGGAAGCCCATTAGTACCCAAAGAAGTATCCACAGGTAACCTATTTTCTACCTCAAGAACTAAAGCCAACCTATTGGTGCACGTGCAGCAAGGCAAACAAATTAAAATTTGAAGACCTTTGAGACCAAGGAGGAGAGTCCAACATCAAAAAAAAAATTCAATAAAATCAATTATGAGATCCTAAAACCAATAATGGCTTTTGAAACTAAAAAAATGCAAAAAGTTGTCAAATTGTCCTTGAAGTTGTCAAATGTTGTCAAATGTTGGAAATTGGGTCAAAACACCCAAAAATGGATTTAGGAGGGTTTAGTTTCATTTGAAATGCAATAAGGGATGAAAATCCTTTTGTTTTTAATGTTTTTGTCAAAGTTGTAATGAATTTTCCAAAGTGCAAATTCAAATTTTCAAAAAGGCAACGGTTAGGAAGAATTAGGAGGGAAAAGCAAGTTTTAATTGTTTTAGTGTTAATTAAATATTGTAACCAACCAATAAGTGGTTGAACAACCTTGGGGGAGTTATTTTAATGATTTTTAATGCTTGGTACAGACAGACAAGACACAAAGTGTATAGATTGCAAGAGAAGGTTGAATAAAATTCAGTTCTCAAGCCATTTTTCTGCTATTTTATGATTTTGTGAGATTTCTTTTGCTTGGTATTTATGGTATATCATTCCTGAGTATCATCTTGGGCATATTACACATCTTTGAATGCTTTAGGGTCATTTTTCAATTAGCTTTTTGACTGTACATTCATTATTGTAGCAATTTAGACTAGTTTCTTAACAATTTCTGACAAGTTTCTAACCATGGAGGGTCATTCCATGAATGTTTTATTTCCGTTTCTCATGGAATAATCTATTTTTGACATTTAAAATATGATTTAACTATTAGATTTGCAGATAATGGGGTTTTGATAGGGTGATCACCATTTGTTGAGTTGGAAAACCTAGTGAAGAGGCTAGGTAGGATGAAGGTTGGAGAGATCTACCCATTGGAGGGGTACATTTTATGATTTGGATAGTTGTAAAATCCCTATTTAAAGGTGTGACAAAAATCATTTGTTTCCAAAAATGAGTGGAAGTGGGAGATAGGAGAAACCCTTGGTTTTAAGGGTTTAAGAGAAGAATTTGGGTTTTGCGGGCTTAAAGGCCTCATCCATTGAATTTGATTTCATTTCTCTCCCTTATTTGCAATATTATTCTACTTTTTTGTGGTTATAAGTGACAGGGAGTCATATTTTCAGTACTTGCTTTGTAAAACCACCCTTTTTAGTGCTTAAAAACAAGAGATGTTGTAAGGACAACATATATTTTGGAGTTATCATTAATTTTCTCTCGCTGCTGCACTACTTGGGATTCTAGGCCTAGAAGGAGTAAATTTGGAGTTTGAGCATTTTGGTATTGAATAGAAGACTAAAACCAATTGAATCCTTTTATATTAGACCTAAGAACATATTATAAGTCATAATTTTTCTTAGGTGAAGTCTTCATCCATAATTGGCCCATTTGAACCATTTGGGGTGTTTGTAGGCTTAAGGGGATCTATCATTTCCTGCCTTGTATTTTCCTTATATCCTACAAAGTTATCTATACCTATTTGGGTATTTTATTATACCACCATACCTCTGCCAAGTCTACATCAAAGTGGTCTCAGAGAAAGAAAGGTCTGGTTAGGAAGTTAGAACGAGTGATGGCACCTGAGAACCAATTGGTTAAGGAAATTGAAGAGTTGAAAGAAACCTTGGAGTGGGAAAGAAGAGAAAGAGAATAGAGCAAGACAAGGGAGGAAAGAGCATGGAGAAGAGAGAAAGAGAGTATGCGAGCAAGGATAGAACAATACAAGAAAGAAAGAATGGACAATAGGAGGGAAGAACCTAATTGGGAAGAACAAAATGGAGATGATGGAGAAGAGCAACCAGAAAGACCAGAGCGTAGGAGGGTTGAAGATGAAGTGGACCTTGAGGAGAGGAGGTTGGTTATACTTTTGAAGGTAGTACAAAACAATGCAGGGAAAGGACATGTGGATGTACCTATCTTTCAGGTAAAGATGGCAAGATGGCTAGTGAGGAAGTGTTTGGTTGGCTTGATGCCTTGGAGAACTACTTTGAGTATGGAGAGATGGAGGATGATAAGAGGGTAAGGTTTGCAAAAACAAAACTTAGAAGTACTGCTTTGACTTGGTGGACAAGTTTACAAAATGATAGAATGTCTAGGGGTTTGACAAGAATCACATAGTGGGCAAGGATGAAGAATCTGATCAAAGAACAATTCTTGCCTTCAGATTATAGTATACATGTGAGAAGGATGAGACAAAACTTGAAGCAAAAAGACATGGATGTAATGTCTTATACTCAACAATTTCACAAATTGAGTATTAGAGGAGGATATGAGGAAGAAGATGAGAAGGTAGCTAGATATGTCAATGGCTTAAGGTATAACTTGCAAGATGAGATTGGTCTACAAGTAGCAAAGATCATTGGGGAATGCTTTCGGTTGGCTATTAGAGCAGAAGAAAAGGTGAAGAGGAGACAAGAAAGATTAGGTAGAGGAGACAAAAGTGAATCTTAATTGGAATTTTGCATAAATCTTGATACTAGACTGACTGCATACATGATTTCAGGTCTAGTTTTACTAAGATACATAAGATTACCAAGTACACTTTTGTGTAGTTTTGTATCTATATTTTTAGTATCATTATCTTTGGCCAACTTTACATTTACATTCAAAGGCGTGTTCATTGGTTTACAATTTTTCATTCTAAATCTATCAAGAAAATCCTTTGTAAATTTAAAAAAAAAAAAAATCCCATCATTAAATTGTTTGACTTCTATTCCAAGAAAGTAATGCATCAAACCTAGATCTATCATTTCAAGTTTAGTCTTCATAGCTCTTTTCTAAATTTGTCTAGTAATACTTCACTATTGTCAATGTAAATGAGATCATCAACATGTACACAAATTATAAGAAAATCATTAGTACGATTGATTTTGACATAAAGTGTAGGTTCACATTCACTTCTTTTGAATCCATTCTTTTGAAAATAGTCATCAATCCTACTATACCAAGCTTTTGGTGTTTCCTTGAGACCATAAAGAGCCTTGTTGAGCTTGTAAACTTTTTTTTCTTATCCTGAAATCACATATCCAGGTAGCTTCTCTATGAACACTTCTTCATTTAAGAAACCATTTATAAATGTTGATTTAAAATCAAATTAATATACTAACCAATTAGATTGTGTTGCTAATGCCAAAACTATACATATAGTATCTAGTCTTGCTACAAGAGCATTTGTTTCATTGTAGTCTATACTTGACTATTGTGCGAAGCCTTTTGCCACCAATCTCACTTTGTGTCTTTCAATTGATCCATCCACTTTATACTTTATCTTATAGAACCACTTTATTCTATGTTCCATTTCTTTTAATGGAATCTATCTCCTCATCGATGGCCTTAATTTAGACTTCATGCTTTACTGCATTTTTATATTGTCTTGGTTCTAAATGAATATGAGATAAAGAAAAATTCGTAATTAAATCAAGACTAGTAGTTCTTTCATAAATTTCTTTAAGAGTTTTTACCTTCCTTGGAGGAGGGCTCAAACTCAAATGAGGTTTTGATGATGAAGATGCTTTAGTGGAATTTGAGTTGTTTCTCGAGCTAGTAAGTTAAGATCGAACTTCTTGTTCTTTTTCCATAATTACTAGTCTTTCTTGTTCTTCATTCCATTTCCATATATCCTTTTCATAAAAAATTACATCTCGACCAATTATCAAGCTTTTTGTTGCTGGATCATATAGCCTATAACCCTTTGTTACTTCACTATATCCAATAAAAATACATTTTTTATTTTTATCATCAATGTTTTGTCTTTTTTGCTCTACAATATGAGCATAGGCCACGCAACCAAATACTTTGAGATGAGATACACCAGGTTTTCTTCCACTCCATGCTTGAAAAGGAGTCATATTCTTTACACTTTTTGCCTAACATCTATTTACCAAGTAAATAAATGTAGGTACTACTTCAGCCCAAAAAATATTTGGAAGATCCTTAGCCTTGAGCATGCTTCTAGCCATGTCTACTATTGTACAATTCTTATGTTGAGCTACTCCATTTTTCTAAGGAGTATAACTTGCATTTGGTTGCCTTTGAATACCATTCCTTTTTCCAAATTATTGAAATTGATTTTGAATTAAATTCTCCCTCTTTATCTTTGTGTAGAGTCTTTAAGAATCAACCACTTTGTTTTTCAACATTAGCTTTAAAATGCTGAAATATAGAAAATGCTTCTGACATTTCATTAATAAAATATACCCAAATTCTTCTACTATAATCATCAACAAAAATAAAAACTAACTATTTTTATTAAGAGATAAGGTTTGCATTGGACCACAAACATCGACATGCACCAATTGAAGAGATGCTTTAGCACTCCAAGCTTTTATGATAGGAAAGGAACCATAGTGTTGCTTACCAATAATACAACCTTCAAAGACTTGATCATCTCATTCAATACAAGGTAACCATTTTAGCATTTGTTTTAATCCTCGAAAGTGGAGGTGTTCATACCTCATATGCCATAACCATGATTAATTATCTAGGACTGCATTCAAAGTTTGAGTTTCTTCATATGCGAGTCCAAGAGAGAAAATTCTATTTTATAGCATACCAACTTTAGCTACAATCTTATTGCTATCAATTTTATCATAGACAGCACATTCATTATTTTAAAAAATAAAAATATCATTTCTCAATAAGCTATCCAACATTCAATAAATTGTGTGCAATTCTTGAAACATACGACATATCATTTTTATATTTCTCCATACCTTGTATTAGTTTTAATTGCAACTGTTCCTTTCCCATAACTTCAACTTCTTTATGATCTCCCAATCTCTAATTTATTTTGGGAGACTCTTCCATATTCACAAAGATATTCTTATTCCCTTTCATATGATTATTACAACCACTATCTAGAAGCCAAACATTTTTCAGAACTTTTTGCAAAAATTACACGGCACTTGTGATTTGTAATAATTTTGGTTACCTCTATCATTATTGTTGTAGTATCTTCTTCTCCTATAACTTCTCCCTCAAATTTTCCAGATAGTTCACCAAAGTTTCTCTTTATTTTTTTAAATGTTAAGTTTTTTTTCAAATGCTTGTTCGATCATCTTTTTATTGGATCAATTCATTCTTTCCTCGTGTGTTTGTAGAGACCCCATCAGTTCATTTACTGATAATGATTTTAGATCCTTTGATTCTTCAATAGCTATTACAATAGAATAATATTTCAAAGGCAGACTTCTCAACATTTTCTTTACTATCTTCTCATCTGTGAGATCATCTCCATAACTCAAGTAAAAAAATCTTGCATTCATTCATAATCTTTCATGAAAAGATTTTCAGAATCTCTTCTGAGCATTTGTAATTTAACTGTTTTTACCTTATCTGTTCCTTGGTATGCATTTTGCAAGAAATCCCAAGCCTCTTTTGATATAGTTGTAGCATAAATTCTAGGAAATATTATCTTGTGTACTACTTGATGAATGATGAAGATGACTTTTGCATCTATCTTTTTGTCTTCATTTAGCTAATCATGTTGTGCTTGTGTCCAAGAGGAAAGCACTTGTGCATTTGCAGGTTATAGATTTCTATTCTTAACAAAATCCCAGAAACCTTGATAAATGAACAGTGCTCTCATTCCGATGCCCCATTAATTATGTTTTCTCCTTTAAACAAGGGAGTTTGCGGCTATGACAAATTAAAACTATTGTTGATAGTTGCCATACTTTCAAACAATAGAACAGGAAAGTATTTTACTTATCTCTCCTTTATAGTGCCCAAATTTGCTTCTTTAGACAATTGGTTTTCTTTCATGACTTTTCTTTTATAGTCTCTCACTCTGCGAAAGTCTCTCACTTTGTTGTAGCTTCTCCTTCACGTTGCAATAGGTTTTGTTTCAGACAAAATATGTTCCTGCAACTAGTCCAGGCTCTGATACCAACTATTGGATCTAGAAGAGATATATGTGCAGGAATCTAACAACAAAACATATCATACAAAATAGGGCATACACAAAAAAACAGAGTGCGCAGTGTAAAGGTTTGTTGTAGCAAAAATGTTATTATTAATTATGAATGCAGATTACACAAGCACCACATATAGAGATCTGTAGAGATATGTTGTATCAATTCTTATCCTAATAATAGCGTCTTACATAAAACCCTGTTTTACAGTTACAAAGGGCGGTTAACTTAGAGTACAAGGCAAGATTCAAATCAGATTACATTCAATGATGAGATGCCAGTTTGGACAAAGGCAAACTACAGTTGGCAGAGAGTTGAGTGAAGACAGTAGAAGTTTATAGTGGGGGTGAATAGATGGTGATGATGTTTCCAAAAAGAAGGTGAGCGACTAAGCATTAGCACCATCAATCATTTATGCTAAGTGAGGATGAACCCTTCATTAGTTTATTGGAGCGAATTCACCCATAATTTGTATTGGAGCTAAACAAACTTTTCAAATTGTGCGCAGATCATAGCCTTCATTTATCTTAGGAGTTCGGATTAGTTGGAGTGAGGTGGATTTACAACTAGGTACATGAGATAGATAGGAAATCAAACCTTAGTGTTTTCTTTAAGCTCGATCCAATAGTTATGATTATATTGTATAATAAAAACATCATTACAGTTTAGTATTTAAATAACTTAAATATATTTTTAAAAATTATTACTTAATTTTAAAATAAGAATGTTTAATATTAGTTTTTATTAGGTTTATTTTAAATCATTTACTAAAGAAAACAATCATTTCTTTATACATAAAATAAATTAAAAATTTTATAATATAATTAAATATTTAATTTTTTTTTTAATCTTTTATCTAAAATTTATGTGAAAAATAATTAAAAATTTATTTACTTTTAAAAAATCGATATGATTATATAATATAAACATATTAAACCCAGAAACAAATATCTATTTCAAACAAATATAAACTCAAAAATTGAAGATTTATATTTTAAATTAAATAAAAATGGTTTAAATATAACATACATTCTTTTTTTTATGTATAAGCTTTCTCTATTAGATAATAATATTAAAGTACATATTCACAAAAAAAGGATGACAGCGCAAAAGGAGTGAAAAAAAACAAAGCTATTCATCAAAAAACTTTCTCAAGGAGCCAAATCAGTGACAGCCGAGGGGGAGGATCTGGATCATCTTTCTTGCCCCATACATCAAGGGACCATTGTTTTGTCATGCATACATTCTTCACCAATAAATCACCTCTGAATTGTTGCATGGAACTTATCACAAATATAATTAAACTGAAATCAATCTGTGTACAAAAAGTCATCTCCTTCAATTTTGATGCATTCAATCCTGTCAAAATAAAATCAAATGCTTAAAAATCTCCTCATTTTATGCACAGAATAAAAATAGCTGTCGTGGCAAAGTAAATGAGAAAATGAGAATATTCTCGCAACGATTTTTAAAATTGTTTCTTTAGACCACAATATAAACAAAATGGCTTCCATGGCGATCATTATTTATGTTTTCTAGACCAAAAAAATTTGTGGGCATTGCCAATTTAATACAGGTTTTTTTGTGACATTTATTTTCCCAATTTTTGTTTCTTACATATGGATGTTCTTTATTTTACTAAATTTTTTCTTGTTTTTTAAGGATATCTGACAGTTCCTTTACTCAATTTGGTTTAAAGATTGGTTCAGATTCTCTTAATTCAGGTAACTTTATAATGGTGCCTTTCTGGCTTTACATGATAGCTGTGACTCTAGAAATTGTGAAATAGTTCATTTTGCAATTAGATTCAATTCTATTGTAGATGCTCTATGTCAAATATCTATTGCCAATGTTTTAAGATGTCAACCAATTATCACTCTTTTAAGGTGTTTTAATTGAAAGTAAAATATTATATTTCATGCTGCTACATGTCTTTAATGTATTGTTGTATGAGAGCATATTGATAGGGCAGAGGGAAAAAAACTCTAAAAAACAAAACATACAAAAAAAAAAATATTGATTTTTACGAAAAATACTGATTTTTATTATTTGCCCATCTTTCTACTCAATGCCACTTGATTTCCAAATCTATTACACAATGCCACTTTTATATAAATATAATTAGAATATTCTAGAAAAAAAAAAACTTATCCAATAAGGTAATCACTGTGAGAATTCTAGAAAAATCTAGATTTTGGTAGAAATTACATATTTCTAATACTCCCCCCTAATTTCTACTGCCAATGCTGCTACATTCAAATTCTCTTTCTGATATCCATAACCAAGTCTACTGACTTTGAAAATCTTTTCCTTGCTTAGTATCTTCAACCAATTTCAAAATTGATGATGCCTTTCTCATGTGTTTGTCCAATTGGTGTGATAGTCCAATTGTTGCGACAATCCAATTACCAGTCTTTCTTGTTCTTCATTCCATTTCCATGTAACCTTTCCATCAAAAATTACATATCGACTGATTATCAATCTTTTTGATGCTAGATCATATAGCCTATAACCCTTAGTTACATCACTATACCCAATAAAAATACATTTTTTATTTTTATCTTCAAATTTTTGTCTTTTTTGCTCTACAATATGAGCATAGGCAATGCAACCAAATACTTTGAGATGAGCTACACCAGGTTTTCTTCCACTCCATGCTTCAAAAGGAGTCATCTATTCTTTACACTTTTTTCTTGACAACTATTTACCATGTAAACAGATGTAGCTACTGCTTCAGCGCGAAAAAATATTGGTGCAGCTTAAGTTGTGTTGGTGCAGCTTCTAGTAGAGATTCACAATGTTGATGGTGATCATGTTTGAGACTTGGCTGAGTGGGATCAATTTTTTTTTAGCATGTGTTGACCTAAATTGGGTCCGATACTATATAGGTTATGGACTGACTTAATGTAACATGTTAATTGTTCTTCTTGATGTATTTTTGGGATGTCTTATGGGTTTGATATTATTTGTTTGGTCTCAGGCTGACATGTTTTGTAATTATGTAATATGCTTTATTGTCTGGTGGCCAACCTAACTATTTAAGGTCGCATGTTTGTTTATATATTTGTAAGATCTCATTGTAGACCATATATGTAAAGGAAAGGATGATAAAGGAGAAAATAATGTAATAATCATTCATGTAGAGGATTTGGTCAATAATTGGTGATCGAGTTAGTTTTATGTAAGAGGAATAAGTCCTCTAGTATTTAGCTTAACCGGAACTTTACTCGGGCATTGAAGATGCTATCATTGCAGTTCATTCTTCCTTCTCGATTGTAGTCTGGATTTTTATGTAGTCAGTGAGACTCCTTTTGTAATAAGTAGTGTTCTCTAGGATATTGGCCTTCCTGCAAGTTCAGGCCCCTCAATTTGTAATCACATACTTAGTGCAGATGTGTTACTTGACTGTGGGTAGGCTTCCCACCATGGTTTTTCCCTTTACCGTGTTTTCCACATACAGATCATGGTCTCATGTGGATGGTATTTATTTTGTAATTATAGATTGTGGGTAATTGATATATCTTCTATTTCGATAATTAGTTTATGTATTTCGGTATTGATCTTATGTGTTTTGGTAACAATGTTTTAATTGCTTAAGGTTTTTGGTAATCTAGTAACAACTGATTCACCCCCCTCTCAGTTGTCTTCCAGTTATTTGAACTATCTAATAGTCAACCGTTGTTCAACTTTTCTAGGCAAAATAGCTCTGGGAACCAAGTCCATGCAATGACTAATACTTCTAACGGGTGGCAATCCATCAGGTACATTATCTAAAATGATGTCCTCATATTCTGTCAGCAAATCTCTTATCCCTACCAAGTGTTCTCCTTCTAATTGTGGTCTCTCAGCCTTCTTAGGAATTAAGGAAAAACACACATTCTCATGTCTCAGTCCATCCATGCATTTCCTTCCATCTACCAAACAGATTATGGCATTTGTACAAACTTCGCTCTTCAAAGGCTCCTCCAAAGGTAACAAAGTTTGTTTCATCCCATTGGCCACAATAGTGTATGTATTCTTCCTCCTATCATTTACTGCCTATCTATCAAACTGCCAATGTCTTCCCAACAAAAGATGACAAATATTCATAGGCATAATATCACACAAAACTTCATCATGATAATTCCCAATTTTCAATTTTACCAAACATTGTTCACTTACTAACAACTTATGTTCATCCTGAATCCATGTTATTTGATAAGGCTTAGTGTGTTTCAATCTCTCCAATTTCAACTCATTCAAAATCTCTTCTGAAACAAGATTACTTGAACTACCACTATCAATAACAACTTTACAACACTTATCAGATACCTTACATCTGGTCTTGAATAGGTTCTTCCTTTGTAAGGGTTCTTCATCTCCTTCGGTATGACACAAAGCTCTCCTCAACATCAACAATTCTCCATATTATGGTTTATTGTCTGATCCAGTGAGTTTCTCTTCCAGCACTGCTTCTCTTCCTGTATCCTCTATCTTCTTACATTCAAATGCATGATGTCCTCCTCCAAACTTAAAGAAAGTTCCTCTGAATATCCTCTTGTCTTATTTTCCAAAGTTCTCATTCCGGTAACCATCTCATTCTTTCCTTTGGTAGAAGTTTCTATCATTATTTCGGTACGAATTACCTTCTTTTCTCACTTTCTTGTCCTTGTTCTGATCTATACTAGTTCCTCTTCCTCCTTGAAATATTCCTCTAGTAAACTTTCCACCTCTACTTCTCTATCTCTGCTCATGTATTTTATTCAATTTCTCTTTAGCCTTTAGTACATACTGATAAGCCTCTTCAATAGTCTCCAATTTGATCATATTGAGTTCATCTTGTATAGACATTCACAATCCTTTTAAATATCATGTAACTTGTTCAACTTCATCATCATGTCTAGATCAGATGTTCAACTTGTAAAATTCTTCGGTGTATTATTTCACACTAGAGTTCTTCTATCTCAGGTTCTGCAATTTTTGAAACAAATCCACTTGATAATTCGTCAGGACAAACTTTGATTTTAACTTAGTAATCATTCGATCCCATGTCTTAATCTTCTCTTTACCTCTTCTTTTTCTATCAACTTACAAATTCTCTCAGCAAAGAGATGCATGACCTTTCAATCGAGTACAAACATATTTCACCTTCCTCTTTTCTGCAGTGTTTTCAAAATCAAAATACTTCTCCATCTCCAAGATCTAGTCCATCAATTCATCTAAATCGAACTTCCCATCATATTTTGGTGGGGTAAAATGAGGTTTAGTGTTCACCCTACACAAAAACCTTAAAAACATTTCTTCATCTAGATCAACTACTAGTAGGGGTTAGTGCAGGATCAAGGGAGGCTAAAAGGTGGCGATGTGAAAAAAATAGCCTTCTTCACTTGCCTAAAAACATGAAAATCTGTGTTGACTTTTTGCTAGGCCTGCATGTTAGTACACCTTGGCTTGGTAATTACCTATGCAAATCGGATATCCGATTTTTATTTTTAATTTTAATTTAAAAAATATATTATATATTACATATTATATAATATAATAATATATTATATTATATATATTATATAATATTATATTATATTATAATAATATATTATATAATACATATTATATAATATATTATTGTATTATATTATATTATATTATATTATATTATATTATATTATATTATATTATATTATATTATATATTATATAATACATATTATATAATATATTATTATATTATATTATATTATATATTATATAATACATATTATATAATATAATATGTATTATATTTATATTATATAATATGTAATTATATTTTATAATATAATTCAATACGTATTATATAATATAATAATATATTATATAATATATTATTATATTATATATGTTATTTTAAAATAATTTAAGTATAAAAATCGGATATCCAATTTTCTGAGACAAATATATTTTGACTGTGATAGCCCGTGAGTCATTTTTAACTCATGGGTTGCACGATTTTATCAAAATCCGATATCTGATGCACCCGATATCTGGGGTTTTGGCAAAAAATTACTAAAAAATAGATTGAAAGGTAAGAATTTTATCGTTTTCAATCATTTTCATTCTTTTTTTGTATTTTTTGTTAATGTTTATTTGATTTTTCATTGAAAATATGATTTTTTTCATGAAAACTAGGTTTTTTAAAATCAAATACCTAATTGTTTAAATTTATTAACTAAATTTAGTTGTTTACATTCAATTAGGTTAAAAATGTGGGATAACAATGAAAACACTGACCAACCACAACTGCAACAACCAAACCCTCATTTGCCAAACCCCCCCTCAATTCAGGATTTGATTGCACAAAATTTGAATGAATTGAGGGGGATTGCAGAAGTATATCGTAGGATCCCTCGTCTAAACCTAATGTTTGATCCTCTCACATCGACCATAAAGAGTATGGAAACCATGATTGAGGAGCACAATGCCACCCTTTTGTGGCAAGATTCTATGAGAGAAAAATATGCAGATCGCTTGTCGTATAAGGATATCAAGGATCTCGAGATATCCAAAGCTGAAATCGCCTCATTGTTTGTCAATCCCCGCACTGGTCAACCTGTAGATCCCCAAAAAACAAAACTTTCTATTAAACGGTTTACAAGTGATGGGATTATGAAAATTTTTTGGGATCGTTGGTGGATGGTTTTCGACAAACCACCCAGCAACAATCTTGATATCCCCTTCTATTTCATAAAAAAATTGTATGCTGAGTTTGTTTTACACAAACATATGAACTACTTTGACATCCAACCTTTCCAGGGTGTAGGTTTAGGTATGCCCCAAAATAGACCTAGAGTAGTCAGAGTAGTCTAGGGCCCATATGTCCCCCCTTGTCCTATTGATCCCCCACTTATAGTGCAGCATCTTGATATCATTTGTGAGGTGGCTTCATGGACCATATCGGCTATTCACTCTTTGAGGTGCCTTTTGGTTTCTCAGGCCGTGTCAGTAGCTCGACCTACTCTTGATGGTAGCGGTGCATCTGGTGGCATTGACACATCATCCTCGGCTCCACACATATGCATGCCCCATAGTTGTGTCATGTGTGGGCACATATGCTTGGGTCCAGTTGGACAACCCATTGATCCTCCTGTGGGCAGTGTAGATTATGAGGTGCATGAGATGCATGATGCACTAGATATTATTACACAGATTGGAGGATACCCTGGGGAATCCTCACATGCTAGAGGCGAGGAGGCACCATCATGATACATTGATGATGTAGTGGTAAAATTTATATTTTCACAGTTCATGTTATATTTTAATAAAATATTTATAATCTAGATAATATTAAGTACTAATTTTTATTTACATGGTGATGACCGAGGACGAGTTGAGATAGATTCAGGAGGGCACTTTGTCAACCATTTCATTTGGCCTTGATAGCTTGACGGTACATATATTATTGCACCTAGTCATTTGTATTTTATTGTACATACATGCTCATCATTTATATTGGTATTAATTAGATTATGTAGTAACTTGCATGTATATCTTATTTTACTCTTGTAGGGCACAAGCAACATGAGTGTGAGGCAGTCTGATTTAGGATCTAGTAGTGTAGTTGGAGACAAGGGAAAAGTAATTGAATGCAAATATGATTGAATGAATAGTTTAAATAACTTATAGTGATTATACATGTCTAGACATAGATTGATAGTTTTATATACTTGTTGTGTATATATACAGAGAATTCTTGGCTTCACATCCTTCATGATTACACACAGTATACCTGAAGAAGAAGAAGAGATGCCTCGAGTAGATGTGTGTTTATTTTATTTTTTGATTAGTAGATATAATTTGTTATTGGCAGTGACAATTATATGCTAACTTGTATCAATAGAGTGTTTCTGAACACACGTAGGTTGCATATGAAAATATTCAAAACATACCTCCACTACTAAAGACATACATTAAGAGTCCTGCAAACCTGAAGAGAAAACATGGAGATGAGGTAAACATGAATAGTTCAATTATAGCTCATTTGTATGTTAACTTTTTGAATGTGAATTATATAATATAACTAATACTAATCGTGGTTTATTTTTCTTGTGTAGGATCCTTCAAAGCCGAGCAGTGTGGTGAAGAGGATTGATTTTGATGATCCATCAGCAACTTAGGATGTTATAGATAGTTTTGGGATGCTTACATGTCTAGTTGGCATGTATATTTTGTAAATGGACATATATTCACGTATTTAGACATACATTTTGTTTCAGTTGGCGTTTATGCCCTATTTGTGTATGGACATACATTTGTAATCATTTGACATTTTTATATATACAGAAGTTGATATTCAATCATATAAATTGTTGCTCATCTGTGCATGGTGTTATCATGGAAATATTTAATCTTCATTCCAATAATTAACAATGGTTAAAAATGGTTATTTAATGAGTAATACAATTCATTTCATTTCATCGTAAGTGTTGTTTGTATAATGAACAAAATTATTCATTTAATGAATAATACAATACAATTCATTTAACGAACAATACAATTATGAACAATACAATTCATGAACAATACAATTCATACCCTGGTCTCGTCCCTTGAGCGCCCTAAGTGCTCAAAATTGTCAAACTTTGAGGGGCCCTAACTCAAAATTCGTGGCACTTATGAACGATTTGTTTGAACCTACAAGGCCACGAGAGGGGTCCCTACAAAAGCCTATCTCAGTTTAGCAAGTTGCCTTATAGCTTTATTAGGGCAGCAATTTTTTGGTTGGCAAAAAACTCGACAGTCTCACTCAATCGAATGTTCTCGCGTGCCCAATTTCTCATTTAGCTCATCACGATGATGAACCATCAGCTCTGACATGTCCAGTTAGACATTATTACCCTATGCATGCTCCTAAATTTCACCCCCCACTTGATCGAATGCTCGGGGTCATATCCTACCGACATTGTCCCTTGAGTGCCCTAAGTGCTCAAAATTATCAAACTTTGACAGGTCCTAACTTAGAATTTGTGGCACCTACAAATGATCCGTTTGAACCTATGCGGCCACAAGAGGGGTCCCTACAAAATCCTATCTCAAATTTTGAAGATGCCTTACGGTTTTATTAGGGCAGCAATTTTTCGGTTGTCAAAAAAATTGCCAGTCTCACTCAATCAAATGTTGTCGCATGACCAATTTCTCGTTTAGCTCATTGCGATGACGAACCATTGGCTCCAACATTTCCAGTTAGGCATTATTACCCTATGCATGCTCCTATTCCCCCCCCCCCCCACTCGATCAAACGCTCAGGGTCATACCCTACCCGCTTTGTCCCTTGAGCGCCCTAAGTGCTCAAAATTGTCAAACTTTGACGGGCCCTATCTTGGAATCTGTGGCACCAGCAAACAATTCGTTTGAACCTACAGGGCAACAAGAGGGATCCCTACAAAAGCCTATCTGGGTTTTTCAAGTTTCCTTACGAATTTATTAGGGTAGCAATTTTTCGGTTGGCAAAAAAATCATCAGTCTCACTCAATTGAATGTTGTCGCGTGGCCAATTTCTCGTTCAGCTCGTCACGATGATGAACTGTCAGCTCCAACATGTCTAGTTATGAATTATTACCCTATGCATCTTCCTATTCCCCCCCCCCCCCCCACACTCGATTGAACACTCGGGGTCATACCCTACCAGCGTCGTCCCTTTAGCACCCTAAGTGCTCAAAATTGTCAAACTTTGACAGGCCCTAACTCGGAATCCGTGGCACCTACGAATGATCCGTTTGGACCTACGGGGCCATGAGAGAGGTCCCTACAAAATCCTATCTTGATTTTTCAATTTGCCTTACAATTTTATTAGTGTAGCAATTTTTTCAGTTGGCGAAAAAATTGTCAGTCTCACTCAATCAAATATTGTCGCATGGCCAATTTCTCATTTAGCTCATCACGATGATGAACCATCGGCTCCAACATGTTTAGTTAGGCATTATTACCCTATGCATGCTCCTATTCACCCCCCCCCCCCCCGAAACACTCGATCAAACACTCAGGGTCATACCCTACCGATGTCATCCCTTGAGTATCCTAAGTGCTCAAAATTGTCAAACTTTGATGGGCCCTAACTCAGAATCTATTGCACTTACGAACGATTCATTTGAACCTATGGGGCCATGAGAGGGGTCCCTACAATCGCCAATCTCAGTTTTTCAATTTTCCTTACGGTTTTATTAGGGAAGCAATTTTTTGGTTAGCGAAAAAATCGTCAGCCTCACTCAATCAAATGTTTTTGAGTGGCCAATTTCTCGTTGATCTCATTGTGATGATGAGCTATCAGCTCCAACATGTCCATTTAGGCATTATTACCCTATGTATGATCCTATTTTGCACCCCCCACTCGATCAAACCCGTGATCCTTGACAGAAAATAGAATATGCAGAATCCACAAGATTTTTTTCCTTTTTTTTTGGGTACAAAAGTCAGATATCGGATTTTAATTTATAAATTTGTTGGTCCCCAAAAATTTTCCCATTGCCACCTTTTATTTATTGAACTGCCACATTAATGGCGATGGCAGAAATCCAATATTCGATTAAATCTGATATCAGATTTTATTAGTCATATTTTAGAGAGAGAGAGAGAGAGATTAGGGGAGAGGGAGATAGAGAGAGAGATTAGCAGAGATAGAGAGAGAGAGAGAGAGAGAGAGAGAGAGAGAGAGAGAGAGAGATTAGGGGAGAGGGAGATAGAGAGAGATTAGGGGAGAGAGAGAGATAGAGAGAGAAAGAGAGAGAGAGAGAGATTATGGGAGAGGGAGGGAGGGAGAGAGAGAGAGAGAGGGAGAGAGAGAAGGAGAGAGAGAGAGAGATTAGGGGAGAGAGAGAGAGAGAGAGAGAGAGAGAGATGGGGAGGGGAAAGGGAGAGAGATGGAGAGAGAGGGAGGGAGGGGAGGGAAGGGAGAGAGATAAAGAGATTAGTGAAGAGGGATAGAGAAGGAGAAAGAGAGAGAGAGAGAGAGAGAGAGAGAGAGAGAGAGAGAGAGAGAGAGAGAGAGATGATGGGAGGGATAGATATTAGGGGAGAGAGAGATAGATAGACAAAGAGAGAGATAGAGATATGGGGAGGGGGAAGGGAGAAAGAGAGATAGAGAGAGATTAGGGGAGAGAGATAGATGGAGAGATTAGGGGAGAGGGATAGAGAGAGATTAGGGAGAAGAGAGAGAGAGAAGGAGAGGGAGAGAGAGATTAGGGTAGAGAGAGATAGATATTAGGGGAGAGGGGGAGAGAGAGATTAAGATACCATAGGACCCAAAGCGACCCAATATGGTGTCATAACGGGTCATATGGTGTCCTAAGGGGTCATAAGGGTTCATGGGACACCATATGACCCCTAAGGACAACATATGAACCCCTATGACACCATATGGTATCATTAGGGGTCATATGGTGTCCATAGGCATCATATGGTGCCCTAGGACACAATATGACCCCTTAAGACACCAAATTATGTCGTTATGGGTCATATGTTGTCCTTAGGGGTTGTAAGACATAATATGACCCCTTAGGAAACAATATGACCCAAAGCGACCCAATATGGTGTCATTAGAGGTCATTTGGTGTCCTAAGGGGTCATATGATGTCTTAAGGGGGTCATATGACATAATATGACCCATTAGGACACATTATGACCCATAACGACCAAATATGATGTGTTAAGGGGTCATATGGTGTCCTAAGGGGTCGTAGGACACCATATGACCCTTATGGACACCACAGGACCCCTTATGACACCATATGGTGTTGTAAGGGGTCATATGGTGTGGTAAAGGATCATATGGTGTCCTAAGGGGTCGTAGGACACAATATGACCCCTTAGGACATAATATGACCCAAAGTATCCAATATAGTGTCATAATGGGTCGTGTGGTGTCCTTAGGGCACAATATGACCACTTAGGACAACATATGACCCCTAATGACACCATATTGGGTCGCTTTGGGTCATATTGTGTCCTACAACCCCTTAGGACACCATATGACCCCTAACAACACCATATGACACCTTAAGACACCAAATTGTGTTGTTAGGGGTCATATGGTGTCCTAAGGGGTCGTAGGACACAATATGACCCAAAGAGACCCAATATGGTGTCCCATGAACCCTTATGACCTCTTAGGACACCATATGACCCCTAATGACACCATATGACATCATATGTTTTCCTAACCTGGGTCTCTTTAGGTCATCTTCTATCTTACGACCTCTTAGGACAACATATGACCCATAACGATACAATTTGTGTCTCTCTCCCTCTCTCCCTCTCCCTCTCTCTCTCTCCCTCTCCTGCTCTCTCTCTATTTCTCTCTCTCTCTCCCTTAATCTCTCTCTCTCTCTCTCCTCCTCTCTCTCTCTTCCTCTCTCTCTCTCTCTCCCCTAATCTCTCTCTCTCTCTCCCTCTCTCTCCCTCTCTCTCCCTCTCCCCTAATCTCTCTCTCATAATCTCTCTCTCCCTCTCCCCCACTCTCTCTCTCTCTCTCTAAAATATGACTAATAAAATCCAATTTCGATTTAACCAGATATTGGATTTTTGTCATCGCCATTAATGTGGTAGTTCAGTAAATAAAAGATGACAATGGGAAAATTTTTGGGGACCACAAATTTATACATTAAAATCAAATATCCAATTTTTGTAGTCAAATTTTCAAATTTCAAATTTTGGCCCAGCAATGCTTTGGTATTTGGCTTGGAAGTGACAAGCCTAGAAAGTCAACTAAAAAAATGTGTTTTTCAGTAGTCCTTGATTTTCCAGACTTTACACTGGTGGCTGACAACTTTTTTTGTAGCCAAAATTGATAAAATGAAAAGGGTTTTTTAAGGATGTTCCCAGCTTTCCAAAAATATAAGGCTTGTCTTATTTTGACTTTAATAAATTATTATTATTTATTTTCTAATTGAATTTTGACAATAGTCGTGATTGATATACTGATAGGAAAACACTCATAACTTTCAAACGGTATAACATTTTCTGAATCCGAAATATGCATCACATCTTATGCTTCGTCTACTATAGGTAAAAATTAAAAAAATAAAATTTCATAAGGTTTTGACTAGGTTAAGGTGGTCAGATGTAGGAGTTTCTGAATTTATGAAAAGGTACAGTAAAAAATTCATAAATAATTATTTACTTTATAGAAAATTAAAAAAAAATGTGTCACATCTGGACATGAGTCTAATACTTATATTATAAATATTATAAAAAAATATTCTGATTTGATTGTGATTAGGGTGGTCAGACATACATCTACTTCTTGTTGTTTTCTTGAAATTTTAGTACCACTGCATTGAAATTTGAAATTTGCATCAAATAGGATTTTTTTTTTCCAAAAAACAACTAGTAGCTTAGAAACTAAATTCAATTTTCTATATATTTTCTTGTTACATATTTTGAAAATAATGTTCACAACTTATTCAAATTTTCATGTCAAGTTGCATAACTCTCATTTTCTGAAATTTAATTCCCACTTAAGGGCCTATTTTGGCACACCATGATCCTGCACATACCCGTTGGTTCACTTATTCTATCGGGGCTTCTTCTCCTTCATCTTCACTTACATCTTCAATATGTCGGCCTCTTCTCTAGGCTATCTCCGAGACTTCTAACCAAGCTGCTATTCCTCACAACATCTCCACCATAGAAGAGTTTGCATTCCCACGTGCTCCACCATTCCTAGTTCCTATCTGCACCATAGATTAGTCCTCTACAATCACAAGTCAGATCCACAATCCGCCACCCTACAACAAAATTTAAGATACATGGCCTTTGGAATGAAACTTCACTTTGATACCACTTGAAGCAGTTACCGGTGAGGAGGGACCTCAAGGAGATCAATCCAAACCGGTCAGCAAGAGTAAACACAACGGAAACACACAAATATGATGGAAGCAATGCAGAACAGATAGTTTTATTGCATGAAATTTGATTACATCCAACTGGTAACAACATACCGGCACATAGGCTTGGTAGAATAGGTCACACAAGGACCTTGAATGAAAAGATTTATCTTCTAGGCACAATCTATCTCTGATTGATCCTAATTGATCTTCTTATTTTATGATTAGTTACATTCTAAAGCATGGTTACAAATATATATATTGATCCAAAGGATTGAGTAGGCCCAAAAAGGATCAAAACCCGAAGAATAAGACCTAACGTGCAAAATGAACAAGGTTGGCCTCCACCAAGAGATTCCTCCAAAAAATCTAACGGATGAAACATAGAAGGTTGGCCACACACCAAGCAACATTGAGATCAATGCTCAAGGCTCCGCATGCTTCAGAATGGGTTCTGGTAGATCACAAGAATAGTTCTCAGGCAACCGGTAACAAAGGAATAACTGGTATCAAGAAATTGTCATGGAAACTGGTAGCGATATCTTTCCAGAAAGTTATACAAATGAGATGCAGTTTGAAAGAAAGAAAGATGATCAAGTATTCAAGTAGAATCCAATTCCACAAGATCAGTTGAGCCAAAACCGGGACACATAGAAAAGAAACTAAAATTGGAAACAAAACATAAAGGAATTTTTTTTGGTTGATGCAAGATTGTCGAGAATCGAGGATGCTCCTGCATCACATACCCAATAGGTGCTTGTACACTACGATTTCTTCTACACTAAAAAATGAAGATAAAATTGAAATTTTTTCCACACCTCCTCGAGTGGCTCCTCACTTTCCACTATAGACCGCAGCTCTCCTAAATGATAACTGAAACTCTCATCTATGAATAATCTTTGTTTAGGCTCTTCAATTATCTCAACAAATGTCCCCATAATTATTAGTGAAAAATGACCTACAAGGGGCCCACTTCTGGAGTATATAGTCAATTTTTGTCCCATTTTTCATGGTCAATTTAAATTTGACTCACCCTACCTTCCTATGTTCACCCTCTTATCTAGAGGCAAAAACATGGGGTGCATATATGCACCTCTCCATCAATATTTTCTACTAACTCAGAGAATTTCTTAAAAATTCTTCTCATCATGGTATTTTCGTCCATTTGTGGAAAATAGACATGTTTTGGATTTTGTAAACTCTATATTTCATATTGAATGTTGTAGTTTTTTATGAAATCAAACATTTGGGGCATCATCTAAATCTACTTGATCGACTTCAACATCTTCTACAATATCCGTTTTTGAGTAATAAATTTATTTATTGATGATTAATGTTTGATATCTTTTAACTACATTAGTGTAGCTAATTTGTCTTTACAATCAACTCCCTAAAGTTGGAACAAAATAAAATGTTTAAAATTGCACCGTGTGCTAATTTCACACTTATACATTCCACACACTACATTTATGACAAAAAATTATGATTAGGATTTCATAATTTCTATATTAGAGCTGATAAAGACAAAGTGTTAGCAGTCTATGGTTTGAATTTTGAAAGAATATGGTTGGATGAGAGTGTGATGCATCGAAGTTTACACGACTTGCTAAAATTCTAATGATTTTATAGATTCAAATTAGAATATCCCACATATTTTATCCTTGATGCATGTCACAACAACTAAATGTTCTTATAATGCCTCCTCCCACTCATTCTACATGGCAAAACCCTCTCTTTTCCCTATTCTTAGATCTTCTAGAAACTTTCTCACTCTCTTCTCTACTCTTGTCTAACACAATGAAGATATACATAATTTCTCTCACATTTCAATGAGTATTCACAACAACAAAGATTCCTCTCATTTTTTATCTCATAAAATCTACTGAATTTTTCCTATCTCCATGTCTGTATAGATGAAAAAAGTTTGTAGGTTGGATATTACTATTGGGAGCTTACTAGCTATTTCTATCAGGACCATAGTGTAGGCATGAAGATGTCGTCATGATGCATTGACGCATGTCTCCATTCACCCCAACTTTTGCCAACTATATTGTATTTGCCAATTATTTGGACGACCAATAATCACCTTAAAAATTACATAAGTCATGTTATAGTTACGCAAGATTTGCCAAATATTTAGATACCATATAAAATTCCTACCGAATTCGCCATGTAAGGATTGGTATAAATACATGCAAAGATCAGATCTATCTCTACACAATCTGGTGGGTTCTAGGCTCTGAATTCTTATCAATAGCGAAGTCTCAGACCAAGGAAAATCATTGATGTTGAATGCATTGGCGACTACTAGTGACCTAAAGGTGAGTGATCATATTTTTGAAGTGTTATAATATTATTCTAAATTTATCTATATTTGTTTGCACTATTGAGTTCATTTGTATTCAGTGGCGACCCACCAGTGCCAAGTGGTTAGGAAAGACATTCACACCTCAGACATCTAGATTGTAGGTCGTAGGGCCAATGAAACAAATATTATACTTTATAGTCTAGTATTGCTTCTTCAACAAATTGATATTTTTTTGGCAACCTTTATTTCATTGTAGATGTCGAACAGGAAGAAGGGTAGGAAACCTAAATGTGGGGAAGGCCATGAGAGATCAACAAAAAGAATGTTGTCTTCATACTTTGGCTTTGGAAAATATTATGGTGAAAATTAGGAAGGTATATCATCACAAGTACAAGTACAAAATTCACAACCTACGTTGCATGTTGAAGATGATGACGAACTTGATATCTTAGATCAGGATGATCTTGAAGAAGATTATTTGGTAGATGCCCAAGTTAGCTGGAATGATATAATCGAATTGGGTGATAATGCCATTGATGATAATGCACGGAAGGGGAAAATAAAAGCCAGATCAGAAAAGGATGAACCACAATAAAAAAAGGATCGGCAGTGGGATATGTCAATGAGAAATTTTCAAATTAATTGGGCATCAAAGTATCCATTCATTGAACCAGTGAAGAATCTAATTGATGGTGAGCGTTTAATAGAATACATGTGTAAGATTTGCACTTGGAAACATAAAAAGGAAATTAGGTTGTAGCTAAAATTTGACACCATAGAAAAGCATATGGATAAAGTTAATGAAAAACAAATGATTGAAGGAGTTGAAAAATCAGTGATAAGATGGAAAACAAAGGAGGAATGTAAGCATATGAGGAATACCAAAGAGTATTATTTTCATGAGAAAATATAGATGAAGCCTACTGAAGTTAAAGGTTCTATTGAAGCTAGTTTTAGAAAAGCAATGCAAATAGAACAAATGCAAAAAGTTATTCAGTTCAACGTTGTTTTCTATATTTTGAGTAGAGGGCGTGCTATGACAGATTTCCCATCAATTAGTGGTTTATTACAATTTCTAAAATTTTCTAACTATCCTAATAGACACTGGTCAGTAAACAGTAAATGGGAGTGTGCAAGTTGTCTTGCTGAGCTTGAAAAAGAGGATGTAAAGGAAAAAATAAGAGAGTCAAACTTTATTGTATTTTCTTTAGACAAAGTTATGGCAGTAGACAATATTTCATGGGTATGCATGCATATTTATATTGTAGAGAATCATCTCGCCAACCTCATCTACTATCTATCATTAAAATGAAGGAGAGTGCGATAGCAAAAAAATTATTCTAACTGGTAAAGAGAAGTTTAATTGAATATGGAGGTATGGATGACATGATGGTTGCCAAAAAATTGGTTTGTGTTGGAGCAGATGGAGCTTCAGTAATGCAAGGTCATAGGAATGGTCTTTGTACAAAGATTGAAACTTCATTTACACCATACATTACTGCAATTCACTACATGGCTCACAGAATGAATCTAGCTTTTTGAATTGTGAGCAAGTTTTCTTCGGTAAAGAAAGAAAAAATTTAATCGAAGATCTCTACTCACACTTCTTTCGAAGTCCCAAGCGATTTATGAAATTTTAACACTTTGCTGATGTAATAACTGATGGGGAAAATCTTCTCAAGCATAATCATACCAGATGGATCTTTTTGTATGGTCCAACGCATCAAGTTTTTTCAGAATATCCATCCTTGATTGGACTATTTCACACAACTCACGACAAATAAGATCAATCAAAATTTCCTGACCTTCTTCGGAGGTTAAGTAATCTAGAGACACTTTTAACTTTAGCAGCTCTTCTACCCATGCAAGAGGAAATGAGGAATATTATTAAAGCTTCCCAAAAAGAGCTCTATATTTTGTAGAATATGCTACGCTACATAAGATGACATGCATGACCCTCGACAATCTCTATCGAAATCTACCAACACTATCTAATGAAAAAAAAATTAAGTGGAAGACACTCACAGATTTGAAAAATCTTGATAACTTTTTACAAATCAGTGCAGATGGTGAGGTATGTGCCAATGTACAGCAAGTTGAGATACCAATGCACTTCTATGTCATGGTCGACCCTGAGGAACTAGGAAAGCACCCCAGGAAGCAACTTGCAAGAGTTACAAGGGAAGATTTCAACAAGATTTTTGAGATTGTAACTACTTCTGTGAAGAAAATTGCGTATGATCTTTCCTCACAAATTAGAAGCAGATTCCCTCTTGACAACATACTCAAAGCTATGTCTATTGTGTTTCCTCAATATTGGAGTGTCAACAATGTAGCTGGTTTTCAAAGTAAGCTACTGACATTGATAAAACAATTTTGTATATCTAGAGAATTGAATGGAGTAACTATAAATGGAATATTATACGAAACTCATCTTCAAGAGAAATAATCTCATTTTGCATACACTATGAGAGAACAATATGGCGCAATGGAGAATCCCCACAAAGAGGGATCAGTAACAAGGCTTTGGAGATATATAGCTAAGAATGCAGCATTGCGTGATTCAATGTCAGAATATTTGAAGTTTGCTGATTTATGTCTTACCATGATATTGGGTTCGGTGGAAGGTGAGAGAATTTTCAGTTCTTTGGGGTTCCTAAAATCAAAGCTAAGAAACAAAATAGACAAAAATTTGGAAAATTTCTTGAGGCTCTATACATCTAGGTATGATGTCCACACTTTTCCTTACAATAGGGCACTACAAATCTAGAGGTCCAAATGTGAAAGAAGAGGTTTGGGAAACACGTCAAACCAAAGTGCCAGTGGGACTATTGAATCATGTACTAGACCTATTGGTATCATTGAGATGTAGTTTAACCAAGGTATGCAGACTCAAAGTGAAGAAACCACATACAAGAATCAAGAAAGCTCTGAATTTGATGAGGATGAATGGCAACTGTAAGAGATTGGTATTTATTAATCTTATTATTTTATCTCATTATTCATATTACAAAAGAATATTATTATGGTTGATAATTTGATGATATTTTATGAGTCTATTAACTTTTTGCACTTAGAATTTAATATTGATTTGTAATTGTATTTTTCAACTTTCTATTTCGAGATTTAAAATAGCATAATGAAAGAACATAATATGTTTATTGATACTAAGATGTTTATTTAGACATGTTTGAGAACTTAGATTTTTATTAATTCTTTCAAAACATTGACATATGATACAATTCATTCAATAGTAATACAACAATCTGTGTAATTCTCCATGCAAAAGTCAATACAAAGTTTCAGAACCCTTTGCAAGTGACACTGAATTCCCTTTTATAGAAACAAGGGAGAAACAATAGCTTTAGGTTGAATTGCAACATGCATCAAAATCACAAACTCAACACAGATTTACATGGCCATCATAGGCCGGATTATCAATTTAACTGCTACATGTCTGATGTCTTCTATTCAAAAAATAGAGTTCAAAATTAAATATTAATTCACACCATGACAAATTAAATATAGATAATAGCAGTGCCCAAAACCTAGTAATCATAAATAGAGAAATGCAAAAATGTTAAATCCTAGGAGAATTTGAGAAAAAAAATTTACAGGCTGAAGTTTTGCACTGTGCATCATAGATTCATAGGCTGGATTAGCAATTTAGCAATAGTGAGTGCTAGTCTTTCCCTATTCATAAAACACAATTATTTCAAGCGATGCCAAATTCCAAACAGAAAAAAACATAAAACCTTGAAATTAAGAGTAAAAGAAGAAAACCGTGCAATACATACTGTGATTCTTAAGATTTTTGTGCCATTTTTTGTAGGGTGCTCCACTCTTCGTCTAATGGAAGGTCAATATTTTGTAAACTATGGAAAGTCAACTACAACTTCATCAAAATTCCATATTTAGAAGAGTGACTTGACATCACTCTTTTACCCAATACCAAATTCAAAGTTGTAAATGGTTGAATGAATCCCAAAAAGCTTTGGGGAGTTGCGTCCTTAGGAAGCAAGTCTAAATCAGACTTCATTTTTATCTCCATGCTTTTTTTGTTAGATTCTTTTCTAATGAGTTTATTTGATGGGTCAACGGTCTTAGGAAAACCAACTTTAATCAAATTAGTTTTCTTTTCTTGTAGCTTCAATATCTTTTTGCCATTTTTATCCATAACTTCTGATGCTTCCCTTAGTTTCTGACATTTTTGAATGATAGATGATGTCTTAACTGTGGCATCAATATGGCTCTTAATTTCCTTGGATGCCAAGTAGTTTTCACTGGTACTGTAGACTACTTGAAGAATTTGTTTTGCCATATCCTCTTTTGAAAAAAAATGTATGCTCTTCTCAAAGTGTCCTTTGATTTTCATATGAAATACTCTCAGACTTTCATTCAATTCAAATCAGTCACATAACTTGTCACTCCTCTGCATTATTTGCCGCCAAATGTTTTCTTGTATATACTTCATTATATTTTTCATATTATCTTTCAATCTATCCTCCAAATTTTTAATTTTGTCATTTGCATTATGTAAGTCTTCTTTCATTTGTGCACATTTTTTTCTTTCTTTTTCTACTTCCTCTTCCAAATTTTTTTCTTTTTACTTATCATGATCCAATAGGTCCTATATTTTTCTTATTTCGGTAGCACCAGACTCGTAACTTCTATATAATTTTTGAAAACTGGCTCTTTCCTCATAAATTTTTTTACTGCTTTTAGCCAGTTTTTCTCTCAAGTCCTTCAATTCTGCATCCATCTGCTCCTGCTTTGCAATTTCTACTGTAGAGCCGAAATTTTTTATCCTTTTCTATAATTCATTGCACTTGTATCTATTGCTTTCCTCTTTGGTTTTTTGTTTGCTAGGCTTGCCTATAACTTTTCTATTTGTTTCTCCAATTTATTTTTTTCTCTCTCCACCTTTATTAGTGAAGTGTAGACCACTTCGTTAGTCCTTTTTGAAAAACTAGTTTTGTCCACATTATGTACTTTGGAAAAATCCATTTGGAGGGTGCTAACTTGAAATTCAAAGGGATCTATCTGACTATGAGCTAGATTTTTATCTTTAGTTGGGGGCATAACAACCATGAACTCCATCATATCTTTGTGTGGGTCATATGTTGGAAATACCCTTTTCCATGCAGGCTCTTCATCTAAAACTTCAGTCAGGGCAACCCTATGAAATGCTCTCTTTTTTTCTTTAGTTGCATTTGTTGTGTGTTCAAATTTTCATAGTAATCACGAAATTGAAAATCTGGGCTTGCTGAAGCAATTGAATGTTTGAAAGGTAACATAGGAATAACAGAGGCTCAAGTTCCACTAATGCCTATGGTTTTAACTAATTAATTACTAGGATTACCAATAACCTTTCCTGATCCTGTCCTACTAACACTTTCATGTGTATTTTTCATAATATTTTGAGGTGTGTGATCTAAAGCTACAAATGATTGATTTGTAGTGTTAGTGGCACTTGATATAGGATTCTAAATAGTATGAGTATCTACCACTAGTGGCCTCTTGTGAGAGATATTTTGTTGTATCCCTTGTCCAACACCAAGAAAACTAGTATCAGTAGTAGTACCCATGCCAACCCCACCAATCACAACGGCACTTAACTAAACAATAATAGGAATACTATCCCTAGATTCCCCACCAGTGGCACTTTATTCACCACCAATGGGAATACCATGATGTGGTGGTGGTTGTGGATTTGAACTTGAAACAAATGTAGGTGGACCATGAGGGTAATGAGTAGTACCTTTCCATGATGAATTTGAAGAATCAAGTCCAATGACTAGTTTAACAGGAGCTTTTGATTTTGAATCTGATGGAAGTTGTACCTCAAGTGGATACTAAATGCCTTCTTCTTTGGGACCTAGACCACCACCTTCAAAACCCATTTTTTCCACAATCTTTGCCCCTTTTCTATATTTTTCTTTCATGGACTCATTGACTCCACCTAATATTTTAGGGATTGTAGTAGTTGTTGGAGTGGGCTCAACCTCATACTCATCATCATCTTCACTCCTATCATATGTTGTTGTTGGATGCTCCATATTCCATAATTTTCTAAACTCTTCATCCTCGACGATGGTCTCAAATTTTGCACTGGTCTTTGGTTCACCAAGATTCTTTCTCATAATCAAAAAATTATTTATTTTGGTTTGAGTCCAATAACTCTCTTTACATTCTTACAGAATTGATTTGGGAATAGATTTGTTAGATGGATTAGCAAATTTTTGGTAGAAATTTTAGGACCTCCTATTTTGGATTCCCTAGCCCTCCTCTATTGTCCTGTGTGTGTGCAATGCCATAATTTGTGATGACATTTCTACTATTGAAATGTTATTATGAGAAACAATTTTCTCCATCTCTTTTTTTACCTCATCCCAAGAGTCCATGTTTCTAATCTTTTCTAGCAATGGTTTACTTTCATGTTGACATAACGCTGAAGAGTTCCCATTTTTCTTAAGCCTTTCTTGAACTACACCCATTGCATCATACTGCCAGAGAACCTCATCACCAAAGCTAAAAACTGTCAAAAAATTATGTGCCACATTGAATGCTTTTCTCTCAAATGTGAACCCTCCACATGATAAAGGCAAGTAAGGACATATGCTCTTATTTTCCTGACCATGGAAGTGCCTATCTATGCTCTCCAACCAGCGTATATATTCCAATGTAAATACCCTCTCTGTCACATGTATTGGAAGTCTGTATGGTTTTACTATCGATTCATAAAACCTTAACACAATGAATTCTTCCATGAAGAACCAGTTAGCCAATTGTATTTGACTTCCGAGTTGAATGCAATCTCTACAAGACACAAGCAATCTAGGCATTGGAGTGCTTGTAATTTCATTATACATTGGTGCCAAAAAGAATTCTACAAAATGGTTGTAGTTCTTTCTATTATCATGCATCTTTATCTTTGGTGTCAATTCATATATTCGACACTTTGTTCTATTCTGAGTCTTCTCATTACTCTTATAGTTCAGAATTTGAAGATTGTTGGTCTTGAATATTGCATGATACTTGGATAGAAGGAGATAGCACAAGTAGGATGAGAGCCTAAATATCTTACAAGAACCTTTTTTTATCATTACTAATTGTTTTTGCATGGATTGAACAATGTGCTCAATAAAATTATATCTTACTGGTTGACCTACACAATGGATATTTAAAATCATTTCAAGAAGGCTTGCACCCACTTCCCTATTATTTTCCAATCCCAAGGAAAATGACAGGAAGGAAATAGTATCCCCAACCCATGGAACAAAAATATTAGAATCATAAGGAGGCTTATGATTCGGATCCCACTGAGTACAATGCTTTATTATAGCTTTAATAAATAAATCTTTGTGACTTGCATCGAGACTCTCATAATTCTCTGTTAGCTTTCCTAGGTCAATTTTGGACATTTGAGTTTTGTGCTTCAAACCCTAGGTTCAGCAAATGAGAAAATTCTCCTACGTTTATGGATAGAATTTCCTCTTTTGTATTTTTATTGACAATTACTTTTTTATCTTCATCATAATTTTCGGCATAGAGCATGACAAAATCAGGGCAAGGGAATACTTCAGGTAACACCATGCTTCCCAATCCAGCATCCCACGATGCAATTTTATTTGTTCTTTATTTTAACATTGAGTTGAAAACAATAAATTTTGCCCTCGATGGATTTGTCAGCTTACTAGACAATGCATATCTAATATCTATGACATGCTTTTCTCTTGCAACTTGTATTCCTCAATCTAGTAGCTATTTTTGAATCTCCCTTGATTTATTGGTTTGTCCATGCAATGAAATACGATTATGATTTATGAGTCACTTATTTTGAAAACTCTAAAAGTACAAAAGTAATACTTAGGGCAAAATATCTAGAATCATGTTGTAATTTTATTAATTATTATTAATATCTATTTGTCTCCGAAGGATAAAACATTCATTACTTTAGTCTAAATTATGATAACATTAAATGTAAAACATTCAATTCTGGGTGAAGTTCTCACAAATGTGTTCACTTCCCACATTCGGGCCGAAATCCACCTTAAGCCATTGATCTTTTCTCATCCAATGTACGATGGTACCTCTTGTCAGATGTCGTGGGTCCCACGACTTTTACCATTTTTTGGGCACATCACCACACTTGAGTCACTTTTTGGGACTATTGTTTAAGTTTGTTTAATCATTTTAAACTTTCGCCTAAAAAAGAGCTTTATAGACTTAGTTATATTTAAAAAATTTAAAATGTTCAATTTCGGATGAAGTTCTCACAAATATGTTCACTTCCCACATTCAGGCTGAAATCCACCCTAAGCCATTGATATTTGCTCATCCAACGAATGATGATATGTGTTGTCAGATGTCATGGGTCCCATGACTTTTGCCCTTTTTTGGGCACATCGCCACACTTGAGTCACTTTTCGGGACTGTTTTTAAAGTCTGTTTAATCATTTTAAAGTTCCACCCAAAAAATATCTTTATAGACTTAATAATAATCAAATAAATTTAAAGCATTCAATTCTGGGAGAAGTTCTCACAAATGTGTTCACTTCCCACATTCGGGCCAAAATCCACCCTAAGCCGTTGATCCTTGCTCATCCAATGGATGATGGTACCTATTGTCAGATGTTGTGGATACCATAATAAGACACATTTAAAGACGTGCAATTGTTTGAGATAACTATTAAATGTAATGTCAATATTATTTGTAAAAATATAAAATTCAAAAATAGTATAGAACATGAAACTTAGTTTCTAGAATAAAAAAAATAACCAAATAGAAAATTTAAATTTTGATATACAATTTCAAAGGTAAAAGTTTATTATAAAAAACAAAACATTCAATACTAAATCTAAAATATTAATTTAAAGTTTAACAAAATTCTTTAAAAATATGTTTACGATATATAATTTTAAAAAATAGTTTAAAAATATATATAAAAGTTCAACATAAATTTAGTGCAATATAAATATAAATTTAATTTAATTTAATAAATAAATAAAGACTAAAAATATATATAAAAGTTCAACACAAATTTAGTTTAATATAAATTTTAATTTAATATAATTTTAATTCAATGTAGTTCAAATTAAGTTAATAAACAAATAAAGACTATAAAAAAAATTATATGATTGTATTTACAACAAATTTTATAGCCTCAATGAAAAATCTACCCTAAGTCGTTGATCTAATTGAGTCTAATCTCATTCTCTAATTGAGTCTAGAATCCTGGATTTTCTTCTCATGACCTTGGCCTTAACTCTAATAATGTGGTGAACCTTATTGATAAACTTGCACCTGCTAAGGACCTATGTAATATGCATTACCTTTGATCCTAATGAGACTATTGAAATTTGAAACACTTGATGGCCAACTATATGTCTATATATCACCTACAAAGATCAAAGACATACTCTCATGAGGGGTTCTCATTGATGATTGATCCAACTGATAAATAATGATGAACAATAGATACCCTAACTAGTACTGAGAGGGGAGGGGGTGAATCAGTACAAAAAAAAACTTTCTCAACAACTTATCAAGTTAAAGCAATACCAACTGGTTGTCTTCATCACTGAATTTAACAATGACAATACCAGTTAAACATAGTAAGACTTCAGCCAACATAAGCTGATAAGTCTGAACACTTCAAATACATTCAATACTTGATAATAACTTCACCCATAAACATATGCATGTGGTATACCAATAATACCATAACCTATTAGCTCTCTATGCATAATCACTCAAACAAAGAACCCTTAATCATGACATGAAAAATGCATCTCACATAACATAAAATTTTTTTAGATGGAAACCCAAATGGTAAAAATGATGGTGGGGATGAATACCCACAAGCTTGTTTTTGAACTCTTTTGAAGCTCACTCTATTAGGAGCCTAGTCTGATTAAAGACTTTACAATAAGGTTCTACTAGGAGTCGATCTTATTAAAGATCACCAGGTTAAGGGATGGCTATATACCTTGTTAAAGGTTGAAACCTTGTTAAAGGTTACCTCGCTAAAGGATTTAAATAACTCAATGAGCATGAGTCACCTAGTTAGAGGATTTACAATAAGCCTGTTAAAGCTACCCGGTAAAGGGATTTCCAACTATTGAAATGGTTAGAAAACAATAGATAAAACTCTAATCTAATAACATCACTACATGCTAAGGCAGATCCTTTTTAGTTTCTCTACTTGTGCAATCACACTCCGCAGTTTTCCCTTATTAGTCTAGCAAGTATCTCATCACTCGGATACACACACAATATTTGCCAACAACTTACAATAACAAACATCATCGATCTTATAGACAACAATTAGGTTGGTAGCATAAACTCTAAACCCTAAGAATCTTAGGTTTACAATACAAGCGGTCCAATCTTGACCATCCAAACACTTCGCATAGAGCAATACAATTTCAAACAGATCACAAGACAATCTGCATTGTCCATTCTTTACCACACATGGGAGTCAGTAACTCATCACGCTTTCTCCATTCATCGCTCAGTGAATCGCAAATTCTCAAGGTAAACTTGTAATGCACTCAATCTACTCATGCAAGATCCTCAAGGAAATCATTGACATGCACAAAGCTTACGTGGCACCTCGATCTCATCCTCATCTCTTAACTAACTCATCACAGAATGTCACCGGTTACATCGCACAAATGAGATTGCCAAACCGGAAATCCTAAGGCTAAGAGTACCAACCGGTAGTCACACTTAGTGAAACCCTAACACCGGTTCACTTAGACTGATTGACATCAATGACAACATACATTATCATCATATCAACATGTCGGTTCATCATATGCCAACAATCTCCCCCTTTGACATTGATGGCAATAATTAGTGTAGCACTGCAACTATAGACATCATAGATTAGTGTATTCTACATCATCAGATATCTTCTCCCCTATCATATATTTTCTCCCCCTTTGACAACAATGCCAAAGTGAAGGTATAGACTTCCATACTTCATTATGTTGCTCCCCCTATGGAGTAGTATCCTTCAACACATCAATCCTAAAAGATTTATCACTGTAATACGTGACTGATGTAGAGCACACATCTTTAGTTGACTTCATGAAGGGGCAGAACCCCTAATTCACTTCTCAAATAGGTAAACCATTCATACCATGCCCTAGGTGATTGTTTCAATCCATATAGGGCTTTGTGTAATCTACACACCATGTTACTATCTTCTGATAAGGAAAACCCTTATGGTTGCTCAATATGCACCTCCTCTTCTAGGAATCCATTCAAAAATGCAGACTTCACATCCATCTGATAAACCTTAAATCCCTTAAATGCAATTGGATACCTTCTAGTCTAGCTGCAAGAGCAAAAGTTTCTCCATAGTCTTCTCCCTCCTCCCGAGCATATCCTTTGCATACAAGTCTTGCCTTGTTCCTTACAATTATGCCTTCTTCATTTAGCTTATTCATGAAGACCCATTGGGTACCTATGACATTTTTGTGTTTTGGTCTGGGTACCAACGACCATGTTGCATTCTTTTCTATCTGGTCTAGATCCTCTTCCATTGCTTTAATACAATCTTCATCTATAAGTGCTTCTCTAGAATTCTTGGGCTCAAATTCAAAAATCATGCAAGAGTTTTCTTTCACTTTTCTTTTTGTGAGTATCTGTGCATCTTTATCTCCTATGATTTTCTTCGGATCATGATGTAGTTTCACATACCTAGGAATGACTCTAGCTTGATTTGCTAGCTTTTCTTCTTCTTCTTCACTTACCTCTTCTTCTTCTCCTACTGTAGCTTCTATCGGTATAGGAAAACTAAGATCTTTACATGTTTCTTTCTTAACCGGTTCCCAGAAGGCTATACTCAATTCATCTTTCACTTCATCATTGTAGGTTTCCTCAGGTTCCTCAAGGGACTCATCAACCCTAACATTGATACTCTCAACAATTTTCTGAGTTCTATTGTTGTAGAACTAAGAGCTTTTCTCTTAGTGGAATATACTAGAAGTATTCCTTCATCACTTTTAGCATCAAATTTTCTCAAATGCTCACCTCTCTTTATATAGCACTTACTCCCAAATATTTTAAAGTAACTCACAGTTGGAGTTTTCCCAGTCCAATATTCATAAGGGGTTTTATCTCTACCTTTCTTGATGAGTACCTGGTTCATAGTATAGACTGCAGTTCTCACTACTCTCCAAAAAGTGTGAGCAACCTTTCCTTGGATCAACATTGTTTTAGCCACTTCAACTGTAGTTTTGTTATTCCTTTCTTCTATGTCATTCTATTGTGGTGTCCTTGGGGCAAACAACTGCCTCTTGATACCGCTATCTTCATAGTACTTGTTGAATTCATCAGAAGTTAATTCACCTCCTTGATCAGTTCTTAGGCATTTTATCTTTCGACCACTTTCCTTCTCTACTAATGCTCTAAAGGCTTTGAATTGTCCAAACAACTCAAACTTGTCTTTCAAGAATGTGACCCACATCATTCTTGAGCAGTCATTAGTAAGAATCATGAAATATCTATCTCCCTGAATACTTCTTGTTTTGATAGGACCACACAAATCAGTATGCATGAGATCAAGTAAGTTTTCTACTGAAAAAGACTTACCTTTGAAAGTTGAGGAAGACATATTCCCAAGTTGACATTCTCTGCACAAAGAATTATCAGGTTTATTCAGAAAAGGCAATCCTCTCACCACCTTGATCTTACTAGCCTTTACAATATTATCAAAGTTCATATGAAAAATTATCCTATGCCATATCCAACTGTCATTGAACTTAGCAATTAGATGCCGACTTATCTTGGAATTTAATTGAAACAGGTTACCTTTGGTCTTCTTATCGGTGGCAATAAGTTCACCACGTTTTTCAATTATACTACAAACTCCACCTTTGAACTCCAAAATGAGTCATTTGTCATTTAGCTGAACAATACTCAATAGGCTATGCTTAATACCTTCTACCCAGTAGACATCATCTGCACTACTCTTACCATTCAGTGAGATGGATCCTTTACCTTTCACCAGGCATGGTGCATCATTGCCAAATTTGACAACACCTCTATCATATTCTTCTAGAGACAAAAACTTTCTCCTATCACCAGTCATGTGGTGAGAACAACCACTATCAATTATCCACTCATTAGAGTTGTCAATGTGAGAGACAAGTGCTTTCTTGTTAGACACTTCTTCCTTTATAGCTACAAACAATATGTCCTCATTTTCTTCATCCTCATATTCTTCATTAGTAACACCTTGATCTACTGCAACAAGACAATTTCTCCTATTTCCTCCTTTATACTTTCTAAACCTCTCTGGTTTATCCTTATTGTCATTGTTAGGATTATTAATAGCTATATGTCCCATCCTATTGTAGGAAAAACATTACAAAGGAATCTTACCTCTATATTTTCTTGTACCTTTTGGAAGTCTCTTGGCAAGAAGAGCTTCAAACTCCATCATAATTTATTCATCATCCATACCTCTTCTTTGCATGGATTCATAACTGGTACTTACTTCTTTTCCTTTTATGGTTGATGCAACAGATGCTCTAAAAGATAACTCACTCTTCTAAACACTGCCATCATAGCTATTCAACTCATATGCAGTTAACTTTGCAATGATAGAGTCTAAGGATACCTTGGTTTTGTCAATAGACCTTAGTTCCTGATTAGGAGCAACTTTGATTGCATAGACCGGTAACAATGATCTCAAGACTTCACTGAAAATGATGGCATCATCAATTGTTCCACCAGTGCTCTTGATATCTTCAACAACAGTTTTGATTCTTATGTCATATTGCTGAATGGTCTCACCTTCGACCATCCTCATGTCTTCAAATTTTCCTTTAAGGCTTTCTTCCTTAGCTTGCTTAACATGTTCATCACTGCCATAAATAATTTCCAATGTGTCCCATACATCTTTAGGAGTGTCCTTATCTTGTACATCAATGAGCTCAATATTAGGCAAATTGCTAATAAGAGCTTCCATGACTTGCCCATTTTCTTGAATCTCTCTCTTTTGATCATTAGTCAGAGTGCCAGTGGGAATCACATAGGCATTCTCAACATAGCTCTAGTGTTGAGCACCCAAACTATTGATATAGATCTTCATTCTGTCCTTCCATATTTTAAAGTTATCTCTATTGAACTTAGGACCTTCCCTCTCCATCATTAAGGTATGATCTTTTACCTCAAGTAGTTAAGCTTATATCAATGATGACCTGGAGTTTCTCTAATACCAATTGATGAATAATGATGAACAACAAATACCGTAACTGGTATTGAGAGGGGGGGGGTGGTGAATTAGTACAGACAAAAACTTTCTCAACAACTTATCAAGTTAAAGCAATACCAACCGGTTGTCTTCATCACTAAACTTAACCATGTCAATACCGGTTAAACATAATAAGACTTCAGACAACATAAACTGATAAGTCTAAACACTTCAAATACATTCAATACTTGATAGCAACTTCACCCATAAACATATGCATGTGGTATACCAGTAATACCATAACCTATTAGCTCTCCATGCATAATCACTCAAAAAAAGAACCCTTAATCATCTCATAAAAAATGGATCACACATAACACACAAATTTTTCACATGGAACCCAAATGGGAAAAACCACGGTGGGGATGAGTAGCCACAAGATTGTTTTTTAACTCTTTTGAATCTCACTCTGTTAGGAGCCTAGTCTGGTTAAATACTTTATAATAAGGTTCTACTAGGAATTGATCCTGTTAAAGATCACTCAGTTAAGGGATGGCTATATACCTTGTTAAAGGTTACCTCGGTAGAGGATTTAAAGAACTCAATGAGCTTGTGTCACCTGGTTAGAGGATTTACAATAAGCCTATTAAAGATACTCGGTAAAGGGATTTTCCAACTGTTGAAATGGTTAGAAGACAACAGGTAAAACTTTGATCTGATAACAACACTACATGCCAAGGCAGATCTTTTTCATTTCCTCTACTTCTGTAATTACACTCTATAGTTTTCTCTTACTGGTCTGGCAAGTATCTCATCACTTGCATACACATACAACATTTTCCAACAACTTATAGTAACAAACATCATCGACATTATAGACAACAATTAGGTCGGTAGCATAAACCCGAAACCCTAAGCATCTTAGATTTATAATACATGTGGTCCAATCCTGACTGTCCAAACACTTTGCATAGAGAAATACAATTTCAAACAAATCACAAGACAATCTGCATCAACCATTCTTTACCGCACACAGGAATCAATAACTCATCATGCTTTCTCCATTCTCCGCTCAGTGAATCGCACATTCCCAAGGTAGACTTTTAATGCAGTCGATCTTCTCATGCAAGATCCTCAAGGAAATCCTTCACGTGCACAAAGCTAACATGGCACCTCGATCTCATCATCATCTCTTAGCTAACTCATCACAGAATGTCACTGGTTACATCACACAAATGAGATTGTCAAACTGGAAATCCTAAGACTGAGACTACCAACCGGTAGTCACACTTAGTGAAACCCTAACACCTGTTCACTTACACTTATTGACATCAATGACAACATACATTATCATCATATCAACATACCGGTTCATCATATCCCAACACCAACATGTATGGTGAATGTAATAACTTAAGAATATCTTTATACTTTATAATTGTATGAAGTAACATAATGATATGATAAATTTGATTTAGTGGTTAATATCTTTGATGGTTTTTCTTTTCCTACTATAGGTTCTATTACTCTTCTCGTTCAGGTTGGTACTAAGTGCTTAGATGCCATTTTTGCTATCATTCCTAAATCCCACTTCAGATCAATTTTATGTGAAGTTGGGACATCCTTGCCCTTGGTTCTCTTCCATGAAACCGATCCCATCTTCCCTTCATAAATGTCTCAAATTTCTTTATTATGATTAAATCTTAACTATAAATTATAGCATGTACCTAGTACCAACCCACGCATGCACTAGTTCAAAATTTCAACACGAAAGTTGTACTTTTAGTTTTAATTCACTTTTTTTCGTGAGATAAACATCTTTTTTTATATTTATAAAATTATAATCAACCATAATCAATTTTCAAATAATTAATGGAATGAACTGAATTTTTTATATATATTAAATATAGAGGAAGAAGCATTACATAAAAAAGATCATAGTATTAAATTTATTTCCATTTTTTAACAAAATATTAAAAGTAACTTAGCTAATAGAAAAAAATCATTTGAAAAACTTTCATTAATAAAAATAAAATAGAAAGCATTTTTATATACATAAGACTCTAAGAGGCAAACTGAAACAAAGTGGAATTTGAAAAATCATCACTAATATTTATGCTTTGGAAATTTACAATTTCATGTCTGAGAATTGAGTCCCTCAAAACATTTAAAGCCAAAATGAGTGAGCCATTGAGCCTGTGAGATTTCAAGGACATATGAAAAAAAAAACTACTAGGGGGTCAGGGCTAGGGCATAGGTAGTGGATGGTTTACAACTTTACCCTAAGAATCTGACCCTCCTTCCATGTAGAAAACTTCTGACAGCAAAAGTTGAGAGAATTCTTGAAGCCACATGTAGTTTGGAAAGTCGTCCAGGAGCAATCATTTCCAGAGAAATTCCTTGCCAATCCTCGCCTATTTCCTATGATGCGTCAACTACTCCGCATTTAGGTTCAGAAGAAATGGTGGCCTAGCCACTGGCACTGTTTGGTTAGGGAGGAGAAGCTTGGATAATTAACTCACCCAGGGGATCCCCACCCCTACTTCTACAAGGATGACAATAGTAATGTCATCTCCAAGGAAGTCTTCCTTTAACACCTTCCTTAATAGAATCAACATATCCACCTTGTCTGCTTCGAGGTCTAAAAGAGACGCCAAGAACCGGGATGTAATGTCCGTGTTAACATGGTATCTATTTTCATTTCGCATAAACTCTCTACCCAACACCATCTGTACAACCTCATTGGTGAATGACCCAACCTCCTTGTAGACTGATTGGAGGGTTGGGTCTCTAATGGAGCCAAGAAAGGCCCTCAGGTCCTCTACAGAAATGCTTCTCAAGTGGATGGGAGTGTCCATCTTGAGAAATCATATTAACAAATTAAACAACCTGAGCCTATAAACCTAAACCAAAGGAAGAATTTAAATACTGTGAGATATGACAATTTATCTAACAAATGGTAAAGGCTAATTGAAGATGAAAGAAGTAGAGATCGTATATAAATATTTGATGTTCTTGATTGTAATAATTACTTCTCTAACCATATTAATTGCTTTAATTTTTTTTAAATCTTTCATATCTCTACAAATCTTTCCCATAAATGCACTAGTGTGCAAAATTGGAAACAACTATAAACCAGTACCAAGTTGGTAAGTACCAAATTGGAAGTCATGGGGATAGAGTGGATTGCAGTTAGTAAACAAATATATATTAAATGACCAAAATTATTGATCGTGACATTTGATATGTGTCTATTGAATCTGTAGGATTTTGCCAAGATCAAGGGCACAATGAAAAGCATGATAAAAAGAGAGACAATAGAATGACAAGAACAAACTGTATTCTCATCAATATGCAAATGATCAACTGGATTAACTAATACAATGAATATAGGCCTGCTTATATAGGCAAGGCCATATGGATGTACGAGCACACAATCATTACATGTGGCTCAATGAGAAACAAGGGTAGGTAAGAAATACTAGGGGTAGGAGGGAGAAATAATATAATATTCCACAAGAGGTGGATCACCCACCCAATGTGGAGTGTAACAACAAAAAAAGACCACAAAAGGTGGAATTTATCATACAAGCTCTATCCCTATGTGCACACTTCCCTAAGTGTCTCAAATCCAAACTATGAAGAGATGCATTATCCTAAGTTAACATAAGTAAAGTGTAATAATATCCATAATGAATATTTATTTACACCAACAACCCCCCTTAAATGCAACTTAGGGGAATGAAGACTCAAGTCAAAAATGCAAGATGGGTCCGGGCTACTAGGCCATGATAGGTACCCATGTACAATATGCAAATGCAAGCAAAACTATGCAAAGCAATCTCTCACAAATGGAGAAAGGGAGAAAATCCATTGGGAAAAAACTCCCCCCTAAAAGAGAGATGAACGTACAAAAGACTCTCAAAGAAAAAGGACAAACCTCAAATAGGAAAAAGTCCCCCCACCATAGGAGAGGAAGGAGAAGTCAGTTGACTCCCCCTAAGGACACATCCCTCACCCCCAAGAGAGCTCACAACTGTTGGAACTTACTCTAGGTGAAAGGTTTGGTGAGTATGCCGGCAACCTACTCCACTATAGGACAATACTACAAATCAATGACCTGCTCCTAAATCAGCTCTCAGATATAGTGCATATGAATTTTGATGTGTTTGGTCCACTGGTGCTGGACCAGGTTTTTCGAGATTGCAATAGCACTCTGATTGTCACAATGTAGAACTGTCGGCCATGGAGTGATGAACCCAAACTCTATGAGAATCTGCCAGAGCCAAATGGTCTTAGTTGCTGCATTAACAACGCCTCGATACTCAGCCTCAGTCGAAGAGACAGTGATAGCATGTTGCTTCTTGCTCTGCCAACAAATGGGACCTGATCCAAGGTGAAAAATGTAACCGAAAGTAGACTTATGATCATCAAGATCGCCAACCCAATCGGAGTCTGTGTAGCTAGCCAAGTGAAGTCCTGTGCCTGCAGCATAGTGAATCCCATAGTGATGTGAACCCTAGATGTAATGAAGGATGCGTTTGGTGGCTTTCCAATGAAGCTCATGTAGCTCCTGCATGAAGCGGGAAACCATGCCAACTGCAAATGAAATATTAGGGTGTGTATGGGTCAAGTAGATGAGACTACCCACAAGTTGACGATACAAAGTGGCATCAACTAGTGGAGAAGAACACTGAGCCTCAAGCTTGACTCCTGAAAGAAAGGGAGTCGGGGCAGGCTTACAATCAGCCATATGAAAGCATGCAAGTAGATCAAGAGAATACTTGGGCTATGATAGTGTAATCCTGGAAGGTGACTGTGAAATATCTATCTCGAGAAAGTAGTGCAAAAGACCCAAGTCAGTCATAGTAAATTTGTCATGCAAAGCAGATTTGACCCTGCTAATAATGGATGCAGTACTCCCTATAATGATCAAGTCATCAACATAGAGCACAAGGATCAAATGAGAGTCATCCTATTGAAAAATGTAGACATTCAGATCGGAATGACACCTAGTGAACCCTGCAAAGAGAAGAAAGGAATCCATCTTGGCATACCAAGCATTGGGGGCCTGCTTAAGGGCATAGAGAGATTTCCTTAGTCTGCAAACCAAAGAAGTATCTTGGATGAAACCCTATGGCTTCTCCATATAAATCTCCTCATCAAGATCACCATGAAGAAAAGAACTCTTCACATCCATCTGATGTACAACCCAACCATGAGCTACAACAATAGCAAGTGTCAAGTGAATGGAGTTCATCTTGGCTACGGGCTCAAAGGTCTCAGTATAGTCAACACTTGTTACCTGGGAGAAACCTTTCGCAAGAAGCCAAGTCTTGTACTTATCCACACTACCATCCGCTACATACTTGGTCTGATAGATTTACGTACATCAAACCATTTTTCTCCCCTTAGGGAGATGGACTAAATCCTAGGTGTTGTTCCTCAACAAGGAACTATACTCCTCCTCCATAGCATGGTCCCACTCAAGAACCTCTAATGCTTCCCTAAATGTCTGTGGATCAGAAGTGGTAGCAATAAATGCATGTGGAAGATCCTAATGTTGTGATTGAGTTCTCCATGTATCTGAAGGATCCCCAACAAGAGAACCCATGGACTCAAGTGTCTGTCAAGCCCAACGAAGTCTAGGTGGAGGTGGAGAACGAGGCTCCTCAACTACAAGTGGACCCTACGGAGGTGTAACCCTACGAGTCAGAGTTGAAGGAGTCTCATCATTGGAATCACTAGCATCACTATCCACAATGGAGGAAGGTGGAGGAGGTAGAGAGGATAAGCTAGGAGAGCTTTCCTCACAGTGAACACTCCTCTCAATGAACACCTCATGTGTCTCAAGATCCATCAGTCTATATGCCTTAACACCCTCAGGATATCCAACAAATATGCAAGGCCAACTTTGAGGTTCTAATTCCTTGCATTTCTGTGGAGGTATGCGAGCCCATGCTGGACACCCAAAGACTCTGAAATGTCTCACAATCAGTTTCCTACCAACCCAAGCTTCAAAAGGAGTAATACCTTGCAAATATTTGTGAGGAACCCGATTCTGGATGTGTGTAGCACAACTGATAGCTTCTGCCCAAAAGGAAGGATCAAGAGATCGTGCATGTATCATAGAGCTAGCCATTTCTTTGAGAGTTCTATTCTTTTGTTCTGCAACTCCATTCTACTATGGAGTGTATGCAACATAATGTTGAAGATCAATTCCCTCAAGTGTACAAAAATTGTCAAGTCTCTTTTTCACATATTCCCTTCCGTTATCAGTACAAAGAATCTTGACCACTTTCCTAGATTTCTTCTCCACACGAGTCTTGAAGTCCTGAAACCTGTCAAATACTTCACTCTTATGAATGAGAAAGTTGACCCAAGTGAAGTGGGAGTAGTCATAAATGAAGGTGCTGGAAATGGACCTGCTACATTGCTATGAACAAGGTAAAGAACTTCCAAATCTCTCCAAGCTTTCCCTTTATCAAAATTCTCCTCGAGATGCTTTCCCATGGAACAACCTTAACATACACCCTCTAAAAAAATGATTCGAGGGAGACCTATGACCATGTCTTTAGTGCCGAGCTGCTAAAGATAGTGGTAGTTGAGGTGACCAAACCACTCATGCCATAGCTTACTTTTGAAATTTGAATGAGTAAGAAAGGCCTTAGAAGGTGAACTTGGCACAAAGTGGGAGAATGAATAAAGCCTTGAGTTCTCATTGACTTGTCCCACTGCTACCAAGGCATCATCATCAAGTTCCTTTGCCACAACTAAATTTGGTGTAAACTCAACCTTTTTCCCATTCCCATAGTGAGTGATTTGGTAGATAGAGAGAATGTTGGTAGACAAGTTAGGAGCATAGAGAACATTCTCAAATGTTCCATCATCCATGTCAACTGAAACTTTCCCTTCAACCTCTACTTGTGTATCATCACCTATGTAAATGTGAGGTACCTTAGATGGCTCCAATGAAGAAAATTGCTCCTTTGTAGAACCCATGTGATATGAGGCACCTGAGTCAAGTATCCATTGATGTGAAGAACTTGTTGTAGCCACAAATGCTTGCCCTTTTCCCTTAGATTGTGAGGAAGAGGAAGGAGATGAATCCTTCTTTGTGTAGGTGAATGGCAAGTTGATGTTGTTTTTCTTAAGAAGATTTGTTAACTCATCAACTTGCTTTGTGTGGCATCGATACTCATCATTGTAATGTCCCTACTATTTAGAGATCATTAACCTGCAAAATAGATTGTTAGAACCTGACAAACATATATGTATATATAAGTAATCTAAATTATTATCTAACTTCAATGCTTATTTAACATAATCATAATTTTTATCTAATAAAAAGGATATGAATGCCATACAAAGTATGTCCTTAGGCGGCCGTGCAACTCACCTTCTTTGAACCCCTTGGTTCCAAAATGTCCTTAGGCAGCCGTGAAGCTCGCCCTCTTGGAACCCCTTGGTTCTAAGCCCTCCAAGAAATTGAAGATGAGTTTTAATCTTGTCTGGGGTGTAACCTCTTACACCGAAGCCCTCCAATGAAGACCCTTGTCTTTCCTTGGCTTGGGTGATGCCTTCATCATCCAAGTCCTCAGAGGGGATCGGCCTGACCTTGAGTTCTGTCTCGGGTATAACTTCTTATACCCAAGCTAGCCAAGGAAGACCCTTGCCTTCCCTTGTCTTGGGTGATGCCTCCATCATCCAAGTCCTAAAGGGAAAGTGACCAGATCCTTCTCTCCTTGGTTGAGTTTTAGTCAACCAAGCCATACATTTGCATAATAGTTTCAGTTCATAAACTATCCCTTGTGTTAACATAAATTCTTAATGTATTCTTAATTAACATAGATATATATAATCTTCCATCTTTTACATATGCATTACATTTCTTAACATACCTTTGTATTCCTAATATTTCCCTATGAGCAGATTAGTATATTAATTAATTGTATTCCTTAATGCCCACATGTTTTAGCCTTAATATATTCGTACTACTACTCAATGAAATGTACTTTAATTAATATTAACATATTAATTATCATCCTTAATTAATGCACAGGGAAACATATATTAGTTAACATTAACATCTATTAATTATCATACTTAATTAATACTCAATGAAATATACATTAGTTACTATTAGCATATATTAATTCACACTAATATATTAATTTATAATATATTATACCTTACCTCTTACCTGCTGGTCATGAAGTCTACTCCTGACTGCTCTCCTATGTTCCCTCCTTCGGCAATATTAATTAACGTCAATGGATGATGCTCCGAATATTAATAGTGATTTCTTCCTCCCATTCCTCCTTTTTCCTCCTATATTGGAGTCAATTTCAATATATATCTTATAGATCGAATGGTTGCACCTCTTGATGGGAATGGATGACTCTTCATTCTTCCCTAATCGCACCTCTCTCGATTATTATTTGTTTGTTTAGATTTGTAAGGTTCTTAACCTGCTGTTTATTAAGTCCGCCCTTTAGCAATTACTTATTGATCAGCTTTTCACCTTAAAGAATAATACTACCCGTGACTTGTAGATTTGTCTTTCCTGGTGGCAATGGCATGTTACATCTGCAACATCGGATATGATGAAATAAGAATTCACTGCATATAAGTGTTATCCCCTTTACAAGTTCATCTCTTCTTACAGACTTCACGAACTTGCTGAATGGTGTCAAATCAGTTATGTGTTGATTGGTTCTTGATGGTGTCTATGATCTTGGCTTGAGTGATATCCCTCACTTGTTTATATAGCCCACTTAGTTCTTAATCATTGTATCAATTTTTTTATTTTTGTTGGGTCTTTCGGTAATGTCCCTGGTAATAAATATGTGTCGATGATTTTATGTGTAGAACCTGAGCCTATGACTACTTGTGTGGGCAACTTCTTGTATGGGCAACACCCGATATATCCTTAATCACGATCGTTGACTATATTATTAGTGTTCTTAAATGGTGGTCCATGCTAAGCACCATACTCGAACCCTCTATAATAATGGTCTTCCAATTATATTCGTAATTTTCTCTCTTTTAGAAACTTCACAAAATTGAGAACTTCTAATGATGTAATGTCCAATTAAATATTAATGTCCATTAGTCTAAATGCTATTCTTGTTTGTTGGAGAAAAGTATATGATTACTTTGTATGTATCCTTTTTACCCATCCTTTTAATTTAAGGAATATTATTAGTTATAACTATTCATCTATTTATTAATTAAATAATAATATTTAATAAATAAATAAATTTAAAATATTCATTCGTTGGTAATTATTACTAATAATAATAATTTCTTCATTTAGGGTCTCTCTCTCTTTCTCTCCGTATATGTATAATGATCCAGGAGGGGACATGACAGTCCGCCCTTCTCAAAATTGCTTGTCCTCAAGCAATTGGCAATTTTCTCAAACTAAGTTATCTCTCACTATGAATCACAAACACGAAGCATACACATAAAGAGCACGAAGCATACACATGTTGTCAGATTCTTCTTATTGACTAGAATGATTCATCTTTACCCTATAGGATGGCAAGATCATTGCTCTGATACCACTGTAATGTCCCTACTATTTAGAGATCATTAACCTGCAAAACAGATTGTTAGAACATGACAAACATATATGTATATATAAGTAATCTAAATTATTATCTAACTTCAATGCTTATTTAACATAATCATGATTTTTATCTAATAAAAAGGATACAAATGCCATACAAAGTATGTCCTTAGGCGGTCGTGTGACTTGCCTTCTTGGAACCCCTTGGTTCCAAAATGTCCTTAGGCGGACATGAAGCTCGCCCTCCAAGAAATCGAAGATGAATTCGAATCCTGTCTTGGGTGTAATCTCTTACACCCAAGCCCTCCAAGGAAGACCCTTGTCTTTCCTTGCCTTTGGTGATGCCTTCATCATTCAAGTTCTCAGAGGGGATCGGCCTGACCTTGAGTCCTGTCTCAGGTATAACCTCTTATACCCAAGCCAGCCAAGGAAGACCCTTGCCTTTCCTTGTCTTGGGTGATGCCTCCATCATCCAAGTCCTCAAGGGAAAGTGACCAGATCCTTCTCTCCTTGGTTGAGTTTTAGTCAACCAAGCCATACATTTGCATAATAGTTTCAATTCATAAACTATCCCTTATGTTAACATGAATTCTTAATGTATTCTTAATTAACATAGATATATATTGTATGCGGGAAAAGTGGGCTGATAAAACTCAATATGTGAAAATATTGTTAAAAACTTGTCCACACACACACACAGGACTTCTTGATGCAAGCTATGGAGTAACGATGTATTACTCAACTTCCCAAGGTGGGTCCCATGGTTCTCTATCTCACAATATCCCTCAAACCAATGTTTTTGCTCTTAGATCACTGAGCAAAATGGTTTAGGGATGGCAAATGCGAGAACGAGGGATGTTTTGATAGTTTTTAGTATGAAAGGTATGCTACGCTATGTATGATCTTAGAAATGCAATAAACCAAATGATAAGATGACAAGATTAGTATGAGTACTATCCTAACATGATATATTTAGTCTATGATTGAGCTAAATGATAAAGAAAGTATTTTAAACATGCATATTAGTCTACTTCCTGATTTAAAGAGAGGCTCAATGATGAGCATAAAAATGATATGAAAGCTTGAAAGAATTTGAGCATAAGTGTGATGTTACAAATTTGAAAGATGATTGTTAAAAATGGAGGAATGAGAGCTCTATTTATAGCACTAATAGGGCAATGGATGGTCAATATTGAATGGTTTAATCAAGGGCCAAGTTTGAAAGTTGGGGATCCATGTGCACAATTGGCACCAATAAAATGGTGACAAGTGTCAACATAGGATTGGGTTGAGAGAAGAGGTTGGAGGCATTAAAGGCCTGAGAAGACCTCATGGTTATCTAAAGGCTAAGGGTCAAGTCTAAGTTAGGCTTACCCACTGGATTAAGAATTAATCCAAGGATAAACCTTTGTGCAAATGTTTAATAGATAATCATGGTCAAAGCATTAATGGCCTGATGAGACCTTTGGGTTGGGTGAAGGTTGAGTTAAAACAAATGTTTTAACCATGTAGGAGGGTTTGAGTTAACCATTAATGGTTATTGGAGACTTTGGGGATTAAGTGGTTGAAGGTTGAAAGCCTTCAATGGTTATCAAAGACTTTGAGCCATTTAGTGGTTGAAGGTTGAAAGCCTTTAATGGTTATCAAAGACTTTGAGGGTTTGAGAAGTGACTTCCCTTTGCTTAGGGATGTGACAAAGTTTAGAAGAGGAGTTAGGTTAATTAGAAGCGATTAGAAGATTCTAGAAGGGATTAGAAAGGGGTTTAGGATTTTGCAAGTGGATGGAGGGATAATAGGATTTAATTGAATTAAATGATTTAATTCAATTTAGTTGCAATTTGGGGAAATTAAATAAATTAGATTAATTCAATTTAGGATAACTATTTAATTAAATTTGAATTTAATTAAAAGTGGATAGGGGGGATTTAATTGAATAAAATGATTTATTCATTAAATGGGTATAGTGAATTTAATTTAAATAAATTGAATAATTTATTTAATAAAATAGAAGAATGTGGATAATTTAATTAAATTGGATTTAATCAAATAGAGAAATGAACATAAAATATTCATTTAGGAATATGGTCATTTTTATACGTCTACATTTTGCCCCTCTTTGAAGTGATGTGTGTGCACATGTTATTTCAAAGAAAATGATGCTTATCATGATTTATGATCAAATGCAATTTTTGTGTCATTCTTTTGATTTGCCAGTTGTGCCCCGACTTTGATTTGATGTGATGCCCCAGATTTGATATTTGATGATGATGCCCCCTCGAGAGTTGAATCAATATTTTGAAAAAAAATAAAATATTTTGATTTAAGTTGATGAGTTGCGTATGATGTGTATGATTTCGTGCATGTAAAATGTGTGTGAATTGATTCATCGCCCGATAAGTTACAAATTTTATGGTATAGGGGAGACCGCAACCATATTACAGGTCCAGTCGGCTAACCCTAATTTCATTTTCCTCCTATAAGAGGGGAAAAGGGCTTGATTTAGGTTCATTTGTGCTTTATTGACTTTGGAGAAAGAGAATTTGCTCTAGAGAGAAAATGCCTATTCCTTATCACCGACACCGTTTCGAGCACGTTCGGAGGTACCGGAGACCTGTAGCGCGTGGACCACCAGTAAGTCAACGTTTTTGACCCTTTTTGGATTTTTTGTTTTGTCATTTTTAGTCAGTTTTTGAATTGTAAAGTTCGGGTTTAACGGTTTAGCACGTCTGAGGTCTAGAATAGCGCATCGAGGTCAATTTTATGGGTCGCGTCCAAAAAAGATAGGTTAGCACATAAAATTATTAGGTTAGCACGTGCATGTATAATAGCGCATGGAAAGTGTTGGGTAGTGCGTCGCATCAACAGGTTAGCGCGTAGGACTAACCTAGCGCATAGGGGCCACAGGGGTTCGCATAGGGAAGGGGGTTTAGCGCGTATGACTAACCTAGCGCATAGGGCTAAAAGGGTAGCGCCTAGGAGGGGTAAATTAGCGCGTAGGAAGAGTCTAGCGCATGGGGTGGGTTAGGTAGCGCATTGGGTGAAAAATTTAGCGCATAGACAGAATCTAGCGCATAGGTTAGATACAATAGCGCATAGTAGAGGCAGCCTAGCACATGGGGGTTTTTTTAGCGCATTGAATACCTGTTTTAGCGCATCGGAAAAATTTTGCAGTATTAGCTGATTTGAAAATTTGCTTTGTTTGCCTGTCATGTTTTGATGAATTTATCCAATATGAGTGTTTGTATAACTTGTTTTGATTTGCGATTTTTCAAGTTATGTATAGATATCAACGTGTTTTGTTAATCAGAATATGATGTATTTGCGTGGTCTGTTTCAAATTCAATGTGTGGGAAGCCTGAGTTGTATTACAAGCCGATATGGGTTGGAAACTTGAGTTGTTTTACAAGCTGATATGGGTGGGAAAATTGAGTTGTTTCACAAGTTTATGTGATTGTGGAGACTTGAGTTGTATTACAAGTTTTGATATGGTTTTTGAGAACTTGAGTTGTTTTACAAGTAGATATGAAATGATAGGATTTTGAACTTTGATTGTAGATGAGCAAATTGTTTCATGTTGTTGATGTAAGTTTGATTTTGATATCTTTGTGTTGATGTGGAAACTGATATTGGATATGTTTTGTTTGTTGACAGGAGCGATTGGGTGTTGTACAGTCGAGGGAGAGATTCCCGAGACCGTGGACATTGATACTGCGATTGTCACAGGCAGATTTGGACATTATTGAGAGATGTGTATTGACCTCTCTTCTGGATATGCCTCGGTTCACTGTGAACCAAGGGCTTTTGACAGCATTGGTAGAGAGGTGGCATAGCGACACGAACACCTTTCATTTTGCCACTGGAGAGATGACAGTGACATCGGAGGATTGCTACCGGATTTTGCGGATTCTTGTAGTAGGGGCACTACTTCCCTATGAGCAGTCAGAGGAGGGTGGCACAGAGGCACTGCGCCGCATATTTCAGGATGACACAGTTTGTGGCTATGAGATCCCCTGGCAGGAGTTTTTGGATTTGGGTTATGCATCGCTGCCATTTGTACTAGCAGGATTTATTGGGGGATTCCTATGTCCTGATCGTAGGTCAAAGGGATTCTCGGTGGGATGGGGGTTATTGTTGGAGGAGATGGTCACACAGGGCCAGAGATTTGCATGGGGGTCAGTGATGCTGGCTCATTTATACCAGAGTTTGCATGAGGTAGTATACCTCGGGTACGGCAGTTTGTCAGCTGGCGTGACCCTATTACAGGTATGGTGCTGGGAGCACATTCCAGCAGCGAGGCCACTGGCAGATAGAGACAGGCCCGTAGGTGCAGCATATGCCTACGGATATAGAGGTCTAGTTGTCCAGCATAAGTTGGGCAAATTAGAGCATTGGAGGAGGGTTTTTGATGACATAGATACGGTCACCTGGAGACCGTATACAGGTTGTGAGGTATGGGCAGAGGATGGGCTGGAGATGCCCTTTGTATTTATGATGAGGTATCTGCTTGGGAGGACCCCGTTCGTTATTGAGCAGTTTGTGGTGACCCGAGTTTTGAGGCAGTTCGGGCACTAGCAGGGGATTCCTCAGGGAGCATGTTTGTATGGATGGCGGCAGCAGGATGTGGCCAATTGGGGGCCGACTATTGATAGTGTCGTGCCAGTGGAGGAGTTTGCGAGGTTGGCCAGGCAGATCTGGGACTATGCCCCAGAGATTCAGGATGCAGGGATGACAAATGAGTTCGCTCGTTTGTTTGCTACGTGGGTGGTGGCTAGGATCTCAGATCCAGAGGAGATGAGGCCAAATTTTGACTCAGATGAGGAGGAGGGAGACGAGGGAGATGATGGAGATGATGGGGAGGATGGAGGAGGAGGAGGTAGAGGAGCCAGAGGGAGGCAGGGAGGTAGAGGTGTGGAGAGAGCGGTGCGGCAAGGGATGATAGACAGGGGGAGAGGTGGATTGGCTTTTGGAGCCGGGAGAGAGGGGAGAGTGCGGGAGGTGCTAGCTGCAGTGGGGGGTGAGGAGGAGCTAAGGAGAACAGCACAGGGGAGGAGGGCAGATGTACTCCCACCTCCAGCACCGAGGACAGGGCGAGTGGGAGGGGTTCCTCCAGCACAGGTATCGCTGTGGGTTTGAGTGCCAGGTCATGTGGAGGATGCGTAAATCTGGACCTTGCAGATTACCGTTTAGCAGCTACAGGCATAGATTTTGACCTATCAGCGGCAGATTTCTCAGTTGACCACTGAGAGAGATACTGAGATAGAGCGGCGAGGACGAGCAGAGGAGGTGGTGGCGAGTGTGCAGAGAGCAGTGGTGGGTACTTCGATGAGAGACACCCTTAGAGAGCTGACGCGGAGAGTGCAGGAGGCAGGGTATTATAGACGACATTATGAGGCTGCAGTACCCAGGGATCGGTGAGTGGAGAGTTTTGTACAGTCGAGATCTAGTCGATCTCGAGCCACTGGGTCACGGTCGGAGAGCCGAGGTGTGATGGGGCCACCGAGACAAGACCCTCCTGGAGATCCAGTGGCAGGTGTATCTGGAGCAAGACCATCTCCATCAGGAGATAGTCATACTTGAGAGACAGGGTCTCTGTTGTATTTTTGGATCATTGTGATACTTTGTACTGGACATAGTGTTTGGACACATTTTGTAGATTTTGATCATTTTTGAGATATATATATGACACCATTTTTGATCTATGTGATGTGTTTATATGGATGCATGTTATATGAGGTATTTTATGTGATGATGCAATATATGATGTAATGCATGATGCAGGATGTATGCTTTTTATATGCTGTAAGATGTATCTTGAAAATGAGATGTATGTTTTAATATGCTGTTAAATGTATCGTGATATGTAAATGATGTTAAATGATATGCAATAATGATATGCAATTAATTGTAAAATGATGTGCAACTAATTGTTTTTGGAGCATCCCTTATTCTGTATTTGCCATCCGATAGAACCATATTTTTGCTTTCGTTGTAGATATCATCATTGAGCATTGATTTGTTTAGGATATGTTGAAAATTTATACCAGCATAATGGTATAATTGAACCATAATGACCTGAGAAAAATTTACATGATATTTAATTTTGCAAGATATTACAAGCGTCAAGGTATAATTGAACCAGGATGACCTAAGTGCGTATTGCGTAAATAGACAAGATTTGATTATTTGTATGCGTGAAGTGGAATCAAGCCTTCAGTGATATTCGATGTATCACGTCTCGAGGAAAGTATTCACATAGTACAAGTGATCGCCTCCCAGACAGAAGACTAAGAAAATATTGGAAGTTCCCCTTGACCTCTAGCTGTGAAGCATTTAGTGAGACAAGGAAGAGAATCTAATAATGCCAAAAGTTCAAAATGCAAAACTAGTTAAGATTTTATGCTATAGTGCAACATTTAGTACTTCAGAAAATCATCCATCCTTGGTAGTTTTGTGTTTTGTTTAGTTTTGTTTGGCAATGAAGCATACTGGTTTGTTGGATGTCATGCTGTGGAGTTTTTCATCTAGTCTTGATGTCTTAAGTGTTTGCAATATTGATATGATTTATAGGCCCCTAGCTGAGTGTGCCTCTTGATGTGAATATATACAGTGATTCCAAGCCATGGTGTATTAGTGGTAGGAGGATATATATAGACAAATTAGGATAATGACTATGCTAAGTATGTCCTAAATGGATATTTGCTAAGTGTTGGGCGATGGCCGATAGTGTTTGTATGGATAACATGGTATGGAAATAGATAGAGGAGCCATTATTTCACAAGAGCATCTGTTTACCAGGTTTTCACCCTTTGTTTTTATTGTACTTTGTTTTTGCTTTTTCTGGATTTTTTTGATTTTTTTGTTTGTTTTGGGCTTTTTCCGTGCACTAGGCTACTTTAAGTATAGTATCTTTTTAGATGGATGCTGTTAGTTGGTTTGTCGAGCACATCTCCTTCAGAATTTGTTAGCTAATAAGCACCTGATCCATAAAATGATATGATAACATAGGGACTGTGTGGGAGAAAAAGCGAGACTAGGTTATCATGCCCTAATCCTACCTTTTGACACACATTACGGAATATGAAAGAGCCTAGAGGTATCACACAATTGGCTACTTCTTTTTGTGAAAGAGAGAGCCACGGGCTACCTATTAGGATTTCTATTCCTTTGTTGTAATTGAAAGGTAAGATTATGCAAGTTCAATTCCTAACCCTAAAATGCAAGTATGAGCTAACAACAAGATTGCAGAATTGAACTTAAAGAATGGAAAGCTGTAAACACAAGGATAAAACAAGAATGCAGATGCATACCTGGAGTCAAAATTTGACTGAAAATGTTTAGGATGGGGGCGCAAGCGCCACTGTCCTGATTCTGTCCCGGAACTGCACCTGAAACTGCTGTTTTGCACTCTGGAAAACTGTCTGAAATGTTGTCTGTCAGGAGGACCAGGGTGCCCAGCACCTCTGTCCCAGGGACCAGGGTGCCCAGTGCCCCTATCCTGGAAGGACCAGGGTGCCCCATGCCCCTGTCCTAGTATTCTGCTCTACAATTTGATGTGGGGTGCTGTCTCGACCTGCTTTTTCCAGATCTGCAACCTGCGGCGTCGTCCGAGTCTCGAAACCTGCACTTGTATCTAAAAAAGGTGTTTGGGTGGCTATATAGGGTTTTGCCTTAGTCAAACCCTTGCTTCGGTGATTTCCACCTCCACGAATAGACAAGTTGTATTGTAAAAGTAATGTGTGTGCAGACCTTGTCTGTGTGCAAGATCTAAAATGCAAGTAAGCAAACTAGAGCAACCTAGAAAGTAAACCCTAATTGCTTGTCAATGATAATGTAAATGCTCTAAATCAAGATGCAAAGTGATCTAAAGCATGAATAAATGAGATATTGAAGCTTATGCAAAGACATGAAAACAATATGAAATCATACCCAACCCCCAAGGGAGAGGTACAAGCCAATCTTCAGTCGGTAATCTCCTATTGTTCTTCAATGTCTTCCAAGCCGTAAATGAATGAATGGATTTGATAAATGCTTGATAGAGGGATGTTAAAAGTCATTGAAGTCTTCAAAGATCTGCTCTTTCACTGCATATGAGGTTTCTAAAAACAAAATTCCCATCCCTTCAAATGAAGAAAGAGAGCTCTTATGTATGAAACCCTAGGTCGCAATTTCATCTTTTGACCGACCTAGAGATTGAATATCCCACCAATTTCTTGGGGTTAAGCTTTATTTTATGATTGGATCATGCTCCTAAAATTTCAGGAAAAATGTCCGGGACCGTGTGCACTCCGGGCGCCATGGTCCCAGCAACTTTTCACCAAATTTTCAGGGCTGTCAGATATGATGATTTTAGAGAGAATCCTGAAGTTACAGGTGATTTCGAGATGTTTTGGCCCCCGAAATCAAGCCCCCAAGTTCAAAATAGGACTTAATTAGGGTTTTTGATTAGATGATGTATTGGAGGAATAACATGAAAAGGGGCACACTTTAATGAAAGGGCCCGACTTTATGATGCGAAGGATGATGAAATAGGACCTTAGACCTAATTAATTTTATTAATTAAGTGCTAAAGGGGAAATGCAATGCAAAATGTAAAATGCACCAAGGTGGGTGCTAAACTAGGTGTGAAATTGTACTGCTTTAGCAAGTGCGTACAATTTACGACGCTACATTTAGCCCCCACTTTAGCGGTCATATGAGTACTACGTGCATATGCAAGATAAAGTACAGAAAGTAAACATCATTTGAAAAAGGATATATCCATAAGTTGTCGGATGAAGCCCCCAGCGGTATCTGCAGTACACAGTTAGGAACCGCACCCTCCAAAACACACGTTAGATCACAAAATCACCTAATGCTTACTAAGGAAAGTGATGAAATTTGTGAGTACCTCTATGCCCCCCCTGTTTCGACTTGCTTATTAGGGAGGTGAAACAGGGTAGCATGTTTACTTACGACAAATTGTGTAATAGAGTATTGATGAGGGGTGTTCACTAAAAAGGCTTCATCAGAGCACTTTTTGGAACATCCCGAGAGTAGGGGAATGAAAATACGATTCCTACGCAACAAACGGTTCAAAAATTGCATCTCCCAAACTCAAGTTATGATGAAATGTGTGATAGAGAAAATTAGGGTTTTGAAAGTAAATGTAAAAGAATGAAAGTATATACCTTTGAAAGTGACATTTGCATTTGTCACTTTGTTGATTCTGAGTATTGTCTATTGCAGTGGAGCCCACATAGCCATCATCATGCCTTCACGATGACCGGAGCATCCCATGAGGATTGAGATCCTGCGACAGGCCGTGATTGACGACGAGCCACTGGACGAGGTGAGTTGACTGAATGTTGACTTTTGATTTTCTGCATTTGACTTTCTGTGATCGTTTGCGGGCCCTGGAATCTGATCGTGGGTCCCACACAGGGCACCATGGTCTCTGTGGGGCACCATGGTCCCTTCAGGGTGCCATTGTCCCTGTGGGGCGCCATGGTCCCTGACAGGGCACCATGGTCCCAATCAGGACTTGGCGAGAGATACCAGGGTTAGCATACGATGTTCGATAGTTTGCATGAATGATTTTGATGATTGAGTACTGATTACAGTTATGTTTTTGTGTTGCAGGGTCTCCCATATATGAGAGAGCATACGGCGGGGCAGATTCTTCGCAGTTTGCGAGATTAGATTCCCCGGTTTACTCAGGCAGAGAGAGATACATTGTCTATAGTAGGTTTGTGGTCTATGATTCTTATGCCAGCCATTCGATTTCATCCCGCGATGCTGATGGCACTCATGGAGCGATGGGATCCTGACACATGCACGTTCCAGCTTCCAATAGGGGAGATGACAGTGACACTTGAGGATGTGTACCGCATTCTTCGCCTACCGATCAGAGGAGCTATCGTGACATATGCGACCGATCGGTCAGTAGAGGATCATCAGAGGGAGCAGGTATATTGCATACGGAGAGTCATGCCGAGTGAGACGAGAGGTCGTATCATGGTCAGCTGGCTCTTACATCCTACAGGAGAGGTGCCCCTCATGAGACGTCTTATGATAGCCATCATTGCACTAGCTGTCTGCCCTAATGGGCGAGGTACACACATGCATGGGGGTCTCACATGGTGCATCAGGGCTATGGAGAGACACAGGAGAGTATATGCCTAGGGTCAAAGTATGCTTGCACATCTCTATCATGACCTCGAGAAGTATGTTTTCGGATAGGGTTGCAGCTTGATGACATGCACACTTCTGCAGGTGTGGATATTTGAGCACTTTACATGCACCAGGCCTGTCGGCTATCCGATGAGTGCGGCTAGCGAGCGACCTAGGGTATTTGCTTATCCACTTACCAGCGAGTGGAGATTTGGAGATCTATTGTATTGGAGAGTGACATTTGATAGATTGACAGCTGAGGTGACTGTGTGGAGACCATATCTGTGGATGCACAGATGGGATGGGATGGAGAGACAGTTAGCATGCTTACAGAGGAACCACCTTCTGAGAGGGCGATATCCACACATCATAGTCCCATTCTACTTTGATCGAGTATGGAGGCAGTTTGGGCTAGAGCAGTGTGTTCCAGCCGATGTGCCCATCTACACTCGACACTCACGAGTCCTTCCCAGACCCAGAGCAGTAGCGAGACCTATGATAGATGATATCGAGATCACAGATATAGAGGGGTCCGACCAGGATGTGGTCACTGATTATGTTGCAGATCCCGAGGCATAGCGTAGGTATCTCTCATGGTTTATGAGATCATACCCAAGGCCTATCTTTCCACCAGATCATCCGATAGGCCATCAAGTCCCATGGAGACCGAGATGAGGATCAAGGATCCCGGTCGGAGGAGGGAGAGGGTCATGAGGAGGCAGGAGATCCTGATCCACCCACAGAAGATCAGCCTAGTGCCGAGGAGGAGGAGGATGATGACACAGATATAGATGAGGAGAACGAGGATGCAAGTGAAGATGCAGACGAGGATGAGGATGAGGATGAGGATAGAGATGATGAGGAGGGGTCAGATGCTGCTCCCCACCATTCAGGAGATGATACTATAGCCCTAGATCCTCCTCTTATTCCCCAAAAGGGGGAACATGAGGCGATACAGAGACCTGTTTCTAGTACGGGGCAACCTACACCCATTATGCACAGGTTGTTTGAGCGTGGGGAGCCTAGTAGTTCCCAGTCACAGATGCTACCATATCACGATCCCTACTGGCATGAGGGAGATCCAGGTATAGTAGGTTTAAATTGATTGATTGATGTTTTGATGATATAAAATGGTACTAATACATGATCTGTTCTACTGCTACAGCTAATGTGCAGGAGTGGCATTCTCTGATCCAGCAAGCAGTGACAGATATCTCCACGATGGCGCAGATCCCTAGTTCCTCACAGGTTGCTTATAGACCTCAAGGGAACGCGGGTCGGCATGATGATTTGTTTTCTCCATTCTGAGTACAGGTATAGATATGGAGGGAGAGAGAGCGATCTCTATCAGAGGACCTTTAGTGGGCACAGCATGATCTAGCAGTAGCTCAGGCCAAGGCTACCTCGTATTGCGCGATCCTTATGGATAGGGATTGTAGGAGTTCCTCTCAGAGCCATTCACGATCTATATCACGGTATACCCCTATGGGTCCACCTACACGGTCAGATCAGGAGGGAGCTTCTAGTTGTCACTCTCCAGCCACCAGCCCTAGGGATGGGAGATGATCTTATGATGTAGGGTAGGTCACATTTTGGATGTGTAGTGACCTACCTTTGTATATTGATCCACACACACACACACACACACACATATATATATATATATATACATGCTTCTTTGTCTCAAACGTGTTATCTTTAATGTCTAAAAACAATGTGTATTTTGATTAAAGTTAATACATTTGGTAGATGTACATGTATGTTCTGAATTTAATTTCCATGTGATTGATTTCTCAATGCTCCATGATTAAATTGATACATGTGTGACTTAATTAAAATATTTAATCAAGTACTACATTAATGATAGGGAAGAAAAATATGCGTTAAGCCTAAGAATCATATAACTAATGTGATTTAATTTGAATTAAACACAACATGACACGATTCAACCTAACACATAAAGATATTGTATAACATGTCAACATAATGAAAAATGTAAATCTTTTGCAATTTACATAAAATGAATTCAAGACAAACCATAAAGTAAAGAAACATGCTTGTCAGGAACGAAGCAATATAGATTAAACTAAACATCATTTAATTCCATTTGCTCTAGCAAAGATATGCTAACATATTATCCAATTTTGAATAAGTGAGAAAGGAAATAGATGAATGATAAGGAATGAGGAATTAAGCGTAGTATCTACGCAAGTGCATAACGTTTATAGGGTCTTTAAGAGACGTACTGTCTACACCAGCTATTTTGTAAGCACCTGATCCATAATCTTCAATAATGATATACGGTCCAAGCCAATTAGGACTAAATTTTCCCTTTTCTTCAGGTAAGGCATTCACATTGCGCTGATTCTCATAGAGCACTAAGTCACCCACTGAGAAGGAACGTTGTATAACCTTATCATTATAGTTTCGTTGTTGAGTTTTGTGATATGCTTGAATATGCTCAAGAGCGTTTATACGCTGTTCATCAAGCATCTCAAGCTGTTGAAGTCTTTGTTCTCTATAAGCGTCGTCATCTACTATACCTCTGAGGGAAACTCTAAGTGACGGAATCTCTAATTCTAAAGGCATAATAGCATCAGCACCATAAACAAGATTATAAGGTGTAGTTCTGGTAGCAATTCGTACGCTCGTTCGGTAGTCCCAAAGAGCATAGATTAGCTGAGTACTCCAATCCTTACCATGCTTATTCACAGTTTTACGAAGAATTTGTTCGATTATCTTATTGGATGATTCGGCTGGACCATTTGATTGAGGATAGTATGGTGTAGAAAATCGATGTTTGATATGATACTTCTCGAGGAATTTCTTCACATCCTTCTTCTTAAATGATGTCCCATTATCAGAGATTATAGTGGAAGGTATCCCAAATCGAGAAATAATGTTTTCTAGAAGAAATCGACAAATCACTTCAGCAGTAGTAGAGCGAAGGGGAACGGCTTCTACCCACTTTGTAAAGTAATCTGTTGTGGTTATAATGAAAGTATGTCCTTGAGATGAAGGAGGGGAGATTTTACCAATAAGATCCAGCCCCCATGCAGAGAAAGGCCAAGAAGCTACATGAGAACGAAGTTCTTGGGCAGGAGCATGAATCAAATTATTGTGTTGTTGACATTGATGACATTTTTTAACAAATGAAAAAGAATCCTGCTGCATAGTTTGCCAATAATATCCCATGCGAAGCAATCTTTGAACCAAGGATTTGCCTCCAAAATGCCCCCCATAGGCACCTGAATGGGCCTCTTCAAGGGCAATAGGAATTTCCAATTTGTTAAGACAACGAAGGAGAAGACCGTTATAACCCCTTCGGTAAAGAACATTAGAAAGAATGATATATCTAGCGGACAACTTGCGAACTCTAGCCCTAGTGTTTCTATTAGCGGAATCAAGAAAGGTACCATCAGTCAAGTATCTTACGATATACGAATACCATTCATCTAAATCTACAAAGTCACAACATGTCACCAAGCTAGAATCATCTACAATAGCTGGAGAAATAAGGTTGTGAATAACAAATTTAAGATCAACCATAGGGTCCTCTAAAGATACCAAAGAAGCCACACATGCCATTGCGTCCGCATGTTGATTATCTTTTCGAGGAACATGTTCTATGGTGTAAGAATCAAATTTTTGTAACAAAGAGATAGCAAGGTCTTTATATTGTGATAACTTGTCTTGTTTTGCCTGATATAGTCCTGTTACTTATCTTATAATCAATTGAGAATCGCCAAAAATATGTATGTGTTTTATATTCAGAGCTAAGGCTACCTTTATTCCTGCTATAAGAGCCTCATACTCAGTGATGTTATTGGTACATAGGAAATTGAGACGATAAGATAAGGGAATAGACTTCTTTGTAGGAGAAATCAAAACAACACCTGCCCTTGATCCTGTACGACACTTAGAGCCATCAAAGTATAACTCCCAAGTTTCATCTTTCTCTGTACAAAGAATGAAGTCGTCAGGAAAAGACTCAGGGGTAGGGAAGGAGAAAGGTGAAGGGGCCTCAACTAGGTGATCGGTCAACGCTTGCCCTTTAATTGCTCTTTGTGAAACAAATTTAAGGTCAAATTCAGTTAACATCATAACCCACTTAGCTAGGCATCCTGATAAATCGGTTTTAGAGAAAAGATACTTCAAAGGATCAAACTTTACCATGACGTGGACTTCTGAATTTAAGAGATAATGTCTCAATTTCTGAGTTGCAAACACCAAGGCCAAGCATTGTCTTTCTATCGCAGAATATCAAGTCTCATAATTGAGTAAGGTACGACTTATATAATAAACCGGACACTCCTTACTGTTGAGATACAAACCTACGAATAGCTTGAATCTTTCCTTGTAAGCTTTTGAGTTGAGACACATTTCTAGGAGGTGGCATGTTGACAATAGCATCTTTTTTCTTAGTATCCACCTCAATCCCACGATGCGAAACTATGAATCCTAATAGTTTTCCACTATCCACACCAAAAACACATTTTCGGGGATTCAAGCGCATGTGATATTTATGAATTCTTTCAAAGATTTGACGGAGTATTTTAATATGGTCTACGCGGAGAATGGATTTGGCCAAAATATCATCAACATAATCTTCTAAAATCTTATGCATGTAATCATGAAAGATAAGGGTCATCGCTCATTGATAAGTTGCACTGGCATTTTTAAGTCCAAAAGGCATCATTATCCAACAAAAGGTACCCCAAGGAGTGGTGAAAGCAGTTTTGAATTGATCTTGAGGGTTAATGTAAATTTGATTGTATCCTGAAAAACCATCCATGAAGGATAACAAGGCATGTCCTACCATAGAATCAACTATCATGTCAATGTTTGGAAGAGGGAAATCATCTTTTAAAGAAGCCTTATTTAAATCTCAAAAATCGGTACACATTCTTATTTTATTATCTGGTTTAGCCACAGCGACAATATTTGAAATCCACGGGGAATAATCAATAGGGCGGATAAATCCAGCCTCCAATAATTTTTCAATCTCAGCCTTAACAAGCAGAGCCACCTTAGGATTCATTTTTTGAATCTTTTGTTTCATGGGCTTAGCATCAGGAACTAAGACAATGTTATGAGTAACAATCTTAGGATCTATACCAAGCATGTCTGAGTATGTCCAAGCAAAAATCTCGGGGAATTCATGCAATAAATCTTCATATTGTTTTTGTTCCTCTTCACCCAAACATTTTCCAATTTTAATAACTCTTTCTTCATTGCAAGGATCCATCTTAACATTAGTGGTGTCACTTATGACAAGATTACTTTGTTGAGGAGTATCCTTTAACTGAGGGAATTCTTTCACAATCTCCTCATTATCACTCTCTTTTCCAAAATAGGCTTCAGTGTTTAAACAATAAGGGAGTCCCCTATTGTGGTGATAACGAGGAAGAGTATCATATGCTCCTAAAAACTCAGCTAAAGCATCATCGGTAGGAAAAACATCAAAAGCACAAGCACACGAAGGATCCTCATCAATGTACTCAGGGTGTTGCATTGATAGAGATGTAGAAATAGCATTAACACTAATACATGGTCTCCTAGAAGCTTTAGTACGCTTGCAAGGATTATAGCCAAGTCGAGAGGCATAATTGTGAAGATTATTCTCTAGAGGAACTTTTATCCCTTGTTCGTGAGCACCACAACCATTTCCATGATACCCATGCTTAGCAAAAATGCGAAAACCACGACCATAATGATCAGCCATTTCAGAAAGAGAAGGCAGTTTTTCATAAGACAAAGAATCAAACTCTTCAGAATTAGAGGTGTGAGGAGAAGAAGTTTGAGAAGCGGCCACCAAATTATTACTCATAGGCTCAGGTAATGTTGATTGATTTTCAGCTTCTTCCTTCTTTTCAGCTTTAAGCTCTCTAGAAGGAACCTTATATTCACCTACAAAGGTAGGATTAAAATCAAGAGATCCCCAATCATCTTCTGCGAGAACCTTCTCAGGATCAAAATCCTTCTTATGTGTAGTTTCACGTCGAGAAGAGTCTTCTTCAGGATCTCCAGACTCATCCAAAGAATTTTGATCATCAGAGAGCGAGGATTCATCGATAGGTATCTTGTTTAAAGAGTCATCACTAGACGAGGACGGCTTAGAAGAACCCCCTTTGGAAGTAGATGTTTGTAAACAAGCTTGGAAATTAGTATCACCTATCAAGGTATATGTCTTATTGTTATAGATAAACTTAACTTGTCTGTGCAATGTAGAGGGGACAGCTTGCATACTGTGAATCCAAGGTCTCCCTAATAACAAGTTGTATGTTAGATTTCCCGACATAACATGGATAGGAGTAGGCAAAGTAACAGGCCCCACTGTAATGGGTAAGGTGATAGTACCTAATGAAGTTTTAGCCACATTATCAAAGCCTCGAATAGGACGAGAGTCCGGCTCAATTAGGGATGTATCCACATTCATCTTATGCAAAAGATTAATGCTACACACATTAAGACCAGAGCCATTATCTACTAGTGTTCGTCTTATAGCAGTGTCTTTCATGATAACCACAATCATCAAGGGATCATATTGATGTTGAATTTCACTAGTAGGCAACTCATCTTGGGTAAACACAATTTGAGCTTTAGGATTCATCACAGAGTTAACCAAAGATGCTATATTACTAGATGTATTTGGTGGAGGAACATTCAAATCTTTCAAGGCATCTTGTAACATTCCATGATGAGCGGAAGAAGTTTGAATCAAATCCCAAAGGGATATCTTAGCAGGGGTAACTTTAAGTTGTTCTATGAGATCATATTCCTTACTAAGAACTTGTGAAATATGGGGAGCTTGCGGAAGAATTGGTTGAGGATTCGGAAGAGAAACTGGAATAACAGGAGGAGGACTAGGCTGCCTATTATTTCTGGTATGGTAAGTATGGGCAACCGCATGATAACTCTCTCTAGTTATTTGCTTGGCATAATTATAAGGACTTATAGGTTTTCTTCCTTGCACAATGATGATTGGTTTATTCGGAGTACTAAAGGAATCATGATCATACCCTCCTTGGATAGTAAGGAGAGGTGATTTAGGAATTTGAAAGGTGGGAGAAGGATAAGCACCTTGGACTTCAAAGAGAGGCTTTTTATGCTCATTCAAATTTATCATGTTAACCAATTTAGAAGTCTTGTTCTTTTTTAAAGATTTTGATAAAGCCACAAAGTCATCAAGAGCATCATCCAACAAAGTATGATCATAGCTATCAAAAGGTTTATCTTTTGGTTCAAAAGGAGATATCTCTTCATAGAGGGGATTGTTGAAAACAACCATGTTACTAGATTTAGTGGAAGAGTTGATAGGAATGTACCCTTGAGAGGAATCATTCAACTTATCTTTCTCATCACAACGAAATGGCATAGTAACAAGGTTTATGAGTTTTTGGTAAAATGAAGGTTTGGCATCCTTAGGGTTCAAAAACTCATCTAAAGCTTCATCTAATTCATCTTGGCTATACTCATAATAATCATCATAAGCATAAACATTTTGCAAATAAAAGTCTGACATTTTGAAATGAAAGTTGCATGAAAATTAAACACACAATGCAAAGAAACACACTCTTTTTTTTTTTTTTTCTTTTTAATGAAAATGAAATGAAAACACACTAAATCTAGATCTAGATCTAACAAATGCAATGCAAGAAGAAGCAATGATAGATTTCATGTCGGGTTCACCAAAATGTGTGGGAGAAAAAGCGAGACTAGGTTATCATGCCCTAATCCTACCTTTTGACACACATTACGGAATACGAAAGAGCCTAGAGGTATCACACAATTGGCTACTTCTTTTTGTGAAAGAGAGAGCCACGGGCTACCTATTAGGATTTCTATTCCTTTGTTGTAATTGAAAGGTAAGATTATGCAAGTTCAATTCCTAACCCTAAAATGCAAGTATGAGCTAACAGCAAGATTGTAGAATTGAACTTAAAGAATGGAAAGCTGTAAACACAAGAATAAAACAAGAATGCAGATGCATACCCGGAGTCAAAATTTGACTGAAAATGTTCAGGATGGGGGCGCGGGCGCCACTATCCTGATTCTGTCCCGAAACTGCACCTGAAACTGCTATTTTGCACTCTGGAAAACTGTCTGAAATGCTGTCTGTCAGGAGGACTAGGGTGCCCAGTGCCTCTGTCCCAGGGACCAGGGCACCCAGCGCCCCTGTCCTGGCAGGACCAGGGTGCCCCACGCCCCTGTCCTGGTATTCTGCTCTGCAATTTGATGTGGGGTGCTGTCTCGACCTTCTTTTTCTGGATCTACAACCTGCGGCGTCGTCCGAGTCTCAAAACCTGCACTTGTATCTGAAAAAGGTGTTTGGGCGGCTATATAGGGTTTTGCCTTAGTCAAACCCCCGCTTTGGTGATTTCCACCTCCATGAATAGCCAAGTTGTATTGTAAAAGTAATGTGTGTGCAGACCTTGTGTGTGTGCAAGATCTAAAATGCAAGTAAGCAAACTAGAGCAACCTAGAAAGTAAACCCTAATTGCTTGTCAATGATAATGTAAATGCTCTAAATCAAGATGCAAAGTGATCTAAAGCATGAATAAATGAGATATTGAAGCTTATGCAAAGATATGAAAACAATATGAAATCATACCCAACCCCAAGGGAGAGGTACAAGCCAATCTTCAGTCGGTAATCTCCTATTGTTCTTCAATGTCTTCCAAGCCCTAAATGAATGAATGGATTTGATAAATGCTTGATAGAGGGATGTTGAAAGTTGTTGAAGTCTTCAAAGATCTGCTCTTTCGCTGCATATGAGGTTTCTGAAAACAAAATTCCCATCCCTTCAAATGAAGAAAGAGAGCTCTTATGTATGAAACCCTAGGTCGCAATTTCGTCTTTTGGCCGACCTAGAGATTGAGTATCCCGCCAATTTCTTGGGGTTAAGCTTTATTTTATGATTGGATCGTGCTCCTAAAATTTCGGGAACAATGTCCGGGACCGTGTGCACTCCGGGCGCCATGGTCTCGGCAACTTTTCACCAAATTTTCAGGGCCGTCAGATATGATGATTTTAGAGAGAATCCTGAAGTTACAGGTGATTTCGAGATGTTTTGGCCCCCGAAATCAAGCCCCCAAGTTCAAAATAGGACTTAATTAGGGTTTTTGATTAGATGATGTATTGGAGGAATAACATGAAAAGGGGAACACTTTAATGAAAGGGCCCGACTTTATGATGTGAAGGATGATGAAATAGGACCTTAGACCTAATTAATTTGATTAATTAAGTACTAAAGGGGAAATGCGATGCAAAATGTAAAATGCACCAAGGCGGGTGCTAAACTAGGTGTGAAATTGTACTGCTTTAGCAAGTGCATACAATTTACGACGCTACAGGGACCCAACTAGTTAGGCTCAAATTTTTCTTTCTTTTCTCAAAATTGCTGATTTCTTGGATTTTCTTTAAGGACTAGGTCACCAACCTTGAAGTTACGGGGAATGACCTTGTGATTGTAGCTCCTGCACATGTGTTGGTGATATGCTTTGAGATGAGTATAAGCATGTTGGCGTCTTTCATCCAATAGCTCAAGTTCTTGTAGGCGGTTAACTCGATACTCTTCATCTGGGATTAAGCCTTTCAAAGAGACTTTGAGAGATGGGATCTCTACCTCCAGGGGTAAAATAGCCTCTGATCCATAAACCAATGAGTATGGTGTTGCTCTGGTAGGTGTGCGGATGTTGGTCCTGTATGCCCAAAGTGCTGGATTGAGTTGTACATGCCAATCTTTACCTGCATCATTCACGGTTTTCTTGAGTATTTTCAGTATTGTCTTGTTAGATGCTTTCGCTTGACCATTTCCCTGTGGGTAATATGGTGTAGAGAACCTATGTTGGATTTTGAATTTTTCACATAGTTCCTGTACATCTTGATTCTTGAAGGGTCGTCCATTATCTGTAACGATTGAACTTGGAATACCATATCTGCAAATCAGATAATTGAGGATAAAAGAGGCAATTTGTTTCTCGGTTACTATGGTCATGGGAACTGCTTCTATCCATTTGGTAAAGTACTCTGTTGCTGTTATAATGAACTTGTGTCCATTTGAAGATAAAGGATGAATTTTGCCAACGAGGTCCAGTCCCCACTAACAAAAGGGCCAGGATGTTGTAAATGGCTGCGGTTCTTATTCTGGTGCATGTATCAGATAACCATGGATTTGGCATTTAGGACATTTCTTGGCAAAGTGATATGAGTCTTTCTCCATTGTAGGCCAGTAGTATCCCATCCTTAGAAGCTTTTTAGCAAGAGTGGTGCCGCTTGAATGTGTGCCACAAATACCTTCGTGAAGCTCGTGTAAAGCAGAATCAGAATCATTACGATCAAGACAACGAAGAAGAGTACCATTGAGACCTCGACGATATAAAGTATCAGAGGTAAGCGTGTAACAGGCAGCTTGTCGGATAAAGTTACGTTTTTGGTTGCGGGATTGGTCAATGGGTAAGATATTGTGTTTGAGGTAGTCATATATTGGTCCATATAACAGAGAATCTGAACCAGTCAAGGCATAGATAACATGGGATTCAGAGTGGTCATAGGCGGGGGAGAATAGTTCCTCTACCAGGAACTCATAATGACTTTGTTGCTCTGGAATTTGTAGTAATGAAGTGATAGTAGCCATTGCATCGGCTACTTTGTTGTTCAACCATGGTATTTTCTCGAAGGTGATGTGCACAAAATACTGTTTGAAGTCATCCACCATTCACTTGTAGGGTAAGAGCTTGTCATCCTTTGTTTGATAGTCATTGTTGATTTGATGGACGACCAGTTGCGAGTCCCCATAGACTTTCAACTCTGTGATTTTCCATTCTACAGCCATTTTGATGCCTATGACCAGTGCCTCATATTCAACCACATTATTGGTGCATGGAAACATAAGTCTGTATGATCTTGGTATAGTGTGTCCTTCAAGAGTGATGAATAGAATGCCAGCACCGGAACCATGTTGTGTATAGGATCCGTCAAAGTATAAGGTCCATTGTTTGGTAGAAAGAGCAAGAACATCTCTGTCTATAAATTCAACCTCCATGGTGTGTTTTCCTGGTAGGGGTGCTTCAGCTAATTGATCTGCAATTGCTTGTCCTTTGATGGCTCGTCTTTCTGTGTATTGGATGTCAAATTCACTGAGAATCATGACCCATTTAGCCAATCGGCCTGTAAGAGCTGCCTTGCTGAGTAGATATTTGAGAGGATCAATTTTTGCCACTAGCTTGATGGTGTGTGCTAGCATATAATGTCAGAACTTCTGAGATGCGAACACCACTGTTAGGCAAGCCTTTTCAATGAATGTATAGTTGAGTTCATAGCCATTCAATGTTCTACTGATGTAATATATGGTATGTTCCTTTCCTTGTTGATCTTCTTGTTCCAATAATGCCCCGAATGATATGTTTGTGGTTGAGATATATAAAATAAGAGGCTTTCCTGCGACTGGAGGTACTAGAACTGGTGGATTCATCAGGTACTGTTTGATTTGGTAAAAAGATTCTGCACACTTAGCCTCCCATTTGAATGGTGCATTTTTGTGTACTAAATGGGTAAATGGTAGACTTTTATTTGCTAGCTAAGCGATGAATCGCCTAATTGATTGAAGTTGCCCTTGCAGAGATCTGAGTTGACTGATATTCTTTGGTGGTGGCATGTCCATGATGGCTTGTACCTTTGCTGGATCTACTTCAATACCCTTAGCTGAGACTATGTAGCCTAGTAACTTGCCTGATGTAACCCTGAAGACACACTTCTTAGGGTTAAGCCTGACTTGGAATTTCTTCAATCGATCAAAAATCTTTGTTAGGATGCCAAGATGTTCTGCTCTGGTGAAAGATTTAGCTAGTAAGTCATCCACATAGTCTTCCATAAATGTGTGCATCATGTCATGGAATATTGTGGTCATTGCTCTTTGATAAGTGGCCCCTGCATTCTTTAAGCCGAAAGGCATAACATTCCAATAGTACGTTCCCCAAGGATAGGTGAACGCGATTTTATCTTGATCTTCTGGGGCTATTTTGATTTGGTTATAACTTGAGAAACCATCCATTAGTGAGAGCATTGCATGCCCTGCTATGAGATCTACAATGATGTCGATACTGGGCAAAGGAAAGTCATCCTTTGGACAAGCTTTGTTGACGTCTCTGAAGTCAGTGCAGATTCTAATACTACCATCTGGTTTTGATACTAGAATGATGTTGGAAATCCATTCCGCATAGTCAATGGGTCGGATGAATCCGACGTCTAATAATTTCTTTAGTTTAGTTTTGACCATGAGTGCCACCTGTGGATTCATCTTTCGTAGCTTTTGCTTGACTGGCTTAACTCCTGTAGAAATGGACAGATGATGCATGATTAAGTGTGGATCCACTCTAGGAATATCAGCATATGACCAAGCAAAGTTGATTTGTTGTCTTTTAAAGAAAATGATGAACGATGATCTTTCTTCCTCTGTTAGAGATTCTGCAAGGTGTAGGTTCCTAACTGCTTCTGTGGTACCAATGTTGATTGATTGAGTGGACTCAATCAATATGGGTGATCGCTCATGAAAGTGCTCAGGAAGAGTGTCAAGTCTCCCATCGTTAGGTGCCTTAAAAAGGTTTTCACCCACCGATGCATCCTTTGTTTTTACTTTTTTATGATCTAGAGCTGCCATTGTCTAGTTTTCAGCATCAGATCCTTTATTTAATTCATTTTTGCGATTGAAAGACTTGGCACTCCCTGGTTTGTAGACATCGTTATTTTGTTCACTGGTAGAGCCTGTTTCCGGATTTATGGTACATAGGTAATGGATAATAGATTCATCATTTGGGAAAATTGGTATATCATGGATTTCAGGTTCATCCCAGTTGATGAGGTTAGGAAAGACAAGTGGTCAGGAATCGTTAGGTGGATCAAGTTCGGCTACTGTGAGTGTTAGGACAGAGTTTTCATCGTGATGGTTCTTGGTTTTAAAGAAGTTCAGGATTTTGTCGAGGTCTTCGATGGTATTATCCTCTACATATACTTGCTCATAATGTTCCTGTTCGCTTTCCTCGGTGTCATAGATATTCTGCGGTCCAAATTCCAGAGGTCTATCTTCTACGTTATGTTCTTCTTGGGAGATAGATATAGAATCAGTATCACTAGAGATATCTGTAGTAGCATTGGAGCAGGTACCCTATTCATATTCATTGGAATCAATCTCATAGGCATCATCCCAGATTCTATCTGTGCTGTAAACAGGTATGTTGTAGGGTGAAAATAACTCTTTGATGATGGATACCATTTTGATGGTTTTTGTTGATTCTGTGTCAGATCCGTCCTCTACTTTTTGAATTTGTTCATAGACTGTACTTCCTCGGGGAGGAATAATGGTATCTGGAGATGACATGATTTTTTCTTGAGATATTGGTGTCTGAATATGAGCTACTACTGCAGCTAGGGCCTTCTTATGACTTAGAAGCTTTGCCTGATGTAACTTTTGATCCTGACGTTCCCATTCCTTGCGGATTGTTTCTGTAGATTCAAAGAGTGCTTCCTGCCAGGATTCTTCTTTGTACTTTGTCTTTACTTTCCATTGAAGTTTGATAGGTAGGTGTGGCAGCCATTTCATTAGAAACGTGAGCTTGGAACCCAATCCTGCTTTGTTTCTGCTAGGTTGTGAAGGAAGATCTATAGGTTCAGTGACTCCTTCTTTGCGTTTGCCAATAGGTCCTTTACCGTCATATCCCATTTGTTTCATGATTAAATATCCTTTTCCATACAGGTGTGTTGGTAGAACAATGTCTAGAGCGGCTGCTCTATGATTTTCTTCATCTTTGTATAGCCAGCTAAGAACATCTTTGTCTTCTGATTCATGTGCTAGAGTACCCAATTGGATGAAGGTACCATCAAATTTAGTGATGGGCCAAGTAGCCAGTTGTGTTGATGTAGTAGGCAAACCATGTGATCTAGGTGATGTTGGCAATTTGGCCAAGCATAAAGGCTCTAGAGAGTATTCTCCCATGCCTTGGTCTTTGATTTGCACTTTCTGCTTGAAGTCTCCCCATAAGGAGTTGGATTTTGCTGTGTGTGGATCTGATGTTGAAGATTGCTGCTTTTCTCTATTATGAGGAACCAAACTGTCCTGGGCTGCCCCCATTGCATTGCAATGTTGAAATGGATTGTGATCAGCAGATATGGAGATTTCTTGTCCATCATAAGGAAACTTGACACGCTGGTGATATGTAGAAGGTATTGCTTGCATTTTATGTATCTAGGGTCGTCCTAACAAAATATTGTAGGTTAGATCAATATCTAAGACTTGACAAATAGTATCCTTTTGTACTGGGCCTACTTGAATAGGTAATATCACTGTGCCTTTAGATGACCTCTCTTCATCATCATATGCTTTTATGGTAATCTTTTTGCAAGGATCAATAGATTCTTCTGAGAAGCCTAATGCACAGATAAGCTTTAAAGTACATATATTAAGGCCGGCTTCTCCATCTATTAGGACTCTTTTGACTCGGTGTTTGCAAACAATGACTTCAATATGGAGAGGAGTATTATGTGGATGGATCAAGGAAGCATCATCATGCTTGGAGAAGGTGAGGTTCTGAGGTCCTGTCATATGGGCGACCATGGCTTGAAATCTGTCTGTATCTAGATTTTGTGGTACATTGGTTTCCAATAGTGCTTGTTCCAATATGTCTTTGTGCTTTGGTGATAGTTTCAATAATTCCAGGATAGATATCTGAGCTGGAGTCTTGCGTAGTTGGCTAACCAAGTCATATTGGATTTTTGGTGTGGTAGTTGTAGGTGCAGTATGTCCCTTCAAGACATATTTCTGAGTTCGGGTTGTGACATTGACAGATTCATGATCACGCTGATCTTGGATGGTGATGACATTTACGTGATGATCTTCAGCTGATATGTGGTTGATGGTGTTGTTGTAGATGTGATTAATATGAGCTCTGCGTGTATCATCTGAAGTGGATGCTCCATCTTTGTTGTAATTTGGGAGAGGATTTTTAAAGGCTCCGTGATCACCATTTGTTTTAAGTCCATCAACCGTTAAGTCATCTCGATCAATCATGTGCTGTACTATGTGTTTCAATCTCATGCACTCGTTTGTTCTATGATCCTTGTTGCAATGGAAATCACAATAGTGTGAATCATTCCACCAAGGTGGTTTGATTGGGGGTTCATAATTGTTGATTGGAGGCAAGGACAAAATCTTGTTTGCCAAAAGTTCTCTAAATGTGGATTCTAATGATTGTCCTAGTGGTGTTAAGATGCGCTTTAGGAAATTGTTTGTGTTGTTGCGTGAATTGTTGTTAGGTCCCGGATTCATGTTTTTGCTTTGAGTATCGTTGGTGTTGTTTGTATTGAGTTGTCCTTGATCAGTGTTTTGTGCATATGTGTTAGCATTTGGTGCAACATTTTTAAGATTTTTCGTGTTTTGAGGATTTCTAGATAATGCAAGCACTGGTTGCTTTGATTTAGGATCATGTGATTCGTTGTTGCCTTCGTTTCTGTTTCGAGTCCAAAATCGAGATTTGTCAAGATTGGTGTTGTTTTGGTTATTGTAGTTTGATGAGTTCATTCCTTCCTTGTAAAATTTGAGTGTTCCCTTTTTGACACACGCTTCTTCCACTTGAATGCCATTTTCAATCAATTTAGCGAAAGATGGTATGCATTGAAGTTTTAGTCTGTAACTCATCTCGTCGTTCAAGTTATCGATGAAGATTTCCATTTTCTCCTTTTCAGGAATATCTTGAAGATATCTGGAGACCATGCATCACCAGCGTTGAAGGAATACCATGAATGTTTCATTGTTCTTTTGTTTGGTATTGCAAACATCTAGCATGGTTATGGCATGTTGGATGTTGTAGGAATAGTGGGTTATGAATTTGTTAACCAACTCATCAAATGATCTGACAGGTGGTGAGATTTTGGATAACCATTCCATGGTTTGCCCTCCCAAGCTTCTGGGGAATAACCTCATTAAATAGGTGTCATCATGAGCAAATTCAAGGCTTAGTGTGCAAAATTCGCGAACATGATCCCGGGGATCACTTTTCCCATCATATTTATCAAATTTGGGAACGTCCGAGTTTGGAGGAAAGGGCACCATGTTTAAGCTTCGGTCAAATGGATAAGGACAGATTTCATTTAAAGAGTACCGCACTGTTGTCCCTTGTTGCATATCCTGTATTTGCCTTTGCAACATTTGCATTTGTTGATTAAGGGCTGCCAAGGGTATATTGTCTTGCCGAGGAAAAAGTTCTTGCCTTGTATTGGTTCTCAGCTGAAAAGGTGTGGTAAATGGTATATGTTGCTCTGGTGTTTCTAGCTCAGGTATACGCATTTCTGGTATGCATTGTTCTAGAATGTGTTGTTCGAAGTTATGTTGTTCAGGTATGCGAGTTTCTTCTTCTCTGTGTTGTTCTTGATATACATATTGTCGAGAACCAGTTTGAAAGATGTTTAGGTCGAAATCTTTAGGAAGTTTAACGCCCTTGCTTGTGAGCATCAACAGATAATTTTCTTTGTCGTTTTCCATGAGTTTTTTGACAAGTTTTTGGAAGGAAGGATTTTCTTGACATTCCCGAAGAAGCGCTTCAGTAATTTCAGGTTCTTCTATGGGTGGAACTTCAAAAGGATTTGATAATCTTCGATTCATACTGGACTCAGCATGTGTCTCACTTTGTTTGTCTCGTTGAGAGCGAGTAACAGGCATTTTAGTAGAAACTTTCAGTGATAAAAGGGACAAAATCCTCTTTGATGTGTTGCTCGGGTGTTGGTGGTTCTGGTCGAGATGTGTTATATGTGATGCAGTCGTCGGGCAAGAATACTAGATTGATTTTCCTGCCGCAGTTTATGGTTTGATTAAAAGCAGACTTTTGACAGTATGCTCTTGTTTTCAAAGGTTCTTTGTCAAATTCGCTAGATTTGTTTTGGATGTAACTTTTGACGTGATGAAGGAATACCCGATGAGATTTGAAGAGTTGACGATTGATGTATAAAAACTTATTTCTCTTGATGAATTTAGAAAAACTAGGTTGTTGTTTCTTCAACGTGATGTTACAATAGAGGTTCTTTCTTCTCAGAATAAGGGGATTAGTCATGCATGAGTGATCAATGATTTCCTTTGATGTGTTTGGATTCAGTTGATTCTTGTTTTGAAAAATTTCAAATCTTACTTTATTAGAGTGAAGGTTTAGATGCCCCTTCATGATAAAGCATGTCAAATGATATGGATAAAAGTTTCCCGATCTGGAAACTGGATTTGACAATTTGAGAATTTTAAACAAGTGTTTTGAGATAGAAATCCATAAGATGGTAAAGGATTTTGTTGATACTGATGATGAAATCTCTAGATTATGATAGGAGAGATGTCCTCTATTGTGTAATTTGTTTAGGATTCTGACAACTCTGGTTTTGACACAAATTGAGCTCAAGAAATAGTTTTAGTGGTTCGTTTGTCACTCTGGTTTGATGAAAAATGGTTTTTGATGAAAAAGGCTTCTAAAAATGTTTTTGAAATTTTGAAAATTTTCACGATTTTTGCTCTCTGTTTTCCTGTTTTGGATCACGCACTAGAATAGAGTCTACATGCACTACTGAATTTACTTGATGCGCTAAAATAATGGCCCACATGCTAATCTGCCCCTAGACACGCGCTAAAGTTTGGATTTTGGAAAATGGTGGTCTAACAGTTTCAAAAGTTTATGCGCTATCCTGGGTCTTCTAAGCGCTAACTTCTAGACTGCATGCGCTAATGTTTCTATGCCACGCGCTAAGCTGTTTCTTCTACGCGCTAAAGTTAGGACTGTTGAAAATTGTTATGGAATTTGTTTGAAAAAGGTTACGCGCTAACTTTTAAAATTTATGCGCTAATTCTTGGCACCTAGGCGCTAAGATGTTGCTGCCACGCGCTAGACTGTGTTTCAGATGCGCTAAAGGATTTTATACTATTTTGCCTAAGGATAAAACGTTACTGTTTTAACTCCACATGCTATTTTGAGGTTTGGATGCACTAACAGAAGTATTCCACGCGCTAAGATGTTGCTCTTATGCGCTAAACTACCATGATTTTTTTGTTTGGGTGATTTCTTTGAGGATTTTGAATTTTGTTGAGAAATTTTTAAGTGTGATGGCTGATTTTCTGAAATAATAAATGCAAGCACGGCACAAAAAGTACAACCATTATGCCTAATCTAACAAAAAGTGTATGTTCTGCGAGGATGTGTTCAAATCTCCAATGTTTTAACAGGTTTGGATACAAGTAATACACCTCAGAAAGACTCTTTAGTCAAGGGTCATAAATAATATCATAGCCCACTAGTCTCAATACTCCATCAGCTCAAACAGTCGTGTCACCCCTAGAGGGCACCCGTTTTTTTGCCTTTTGCCAGAAATCAACCCAAAGTGAATTGCTTCACAGTTAAGTAGGTATCTTGGGAGATATATGGTGAGTAATCTTGGGGGTGGATTCTTCCCCACCCTTGCACTATGATGTTATAAATGTTTGGTTACTGACTTAGTTCAAATCTTCTAATTCTATGGTTCGCAATCAGGCTTCCCATTCAGTCGTCAGTGATAAACTCCCTCAGGAGGCTTCCCAACCTTTAGAACAAAGGCTTTACGTATCGCAAGGATACTGGGGGAAGGCTAATCACTGCGCGCAACTGTTGAAAAGGACTTTCATCACTTTCCACATCTAATTATAGTGGGTTGGAATTCTTGGCGTCAAAGTCATTCCCCACTTAGGTCATTCCCTTCACACCGGCCATAAATGGCTTTAAGAGTTGATTGCCACTCCTCGGGAAGGCAGAACTGCTAAAGGTTTTACTGCTTGAATTACTGAAAGCTGTAAGAGTGGTCTGGATTTTTGGTCACCCAATTATGGGGAGAGCATATACCTTCCACTTTCGAGACAAGGCAAACAAGGTTCTTTTTAGCCTTCAAGACAATGATTTTCTAACTTCTATTTGGAGATGTTTACTCCAACAAGTATGATGTTCTTTTTAACCTTTAAAAGAAAGATTTTCTGATCTATAAAAAGGAAATGGTCAACAAAGCAAAAATTCTGATTTGGAGGTCAACAAAAAAAATCATTTTTAAAATAAAATTCCTCGCTTTACCTGCAAGAAACCGTTAGAATCCTGCAAGCAAACAAAAGAGATAAAATGTTAGGTGATTTGAGGGACTTCTACAAGTCTAAAATTTCAATTCGGTTACAATAAAAAAAAATAAAAATTTGTTTGTCTTTGATGCGCTACAGAATGGACTGCACGCACTACAATAAAAACCAGATGAGCTAAAATTATGTTCCTCTGCGCTATACTATTACTGGGATGCGCTACTCTGTGAATTGGAAGCGTTGTTCTATTCCTTTTCTTTCTCTCGTGCTCAGTTCTGCAGAAAAATTTGAAATATCATGCGCTAACTTTTGAGTTTCACGCGCTGGATGATGGACTATAAGCGCTGATCTGGGGATCGGATGCGCTAATATGTTAACTTGATGCGCTACTCTGTGTTTTTCCCGCATCAAGACCTACAGGAAATTTTTAGGTGAAGTCATGCGCTAAGAAAAAGTCTTCACGCGCTAAATAGTAAGCAGAATGCGCTAGACTGTTGATCAGATGCGCTATGGAATGTTGCGGACGCGCCGATTCCTATTTTCCACAGACCTACAAAAGTCATTAATTTGAAAAACCGATTTGTTATTTGGGGTCGGGCCCCACGGTGGGCACCAGAAATGTATGCGGGAAAAGTGGGCTGATAAAACTCAATATGTGAAAATATTGTTAAAAACTTGTCCACACACACACACAGGACTTCTTGATGCAAGCTATGGAGTAACGATGTATTACTCAGCTTCCCAAGGTGGGTCCCATGGTTCTCTATCTCACAATGTCCCTCAAACCAATGTTTTTGCTCTCAGATCACTGAGCAAAATGGTTTAGGGATGACAAATGCGAGAACGAGCGATGTTTTGATAGTTTTTAGTATGAAAGGTATGCTACGCTATGTATGATCTTAGAAATGCAATAAACCAAATGATAAGATGACAAGATTAGTATGAGTACTATCCTAACATGATATATTTAGTCTATGATTGAGCTAAATGATAAAGAAAGTATTTTAAACATGCATATTAGTCTACTTCCTGATTTAAAGAGAGGCTAAATGATGAGCATAAAAATGATATGAAAGCTTGAAAGAATTTGAGCATAAGTGTGATGTTACAAATTTGAAAGATGATTGTTAAAAATGGAGGAATGAGAGCTCTATTTATAGCACTAATAGGGCAATGGATGGTCAATATTGAATGGTTTAATCAAGGGCCAAGTTTGAAAGTTGGGGATCCATGTGCACAATTGGCACCAATAAAATGGTGACAAGTGTCAACATAGGATTGGGTTGAGAGAAGAGGTTGGAGGCATTAAAGGCCTGAGAAGACCTCATGGTTATCTAAAGGCTAAGGGTCAAGTCTAAGTTAGGCTTACCCACTGGATTAAGAATTAATCCAAGGATAAACCTTTGTGCAAATGTTTAATAGATAATCATGGTCAAAGCATTAATGGCCTGATAAGACCTTTGGGTTGGGTGAAGATTGAGTTAAAACAAATGTTTTAACCATGTAGGAGGGTTTGAGTTAACCATTAATGGTTATTGGAGACTTTGGGGATTAAGTGGTTGAAGGTTGAAAGCCTTGAATGGTTATCAAAGACTTTGAGCCATTTAGTGGTTGAAGGTTGAAAGCCTTTAATGGTTATCAAAGACTTTGAGGGTTTGAGAAGTGACTTCCCTTTGCTTAGGGATGTGACAAAGTTTAGAAGAGGAGTTAGGTTAATTAGAAGCGATTAGAAGATTCTAGAAGGGATTAGAAAGGGGTTTAGGATTTTGCAAGTGGATGGAGGGATAATAGGATTTAATTGAATTAAATGATTTAATTCAATTTAGTTGCAATTTGGAGAAATTAAATAAATTAGATTTATTCAATTTAGGATAACTATTTAATTAAATTTGAATTTAATTAAAAGTGGATAGGGGGGATTTAATTGAATAAAATGATTTATTCATTAAATGGGTATAGTGAATTTAATTTAAATAAATTGAATAATTTATTTAATAAAATAGAAGAATGTGGATAATTTAATTAAATTGGATTTAATCAAATAGAGAAATGAACATAAAATATTCATTTAGGAATATGGTCATTTTTATACGTCTACATATATAATCTTCCATCTTTTACATATGCATTACATTTCTTAACATAACTTTGTATTCCTAATCTTTCCCTATGAGCAGATTAGTATATTAATTAATTGTATTCCTTAATGCCCACATGTTTTAGCCTTAATATATTCTTACTACTGCTCAATGAAATGTACTTTAATCTATATTAACATATTAATTATCATCCTTAATTAATGTGTGGGGAAACATATATTAATTAACATTAACATCTATTCATTATCATACTTAATTAATACTCAATGAAATATACATTAGTTACTATTACCATATATTAATTCACACTAATATATTAATTTATAATATATTATACCTTACCTCTTACCTACTAGTCATGAAGTTTGCTCCTGACTACTCTCTCGTGTTCCCTCCTCCAGCAATATTAATTAACGTCAATGGATGATGCTCCAAATATTAATAGTGATTCCTTCCTCCGGTTCCTCCTTTTTCCTCCTAGACTGGAGTCGATTTCAATATATATCTTATAGATCGAATGGTTGCACCTCTTGATGGGAATGGACGCCTCTTCATTCTTCCCTAATCGCACCTCTCTCGATTATTATTTATTTTTTTATATTTGTAAGGTTCTTAACCTACTGTTTATTAAGTCCACCCTTTAATGATTACTTATTGATCATCTTTTCACCTTAAAGAATAATACTACCTATGACCTGTAGATTCGTCTTTCCTGGTGGCAATGGCATGTTATGTTTGCAACATCAGATGTGATGAAATAAGAATTCACTACATATAAGTTTTATCCCCGATCCTATGACTACTTGTATGAGCAACGCCCAATATGTCCTTAATCATGATCATTGACTCTGTCATGTCCCCTCCTGGATCGTTATACATATTCCGAGAGAAAGAGAGAGACCCTAAATGAAGAAATTATTATTATTAGTAATAATTACCAACGAATGAATATTTGAAATTTATTTATTTATTAAATATTATTATTTAATTAATAAATAGATTAATAGTTATAACTATTAATATTCCTTAAATTAAAAGGATGGGTAAAAAGGATATATACTGTAGCGTCGTAAATTGTACGCACTTGCTAGGGTGGTACAATTTCATGCCTAGTTTAGCACCCGCCTTCGCGCATTTTGCATTTTGCATTGCATTTTCCCTTTAGCACTTAATTAATCAAATTAATTAGGTCTAAGGTTCTATTTTATCATCTCCCATATCATAAAGTTGGGTCCTATTTTGAACTTGGGGGCTTGATTTTGGGGGTCAAAACATCTCGAAATCACCTGTAACTTCGGGATTCGCTCTAAAATCATCATATCCAATGGCCCTGAAAATTTGGTGAAAAGTTGTCGGGACCATGGCACCCGGCGTGCACATGGTCTCGGACATTTTTCCCAAAATTTGAGGAGCACGATCCAATCATAAAATAAAGCTTAACCCCAAAAAATTGGCGGGAGATTCAATCTCTAGGTCGGCCAAAAGTTGAAATTAAGACCTAGGGTTTCATATATAAGAGCTCTCTTTCTTCATTTGAAAGGAGGAAATTTTTTTGGTTTTCAAGGGCCTTCTATACAGAGAAAGAGAAGATCTTTGAAGACTTCAACAACATTCAACATTCATCAATTTCATTCATCCATTTAGGGCTTTGAAGGCATTGAAGAACAATAAGGGATCACCAACTGAGGATTGGCTTGTACCCCTCCCTTGGGGTTGGGTATGATTTCATGTTGTTTTCATGTCTTTGCATAAGCTTCATTATATCATTTGTATTCATGCTTTAGATCACTTTGCATCTTGATTTAGAGCACTTACATTATCATGTACAAGCAATTAGGGTTTACTTTCTAGGTTGCTCTAGTTTGCTTACTTGCATTTTAGGATCTTGCACACACACAAGGTCTGCACACACTACTTTTACAATATAACTTGGCTATTCATGGAGGTGGAAATCACCAAAGTGGGGGTTTGACTAAGGCAAAACCCTATATAGCCGCCCACCATACCTTTTCAGATATAAGTGCAGGTTTCAGGATTCGGACGACGTCGCAAGTTGCAGATCTGACGGAAGCAGACGAAGACTGAACTTCACACCAAATTGCAGAGCAAAAGAATAGGACAGGGGCGTGGGGCACCCTAGTCCTACCAGGATAGGGGCACTGGGCGCCCTGGTCCTTCTGTCAGACAACAGTTTCAACATTTTTCTGACAAGTTTTTAGGTTGAAAAACAACAGTTTCAGGAGCAGAATCAGGACAGTGGCGCCCACGCCCTTGTCCCGAACATTTTCACTCAAACTTTAACTCCAGGTATGCATCTGCATTCTTGTCTTGTCCTTGTGTTTACAACTTTCCATTATTTAATCTTAATTCTGCAATCTTGTTACTAGTTCATACTTGCACTCTAGGGCTAGTAGTTGAACTTGCATCATTTTATCTATCATTTGCAACAAAGGAATAGAAATCCTAATAGGTAGCCCATGACTCTCTCTTCCACAAAAAGAAGTATCCAATTGTGTGATACCTCTAGGCTCTTTCGTATTCCACAAATGTGTGATTGAAGGTGAGATTAGGGCATGTTTGCTTAGTGTCACTTTTTCCCCCACACATTTTGGTGAACCCGACGTGAACTCCAATCTTCTCTAATTTTGATGTATGTTTTCAAATTTGAGTTTTTACGCTATTTCAAATTCAAATTTGTATTTACAAGTTTTAATTTCTTGCAAGATTCAAAAATCTAGAGGAAACTTTTGCTAAAACCCTAATATTTCAATTCAAAGTTTAACTTGTGGATAGCTTAATTGGGATCAATAATTTCAAATCTGATTTAGGAATTCATTTGAATCATAAATTTCATTTTATAAATCTATATTCTAAGTGCTTGCATTGGTTAAAATTAAACATTTCCTTCTATGTGTTATCATGATGCATTCATTTCATAGATGTGATAATGGGTTAGCTTCCCTTGTTTCAATTTTTCCTTCTCCTAAAGAACCTCCCCCCATCTATAACAACATTTTAGTGCCTAAAAGAGTTGCTACCAATCCATTTGAGACTCTCCCATGCTCTAAGGATGAAGACTTTAAGAGTGATCTTGACAATTCTCCTAAAATGTGCCCTTCCTATTTAGCTATCCTAGAGGAAGAGAATGATATCATAAACACCTTTCTTAATGCCTCTAAGTGAAAAGGTATTGATGGACATTGACTTATTTTCTCCTAAAGTTGGTCCTTCCAATGGGGGCATGTTAGTGCAACAAGAGGTTATGAACACTTCTTGCAAAGATCTCCTTCCTAAGCATGAATCTTTGGAGAAATATGTTCATGTTCCTCCTAAAAAACACTCCCTTCATGAGGATCCTTTTGTGCAAGAAGATGGCATTATCCCTACATTTCCTAGTGATGGCATTTCCTTTTCCAACAAAATTCCCACTAGAGATGATGAATTAATGATAAATGCTTACCCTTCTCCTAAAGTTTGTCTCACCCATAAGCATCCCTTAGAGAAAGAAGATGAAATAATAAGCAATTTCCTTAATTCTCTCTCCCCTAAAGATCATGTTGAACATATTTTGAGGAAAGAGGATGAGTTTAACACATCTATTGATGCTCTCCCTCCTAAGGATGAGGAATTAATAAACAATGTTATCTCCTCTCCCAAAATTGACAATACTTCAAACATTCCTTTCAACAACTTCACTATTTGGGATGAACCATTAGGAGAAGCTGTAGATTATTCTCTAGCCCATGAGAGAACCCTAGCCAAAGGGGATGAAATCAAGATTGAAAATTCCCTTGATATTTTCTCACCTTCCTTGAATCTCAATTATTCTCTCTCTCCTCAACTTGGTTCTACTCATAAGGATACCCTAGTTCAAGGCAAGATGGTTAACATCTCTTTCAAAGATCTCCCTCTCAAGAGTGAGACTTTAGAGAGTAATGTTGATCCTTCTCCTAGAGAGTTTATTCCCCATGTAGATCCTTTGATGATAGAGGATGATATGACCTTCCCTAGTATTACTCTTCCTACTATAACATCAATGCCTACCCCTTGTCTCTCTCCTAAAATTGATTTAATCCGTGATGAGATTTTAGTGCAAGAGAAGACTATCAACAATTCTTCCAACACTTTTGTTCATTCCTCTAAACCATCCTCAATCAATTTGATACATGTGAATGAAACACCTAACAAACCTCTCTTCACTATCCAAGGTGCTTGTCCTTCTCAAAATTCTCAACCTTTAAATAAGCCTATCTTAGTGGTTCAAGGTGGTTATGCTAATGATTCTTTTTTCACTCCTAAGAAACCTATTATTACTGTGCAAGAAGGTTATTCTACTAAGAGCCCTTATGAGTATGCTAAGCAACTGACTAGAGAGAGTTATAATGCGGTTGCTCATACCTATAATACAAGAAATAATAGGCAACCTAATCCTCCTCCAATTATCCCAACTTCACTTCCTCCTTCCCAACCTATTCTTCCTCAAGCTCCTCGTATTTCACAAGTTCTTGGTAAGGAATATGATCTCATAGAACCACTTAAAGCTACCCCTGCTAAGATATCCCTTTGGGATTTGATCCAAACTTCTTCCACTCATCATGGAATGTTACAAGATGCCTTGAAAGATTTGAATGTTCCTCCACCTAATACATCTAGTAATATAGTGTCTTTGGTTAACTCTGTGATGAATCCTAAAGCTCAAATTGTGTTTACTCAAGATGAGTTTCCTACTAGTGAAATTCAACATCAATATGATCCCTTGATGATTGTGGTTATCATAAATGACACTGCTATAAGACGAACACTGGTAGATAATGGTTCTGGCCTTAATGTGTGTAGCATTAATCTATTGCATAGGATGAATGTGGATACATCCCTTATTGAGCCTGACTCTCGTCCCATTCGAGGCTTTGATAATGTGGCTAAGTCTTGATTAGTATTATCACCTTACCCATCACAGTGGGACCCGTTACTGTGCCTACTCCTATCCTTGTTATGTCGGGAAATTTAACATACTACTTGTTATTAGGGAGACCTTGGATTCATAGTATGCAAGCTGTCCCCTCTACATTGCATAGACAAGTTAAATTTATTTATAATAATAAGACATATACCTTGATAGGTGATACTAATTTTCAAGCTTGTTTGCAAACATCTACTTCCAAAGGGAGTTCTTCTAAGCCTTCCTCTTCCAGTGATGACTCGTTAAACAAGATACCTAGGGATGGATCATTACCCTCTGATAATCAAAATTCTTTGGATGAGTCTGAAGTTCCTGAAGAAGATTTTTCTCAACTTGAATCTACACATGAAAAGGCTTTTGATACTGAGAAGGTTCTCGCAGAAGATGATTGGGGATCTCTTGATTTTAATCCCACCTTTGTAGGTGAGTATAGGGTTCCTCCTAGAGAGCTTAAAGTTAAAAAGAAGGAAGAAATTAGAGATCAATCTGTCTTACCTAAACCTATGAGCAATAATTTTGTGGCCGCTTCTCAAACTTCTTCTCCTCACACCTCTAATTCTGAAGAATTTGATTCTTTGTCTTATGAAAAACCACCTTTTCTTTCTGAAATGGCTAATCGTTATGGTCGTGGTTTCCATATTTTGGATAAGAGTGGCTATAGTGGAAATGGTTGTGGCACAAATGAACAAGGAATTAAAGTTCCTTTAGAACATAACATGCATGAATATTCATTTGCACTTGGATATAATCTTTCTAAGCCCACCAAAGCATCTAAAAGACCATCTCTCAATGTGAATGCTATATTTAGTAGTGATGATGATCTCACTTCAACTAAATCATCTTCTACTTCTATCAACTCTCATTTCCCTCATAAGGAAATCTTGGCGATGAACAAATCTCTTTATGACTCCCCTCAAATTTCTAAATCCACTTATGAATATTTATCTCCTATTCATAATAAAGTCCTTTCCTCCAGGGATAAGGCTCTAATAAATTACACTCATCTCTCTTCTAAGATTTCTCGTAACTTTCCTTCTTCAATTTTTATCATTTTATACATGTTTTTGATCTCACTTATAGTTGAGCATTTAGCATGTCATATTCAAATACCTCATTTAGTCTATCATGTCTTTAAATAACATTAATGGCTATTATATTGCTCATCATTATGTGACATTGGTAGCTCATTTACTGGGGGCTCATTGTCATTCATGATGGTACAATTTCAAGTGCAATCATATTTTTGAAGCAACATAATAGCCTAATTTTTCTATGTTACCTCTTGTTCCTATGGGGTAATAGTGTGGAAATATTGATCATCTTTTCTTTAGAATTCTCTTTTCCTAGATATGGGAGAAGATGTGTATTCTCTTTCTTATCCTACCCACTTCTTGTGAGGAGCATTTTACATACACTAATGTCTTGCTTGCATGAACTCATGTGAGTATGTAGTACATTTTTTTTATGTCTAAATCTCTCCCTAGAAGATTGTGTAAGTCCTTCTCATTGACCTTATCCTTGGGAGGCAATGATCTTTTCTTATTTTTATCTAAGGATCCACTTTTTCCTATTTCGTGGATGGTGTGAACTTTATTACTTGATGTTATTCCTTGTATGCATTTGTTGTTGTTTGATCAAGGATTATCTCTTGCAAGAGGTGTAAGTCCTTGACTACAACCTCTTTTGCACTTGGTAAAATACATCCATAATGAATTCACTCTCCCAATTGGGTTAAAAAGAGCGTCATCCTTCATTAAGAATCACTTTCACCTCACAAAAGAAGGCAGTATTGCATTCTTATTCTCTTCTTTGTCTTATTCTAGAAGATGTTATATTTGTCTAAGACAATTCCTCTCGAGGATAGGTGTCTTTTGTATAAAGATCTCTTCTCCTCTAAGGATCTCCTTTACACATACTACAAGACATCCCTTTTCAATTATCTTATCCTTGCTTAAAGAGTGCAAAACTCTCTTGCTTGGATCTATGACATTGTTGCATTTTTTGGGGTATCTTCTTTTGTGATGAAGGTAGGTATCCTTGTTCTACTTTGCTTATGACATAAACATGACACCTTTTGAGCAATGGGTCATTCTCGGAACCAGAGCACGGACTCTTAGAGCGAGATGTCTCCATTTTTCTTTTATGCAAGGTGATTATTCTCGGAACCAGAGCATAGACTCTTAGAGCGAGATGTCACGCTTTTGTACTATACATATACAGGTTGTAGCATACTAAAGCGTAGACTCCTATGAGGTGCTTCTAACCTCCCTTAAACACACATGCACGAGGTTGAGTGGAACTAGCGGCATAAGGCTAGACTTTCTCACTCTCCTCCCTTACATGGATCACCTAGACAGACTCTAGGGGCTAGTTTTCCATGTCCTTTTTTCCATGGATCACCTAGACAAGATCTAGGGGCGAGAAGTCCATGTTTTCTCTCTCATTATTCTTCTCATGGATCACCAATGTGTGTATTCATGCTTTTTTCCTTTCTTTTCTTCTCTTTGCATTTTGTTTCCATTCACATCCTTCATCTTGTGTTAGAGAACTCTCAAATCCTCACACTCTTTGTTGTGTTGGACTTGAGATTTAGTCCTCTTTCTTACCAAATGATTCTCCATTAGTTTTTGATCTCATATCAAATCTTCTTGTGAGCATTTGTCATCAATATTCTTTAACAATTCGAAGTGGTAAACATGATACCCTGTTTCAACTCACTAAAATTAGCAAGCCGAAATAGGGGGGGGCATATAGCTACCCTCGAATTTTCATCACCTTCCTTAGTAAGCATTAGGTGATTTTGTGATCTAACATGTGTTTTGTAGGGTGTGGTTCCTAACTGTGTACTGCAGATACCGCTGGGGGCTTCGTCCGACAGACTTATGGATATATCCTTTTTCAAATAATGTTTACTTTTCTGTACTTTAACTTGCATATGCACGTAGTGTTCATATGACCGCTAAAGTGGGGGCTAAATGTAGCGTCGTAAATTGTACGCACTTGCTAGGGTGGTACAATTTCACACCTAGTTTAGCACCCACCTTGGCGCATTTTGCATTTTGCATTGCATTTTCCCTTTAGCACTTAATTAATCAAATTAATTAGGTCTAAGGTTCTATTTTATCATCTCCCATATCATAAAGTTGGGCCCTTTTCATTAAAGTGTGCCCCTTTCATTTTATTCTTCCAATACATCATTTAATCAAAAACCCTAATTAGGTCCTATTTTGAACTTGGGGGCTTGATTTTGGGGGTCAAAACATCTTGAAATCACCTGTAACTTTGGGATTCGCTCTAAAATCATCATATTCGACGGCCCTGAAAATTTGGTGAAAAGTTGTCAGGACCATGGCGCCCGGCGTGCACATGGTCCCGGACATTTTTCCCAAAATTTTAGGAGCGTGATCCAATCATAAAATAAAGCTTAACCCCAAGAAATTGGTGGGAGATTCAATCTCTAGGTCGGCCAAAAGTTGAAATTAAGACCTAGGGTTTCATATATAAGAGCTCTCTTTCTTCATTTGAAAGGAGGAGATTTTTTTGGTTTTCAAGGGCCTTCTATGCAGCGAAAGAGAATATCTTTGAAGACTTCAACAACATTCAACATTCATCAATTTCATTCATCCATTTAGGGCTTTGAAGGCATTGAAGAACAATAAGGGATCATCGACTGAAGATTGGCTTGTACCCCTCCCTTGGGGTTGGGTATGATTGCATGTTGTTTTCATGTCTTTGCATAAGCTTCATTATATCATTTGTATTCATGCTTTAGATCACTTTGCATCTTGATTTAGAGCACTTACATTATCATGTACAAGCAATTAGGGTTTACTTTCTAGGTTGCTCTAGTTTGCTTACTTGCATTTTAGGATCTTGCACACACACAAGGTCTGCACACACTACTTTTACAATATAACTTGGCTACTCATGGAGGTGGAAATCACCAAAGCGGGGGTTTGACTAAGGCAAAACCCTATATAGCCGCCCACCATACCTTTTCAGATATAAGTGCAGGTTTCGGGATTCGGACGACATCGCAAGTTGCAGATCCGACGGAAGCAGACGGAGACTGAACTTCACACCAAATTGCAGAGAAAAAGACCAGGACAAGGGCGTGGGGCACCCTGGTCCTGCCAGGACAGGGGCGCTGGGCGCCCTAGGCCCTAGGACAGGGGCACTGGGCGCCCTGGTCTTTCTGTCAGATAGCAGTTTCAACATTTTTCTGACAGCATTTCAGGTTGCAAAACAACAGTTTCAGGAGCAGAATCAGGACAGTGGCGCCCACGCCCTCATCCCAAACATTTTCACTCAAACTTTAACTCCGGGTACGCATCTGCATTCTTGTCTTGTCCTTGTGTTTACAACTTTCCTTTATTTAATCTTAATTCTGCAATCTTGTTACTAGTTCATACTTGCACTCTAGGGCTAGTAGTTGAACTTGCATCATTTTATCTATCATTTGCAACAAAGGAATAGAAATCCTAATAGGTATCCCGTGGCTCTCTCTTCCACAAAAAGAAGTAGCCAATTGTGTGATACCTCTAGGCTCTTTCGTATTCCACGAATGTGTGATTGAAAGTGAGATTAGGGCATGTTTGCTTAGTGTCACTTTTTCCCCCACGCACATACAAAGTAATCATATACTTTTCTCCAACAAACAAGAATACCATTTCGACTAATGGACATTAATATTTAATTGGACATTACATTGTTAGAAGTTCTCAATTTTGTGAAGTCTCTATAAGAGACAAAATTACGAATATAATTGGAAGACCATTATTATAGAGGGTTCGAGTATGGTACCTAGCATGGACCACCATTTAAGAACACTAATCATATAGTCAATGATCATGATTAAGGACATATCGGGCATTGCCCATACAAGTTGCCCACACAAGTAGTCATCAGCTTGGGTTCTACACATAAAATCATTGACACATATTTATTACCAGGGACATTACAGAAAGACCCAACAAAAATAAAAAAATTGATACAATGATTAAGAACTAAGTGGGCTATATAGACAAGTGAGGGATATCACTCAAGCCAAGATCATAGACACCGTCAAGAACCAATCAGCACATAACTGATTTGACACCATTCAGCAAGTTTGTGGAGTCTCTAAGAAGAGATGAACTTGTAAAGGGGATAACACTTATATGCAGTGAGTTCTTATTTCATCATATCCAATGTTGCAGACGTAACATGCCATTGCCACCGGGAAAGATGAATCTACAGGTCATGGGTAGTATTATTCTTTAAGTTGAAAAGCTGATCAAGAAGTAATTGTTAAGGAGTGGACTTAATAAATAGCAGGTTAAGAACCTTACAAATATAAACAAACAAATAATAATTGAGAGAGGTGCGAATAGGGAAGAATGAAGAGGCGTCCATTCCCATCAAGAGGTGTAACCATTCAATCTATAAGATATATATTGAAATTGACTCCAGTCTAGGAGGAAAAAGGAGGAACAAGAGGAAGAAATCACTATTAATAGTCAGAGAATCATCCATTGACGTTAATTAATATTGCCAGAGGAGGGAACACGGGAGAGTAGTCAGGAGCAGACTTCATGACCATACTTCTTGCAATATGCACAAGTTGGCTTATCCTTCTTAGGTGGTGTCCCCTTCTTGGAAGAGCATGAAAAATCACCTTATGATGGAGAGGATGATTGTCCTTTTTCCTCTTGTGGTTGTGACTTAGATTGCTTCTTCTTCTTGTTGGAATCTTTGCCTTGACTTCCTTGATTCCCTTGATTAGCCACCAAAGCCTTGGACTTTCAAGACTTGAGAAGCCCCATGTTCAACAACTTAGATTGTTCCAATATCAACATTTATGTGAAAGCATCAAATGAAGGCATAACATAGGAACTCCCCACTCTCAAACGATGAGTTTGGAAGCTAGACACAAATGCTGCATATTCTGGTTCAAGCTTGTCCAACAAGTTGAATATAACCTGAGCATCCTTTTTGTCAATTCCACAATCCTTAAGCTTTCCTCTTAGCTAATTTGCTTTGGTGACATAATCTTGGATTGTATCAAAACTCTTGGGATCCAAGTTGGTTAGCTCATTTTCAATCTTATAACCTCTGATTTCACCAACTTGACCATACAATTTCTGAAACATATCCCAAGCATCTTTGATTGTAGTACACTTTTCAATATGAAAGATGAGGTCCTCTGATACATACTTGCACAAAGTTCCAAGAGCCATGCAATTCTTAGTGAGCCATTCTAATTGAGCACTAGGATCATCCTTAGGATCAGGTGGTGCTGCTATTGTTCCCTCTATATAATGCGTGAGACCTTTTCCCATTAATTTGCTCCATACTTTAATTTTCCATGATGCATAATTATGTGGAGTTAAAGGTGGAAATTTATGAGGACTCATTGCAAAAAAAATGTAAGAGCACAAGGAAAGAGAGGCACAATCACACAAGACACCCCCCTAAATTCACTCAATCAAATAACCCCCCCAAAAGTGATGATTTGGCACTTTATACTTAGTGCGTGTACAATGGGCCACTTGCAAAGTGGACTTTTGATTTCAATTTTACAATTGCCTCAATAAGGCCAAAAGAGACTCAAACTAATAATGCAAGAGATCTAAACTAAAATCCAAGCAATTTACAAGAACCAAATAGGCCAAATAAGACCAATATCTGAAAGTACAATTTCCACTCAAAATCTCTAAAATCTGATCATAGATTATGAAAGTAGACAAAAAAATGCACTTTCAAAAAAACAACACCTGAAAAGGAGGTCGTATGAGCTCAAACGAGGCCTTTGGAGTTGGAGAATTGAGGATTAGACAGGTACAGCTGAGAGAATCCAAAAATTACAAGAAGCCGTACCACCCGAATTGGGCATAAAATTTCCTCCACACCCAAAAATCAATTTTTGCCAAAATAGGTCAAATTTATACTCGATTTTTATGGAAACGGCCTCCTGGATGCAATGGTGAGGTTGAAAATTCTCTAAGATGCCTCCAAAAAATATAGTCCTTCATATCTGAAAATAGAAGCCTTCCATGATGTCTCCAAAAACCAATCAATGAAGCCCCAATGGCTCTGATACCATGTAGGATTTTCCCAAGATCAAGGGCACAATGAAAAGCATAAAAGGAGAGACAATAGAATGACAAGAACAAACTGTATTCTCATCAATATACAAATGATCAACTAGATTAACCAATACAATTAATATAGGCCTTCTTATATAGGCAAGGCCATATGGATGTACGAGCACACAATCATGACATGTGGCTCAATGAGAAACAAGGGTAGGTAAGAAATACTAGGGGTAGGTATTAGAAATAATATAATATTCCACAAGATTTGGATGACCCACTGAATGTGGAGTGTAACAACAAAACAAGACCACAAAAGGTGGAATTTCTCCTACAAGCTCTATCCCTATGTGCACACTTCCCGAAGTGTCTCAAATCCAAACTACGAAGAGATGCATTATCCTAAGTTAACTTTAGTAAAGTGTAATAATATCCATAATGAATATTTATTTACACCAACAGAATCCAATTCCATTCCAGACACTTTTTGGTGAGCTATGTTCTCATCAGAAAGTTGGGCTAAAATTAAACTTCACCCATTGATCTATGATCATCGAACGGTTTAAAATCATTGATGGATTTTAGGTATGTGTCACCCTTCATGTGTCAAAGTGGCTGCAGTTATTGATACATCGTGCAAAGTCCAGACTCAATGTGATGTACTGATGTGATGTGATGTGCCTTGTCTATTAATGTCAATGAATTCATGAAATCGCCAATAAATTATATATTTTCCATAAATAACAAAATATTCGCCAAAACAAATTAAATAATTTTCAATGGTGGATAAAAATCACCCATACATTTAAATAATTTTTCCTTTGGAGTAAAATTTTTCACCCATACAATTATATATTTGTTCCTTTTAACAAAAATTATTTGCCTCCTACAATATATATTTTCCGCATTAAACAAGGTATTATTCACCGGAAATTTATGGAATTTTCGTACCCTAGAAAAAAATTGCCAATACAAAATATTTTTTTTCCTATTTTGAAAAAAAAATTTGCCATCAATATGAAAATTTCCCCTCGAAAATAATGTCTCATTAGCCAAGATTTTACACAGTTTCCCAGGGGGTGGTTTCTTAAAGTTATCCCTACCAAAGTCTCATCATGGGGAGGTGTACTTATAATCTACTTGATTTTTTTTCATTCTCCAAACATATGGTCATTGTAAATATTTAGACTTATAACTATTTTACATAGAATGTATTTTTCTTTTAAAGAGTCTTGAATTGGACTAATTTGTATGTTGATATTTATTTTTCTCACCTTCTAGACTATAATGATATTTATTTTGTTCACCTTGAATAATATATTTACACATGTACAAATGAACATTTATTCACGATTTAAAAATATTTAAAAATAATAATCTTCAAGTAATAATTCTTATAATATATTTAATTGAGGGCTATCATGTGTGCTCAATCATAATGAAAATTGGAACATGATTATCCCTTGATTATTCTACCCTTTATGAAATTAATTTTCATTTAAAGTTTCAATTTTAACTTTAGCATTTGACTACTACTATGGTGCTATATGGTTAAAGAATCATCGTGGAAAAATATGATTTCTTATTATTTTTATTTTTTATGGTTTGTTTATATTTTCCCCTATATGAAACAAGGGTTGCAAATCATCATGTTCCTACCATTAGCCTAGTTAGTCTAGAGTAGATAAAATGAGAGTTGAAAAAAGAGGTAGAGAGGAAGAGAGAGAGAAATAGATAGAGAGATAGAGAAAAGTAGAGGAAGAGATACAAGGAGAGATAATCTCCTACCATTAGTGTGGTTAGTTTAGAGAAGATAAAGGAGAAGAGGAAGAGGGAGAGAAATAGATAGAGATAGGTTGAGGGAGAGATAACAATAGAGAGATACAAAAGGATGATACAAAGATCTAGTGTGAAACTAGGGTTTTTGAAAACTTGTGGTCAAAAGTGTAATACAATCCAAACATGCAAATATAGCATGTCATTATGATCGAGGCTAGATCAATTTGGAGAGTAACACAACTAGATAAGTACCCCTCTATAAGTTTGGATGATAGATGGATGAAGAAATTGTATATCTTGATAAATAGTCTTAAATGAGGGAGAAGCAATGCCTTTTATAATAGACTTAAAACATAATTTAATAGTTGGATGCAAGAAATAGATAATGTTTATCTTGAAAGGACTCACATTGAGCCTTATTTGAAAAAATAATAATTTGAATCTTTAAGGATTGAATTTTTAGGTATGAAAATAAATGGGTAGTTTGCCTTATAATGTACTCAGAATTTGTTTTGATCCCTACTGATTTCCTTGGACTACTTTACTTGTACTATAAGAAAAATTTGAGTTTCGTACACAAGGTTTAGATTTTTTTATTGATTTGGTTAGTGCAGATCATAAAGGTGAAATTAACTAGAGGAGAGAGGTAAATGGCTAATTTCTCATATTTTTCCAAGAGAATGAAGCACAAGGACTTCCATAATGATCTTCATAGTTTTTAGTAAGGAATGATTGTGAACTTTAGTTGTTCCTCCCAATTGGGATTTTTTTAAAATCTGAGAAAATGAATTTAAACCATAATCAAATTGAAAGAGTTATAACAAAATATTGGAAATAAAATGGATATAATAACAATACTAGAGAAACTTGATGTGAATGCTCAGTGACATAATAGAATCAAGAGAAATCTCCCAATATCCAATATGAAAATACAAGCAAGGTAGCATGTTTATATAGACTTGAGTGAGGGGTGGAGGTGGCAATACCGGCCAATGAGGAGAGACCACCATGATGGTCTAAAAATAGTAAATGCACCTCCTCATAGCATTCTGACACCTCAATACCCACTTGTCTTAAGTAAACATGCTTTATTAACCTAAGAAAGCTTAATTAAAGTCTAGGAAAAACCTAGGAAAAACCTAGGAAAAAGGGAAATAATAAACCCAACTAGGAAAATAAAAAACTACACTAACAACCCCCCTTAAGCATTGATTAGATGGGTGAAAATATGGGTCTCAAGAAATGAAGCATGATGAGGTACCCATGTACATAGTCCTCCCCCCCAACAAAGAAGAAGCTCCCCCCAACAAAGGAGAGTGCACCCCCTCAGAATAGAGAGAGAGTTAGAGAGAAAGAAAAAAGGAACTAAGAATCCCCCCAACATAAGAGAACACCTACGACACCCCAAGGAAAGCTCTCAAATGAATGAACTTACTCTCAGTGAAGGGTTTGGTGAAAATGTCTATAGTTTGATTTGAGGTCAAATAGTACTGATGATCAAGAACCTTCTCATGAATCATCTCCTAAATGTAGTGCATGTGAATCTAAATGTGCTTGGTCCATGCACTTCTTTATTATTTCAACAAAGAATTTCTCTTTCTCTTTATTCATTTTCTCTTGGAATGTGTCCTCATTTATCTGATCAATTGTTAAAATGTTGCTGATGATGTAATTAGACAATGTGTCTAATTGACTTAAGGAATCTTTATTATCCACAATGCACTTGGGTGCTATCAATTTAAGAATGGGAATTGTATCATCAATAGCCTTATAGGCTTGTGCATTACACTCTATAATTTTCTTTATTGAGTCCAATAAGACCTCTGTTACATTTGTAGGTTGGAAATCTATTATTCAAGTACCAGATGTCTATCCAACTGTCTTCCCAATATCTATGCTACCAATTGTAGTGATAACCTTACTTGTTTCGACCTTTGGTAGGTTAGTTTGTGTTTGCATTACTATTAGCAAAGGTTTAGGCTTTTCAGTTTTAGCCGGTGGCACTGTCTCAGTCTAAACTTGTAAATCAACCTGTTTTTGTTCTAGTTTCTCCATCTGTGCTTCAAAACTTTTCTCTAGGCTCTTAACTATTGGTTTCTCATGTGTAGTCTGAGTATGCACTTTTGGTTTCTGTGTATGTGCCTTTGCACTGTCCATTGCCAATTCTCCTAATTGTTTTTCAGTTTTGTCTACCGGTTCTTCTAATGTTTTACCAGTGGCGTCATCTATCAGTTGCTCTATTTGAGTAGGTTTTTTTGTGCTTATTGTTAATTCCACATCTACAGCCGGTGGCTCAGTAGCCATATCTTCCCTTTTATCCTTGGTGGTTTCTCTGTCAACTACAACATTTACTTCTTGTGTATCTATATTTACAGTGTACAAAATTTTGGACTCAGGATTTGTATCCTCTTGAGGAGTCTCCATACTCTCTATTGCCGATTGATTGTTTGTGATTTCTACCAGTGGAGTATGCAAAGGAGGTGGGAGTAAGTTATCAGTAATCTTTAGACTTGGAGGACCATCTATCTTACCTTTCCCCTTACCTTTGTCCTTTTGGTATACCCTAATGGTTTTAGGTCTTAGTAGCTCTTCTTGTTTATCCTTTTGTACAAAGAATATATCCCATGCATCTATTGTTTTTGCAAAGAACTAATTGGCACTCTTTTACTAGCACTAAATAGAACAATAATGGAGTTTAAGGAAATCTATAGAGATACATGCAAAACAAATGTTCTGATAGCAGATATAGACAAGGAAATAAGTAAGGTACAAAAGGAGATTGACAACTTAGTTGATAACCTAATCAGTTCATCTGAACCATTATTAGTTACAGTGCAGAAGATACATAGTCTTCAAGAAAAATTGGAGAAATCTGGAAAAAGAGATGGACAAAATAAAAGGGAAAGCAAAAGACCTTAAATGCAAACTTAGACCCAAATTGGACTACCTCGTCTCTTTGAAAAAAGAGATCTCTCAAGCACTTTTTCAAGGACCGAAGACACCGAAGGAACAAATGCATCACCTAACCAATACTATTTAGAGGATAGAGGCTACACTGAAAGATAGTCAAAAGTTCACTGAAAGTCTAAAAGTGGTATTAGCAGAACTCTTTCAGGTTGTAACTCACAGGTTACAAGGATCCCGATAGGAAACACACTCCACTGACAACAAATGATAACATTTGTCATTGAATGCAAGGGGGGAGTAGTGAGATGAGAAAAATGATCAGAACAGGACATCATCTACTCAGGGGGAGCATGGATTTTTTACAACACAGTTTTGGTAAGAAATCATTTTTGGACACCTTTTGATTTTTCTCATGAGTGTTGCCATCAATACTAAAGGGGGAGATTGTTGTCATATACACACTCCAATGAGAAATTTTAGGTGATGGAAGGTATTGTAATTGATGGAAACCTTACAATATGATACTGACAAGAAGACAAAGGCATTGGCATTGATAGACTCTACATCGGCATACAGATCACCGACACCAAAAAAGAAGAATACTAACACCATGGCTGAAAGGAATTTTGTTTAAATATATATTATAATTAATTATAAAATGTTTTGTAAGCTGACTTGGTGAATTGTAACATGACTCATATACATATGAGATCATTGTAGATCATTAATGATGATTAGGAGATAAGGAATTATAGATGTGGATATGAAATTCAAGAAAACCTAATGTGCGAATTATTAAGATAAGGGTTTATGTAAATTGCAGAGCTTTAACTGGTACTAAATCTGGCATAGTAGATGCTGATCTGAAGCAGTACAAGATATTGGATTTGCATAATCCAATTTTGTAAGTCAGTGTGAATTCATTTTGTAATTGAGCAGTGAGCTCTAGATAGTTGGCCTTCCTACATGTGCAGGCCCCTATCGTAAGCAATAATATTCTCTTATTGGCCAGTAAGTGAATATTGTGGGTCACAAATCCCACCAATTTTTTTCCCACATCGGGTTTCCTCGTTAAAATATTGTGTTATGGTGTGTCTCTTATGTTGTGGTTGCTATTCTTATTTACTGCATTATTTTTGGTTTATCGGTACACAATTTTAAGATGCTTTTCATGCTATAAATTAAGAAAATTCTTTTACCAGCCAAATACTGATTCACCCCCTACCCTAAATATCTTTGGGAATCCTAACAATTAGCACTTTGGTTGTCACAAGAAATGACTGTAGGCTTTCGAAAGGAAATTTCCAAATCAATGAGAATTTTTTGAAGCCAAATGGCCTGAGTAGTAGCATTAACTACTCCTTGATACTCAGCTTCAGTAGATGAAAGAGCAATAGAAGATTGTTTTCTTGCTCGACCAAGAAACTGGACTAGAACCAAGAGAGATGCAATACCCTGAAGTGGACTTACGATCCTAAGAATCACATGCCCAATCTAAATATGTATATCCCACCAAGTCAATATCCACGCTCGTTGTATAATGAATCTCATAATTGTGAGTAACCTATACATAGTGAAGAATCTGGTTAGTTGCTTTCCAATGCAGCTCATGTGGCTCCTACATGAGCCTAGAGACTAGGCTCACTACATATGAAATATTAGGCCTCGTGTGAGTCAAATATATGAGGCTTCCAAACAATTGATGATACAAGGTAGCATCCACCAAGGGTGAAGAACAAGAAGCCTCAAGTTTGACTCCTAACAGAAATGGAGTCAGTGTAGGCTTACAGTTAACCATGTGAAATCTTGAGAGAATATCAAGAGAATAATTAGGTTCTCCAATAAAGATACCAGAAGGAAAATGAGTGATCTCAATCCCTAAGAAGTAGTGGAGTAGGCCTAAGTCAATGGTGCAAGAGCACCTAAGGTTTCTTGATGAACTTTCAAATTTTGGAGTGAATGATGCTCATTGGGTCAATGATTGATAAAGGACTATTTAAGAGTCCAATAATGTTCTTCAGTTTGTTTCGTAATTTGTTGGTCATTAATCTTCATTTGTTTACTCAGTTTTGGCCTATGTGCCTTTGTAAGCCTAAAATGACATCATCTAGCAAAATTGTGGAAAACTCCTTTTAAGGCCTCATAAAGCTTTGGGAAATGTTTATTTGTTGTTAGGAAACCATCCTATGGGGTCAAGAGTGTGTATATATGCAAAAGTTGTAAAAATGCATTATGGAGGAAAAGTTGTCATGTTTGCTTGACAACATTTTGCAACAATGTGAGCATTTTTTGCAAAATGCTCAAATCAGTAGTTAGAGGACCAATTGGTGGTTGGTATTGATTGAGTAGGATTATATAAGGCCTCTCAATACATTTTACAAGAGTTGGAAGTTCAAAAATTAAATTTCTCAATAAGCAACTTCAAGCAATTTCTATTTTCCACAAAAAAAGTTAAATAGCTTATAGCAGTCCATACTAAATGAGTTGATTTTCGTACTGTTCTTTCATGGTGGTCTATTATTCATTTTTGTGGTTCTTTAGAAGTATTTTTTCTCCTTAATTAGGTAGGTTTAGCTAGTTTATTTTAAATCTTTCTTACTTTCACTGCTCTCGACCTGAGAAGAGGGTTTAAGGCCCTAAAAATGGCTCCAACTTGAATTCTCATTGTGTTTTCTCTATGGCCCTTGGGATTTGATTAATGGATTTTGTGCATAGTGTAAAGATTCAATTTTGTGTGCTAGAAGTTGCATTGGATCAATTTACCTTCATGCCCTGGGCGAGCGCTACCATAGCTCGATTAGAAGTATGAATGTTATTTTCAATATTTATTGTCGGGGTGATCTAATCTAATAATGACAAATGATTGGCATTGAGGTTGGATGTTATACAATGGTCCAGTGTGAGTAGGGAGGTCTGACAGGGTATGGAAATCAGTAAACCCCATTGGAGAGAGCTTACAAGCCTAAAACCCTTCAAAAGAGCCATTTGTGGGGGACCATACCTATACGGACATATCAGGCCACCTCATACCCTAAATCCAGAAGAGTGTCCAAATGGGTATCCAGATCACAAAAGATTATGGGGTGTCATTTGGATTTTTTTAGTGCAAAAGAGAAAAAATCGTGAGGGGAGGGCTAAGGGGGCTAATAGGGTTACTAAGCCTTGAAAATAGGAATCTATGAAAGTGATAGAGAAATGAAAGGGACCACACACCAAAACCACATGGTGGGAGTTGATAAACTATCCCAGACCCCTCCTAATCCTTTACAAGTGACTGAGTAACTAGAGAAATCCAATTGGTAGAGAGTTCTCGAAAGGAGTTTGGGGGTTGGTGCTAATTCAAACAAGTAGAGTAGGGCATAGAACAAACAAGGAAGCCCACAATAAAACCTATTCCTAGTGTATGAGCCAAATTACACTTCTTTGTGAGAGTCTTCCTATCAATTAGACATCAAGAAATGATCATGAAGGGCAGTTTTGACTGCCTTGATATGGGATGAGTGACTCCCAATGATAAACAAGTCATTAACATAGAGAACAAGGAAGGTGAGATTATCAAACTACTACAAAATGTAGACGTTTGGATCAGAATGGCACCAAGTGAACCCAACTGACAAAAGGACGGAGTCCATCTTGGCATACAAGGCACAAGGGGCTTGTTTTAGGCCATAGAGAGACTTCCAAAGGTAACAAACAAGTGAAGGATCCTGGATGAATGTGTGTGGCTGCTCCATATAATCTCCTCCTGACGGTCACCATGAAGAAAAATACTCTTCATATCCATTTGATGAACTTCCCAATGATCGGCTGCAACAATAGAAAGGATAAGTCGGATGGAATTCATCTTGGAAACTAGCACAAGAGTCTTAGAGTAGTCAATCCTAGCAACCTGGGAGAATCCTTTGGTGACCAGGTGAGCCTTATACTTATCAACTGACCCATCTACATAATTTTTTTTTAGTAGATCCACTTCCATCGAACAAGTTTCTTTCCCTTAGGAAGAGGGACTAAATCCCAAGTATGGTTCCTCTCCAAGGAATTGAGTTCCTCTTGTATAGCAACATCCCACTTGGGAGCACCTGAAGCTTCTCTAAAGGATTGTGGATCTATAATTGTAACAAAGAAGAGATATGGAGTATGCTCCAATTGAGACCTTATTCTTCTCTCATCTAAAGGATCACCAACCCAATCACCTTCTGAAACCAATGTTTGATGAGCCCAAAGAGGCCCAGTAGCTACATAATCTCGAGGAGAATCCTCACCCTTTGAATGATTACCGAGAGAGGAGGAAGATGAATCCTCATCATCATCATCTGAAGTGGAGGAAGAAGATTCCTCATAAGGATCAGGAGGATAAAAATCCTTGGAAGAACTATCATCATGAAGTCAAAATGTCTCTATTGAAATAAATGATGGAGAAGTGGTAGAAGAAGAACTGGAAGTATCCTCCTCAAAACAAACAATGCTCTCAATGAAAAGCTCATGTGTGGTAGGATGGAGAAGGTTGCAGTCTTTGCCACCATCTAGATACCCAACAAATATGCAATGCTTGTTTTGTGGATCCATAGCCTTTCATTTCTCTACTGGAATGTGGGCCCATGGAGGAGATCCAAACACACGAAAGTATTTGACTATGGGTTTTAGACCAGTCAAATCTTGAAAAGGAGTTACCTCCTTTAGATCTTGATGAGGAACCCAATTCTGGATATAACATGCACAGTTGATGGCCTCTGCCCAATACTGAGGTCCCAATGATATCAAGTGGATCATACAATTAGCCATTTACTTCAAGGACTGATTCTTACATTCTTCAACTCCATTTTGTTGTGGAGTGTAGGGAGTTGTGTTGAAGATCAATGCCTTCTGAGATACAAAACTGCTCAAACCTCTGGTTGACATATTCCCCCCATTATCGGTGCATAGAACCTTGATGGTTTTCCCTAATTGCTTCTTTGTAAAGGCTTTGAATTCCTGAAAAGACTCAAAGACCTCAGACTTTTGTTTGAGAAAATATGCAAAGGTATACTAAGAAAGATCATCAATGAATGTGAAGACAAATTTGGCCCTGCAGAAAGAAGGATTTGGAAATGGTCTTGCTAAATCACTGTGAACTAGCTGCAAAAGTTGTAATGCTCTCCATGCTTTGCCTTTATCAAAATTTTCTTCAGGGTGCTTGCCAAGAATGCATCCTTGACAAACTACATCAAGAAATCAAATAAAAGGCAACCCTATAACCATGTCATGCTTACTAAGTTGCTACAAGTAGTTGTAGTTCAAGTGGCCAAATTGCTGATGCCACAAATGAACCACCTCATCTCAGTGAGTAAGCAATGCAAGTGAAGGAGAATCAGGAACAAAGTGAGAAAAGTGATACAATCTAGACTGATGATATGCCTTTCCCACTGCAATTGTAGACCCACTATGCATCTCACTAATTACCACTATGTGTGGAGTGAACTCAAACTGCTTGCCAGAGTTAGTGTGAGTGATCTGATAGACAAATGGGATATTATTTGATAGAGATGGAACACAAAGGACATACTAAAATGTTCCTTTGCCCATGTCAACAGACCCTCTCCCGTACACTTCAGCAGGAGTGTCATCACCCAATAGAATAGATGGCATAGAGCATGACTCCAAAGAGGATAAACTATCCTTTGATGAAGCCATGTGGGGTGAAGCACCTGAATCAATAATCCAGGAATTAGGCTGGGAAGCAACAACAACTTGGGCCTTTCCCTTTTCTTTCCCCTTACTTGTTTCCTTTCAAGATTCCTGAGATGAACTTGATTTGACAAAATCAGGCACCTTGATGTTGTAATTTTCTAGAAGATGAGTCAAATGATCAATTTGCTTCTTTAGATATTTATGTTCATCATGACCTAGTTTCTAACAATAGGAACATTTAGTTTTCTCCTTCTTGGGCTTGTCACCCTTTGAAGAAGATGCATCATTAGTTGTTTTTGAAGTAACTGGCTTTTGTTCTTGCTTCTTTTCTCCTTGGTTCTTTTGTTTCTTTTCTTTCTTAGAAAGCCCATTTTGATCTTTTGTTCCCTGGTTGGCAACCAAGGCTTGATATTTAGAGGGACTAATTATGCCCATTTGAATCAGCTTATCCTATTCTTGTGTGAATTCTTTTGGAAAATCATCAAGAGAAGGCATTTTAATGCTGGTTCCTAAGGAACTTTTTGTAGCATAGAAAGTAGAAACAAAACTGAATAGTTTGGACCAAGTTTGGAAAGAATTCTTAGAACCAATTGTGAATCTTTCTTATCTATCACAAATGCCTTCAATTTCAATCTTACAACCTTTATTTTTGTGAAGAAGTCTTCAATTGTATCAAAATTACATGGATTTATCCCTATTAGCTCATTCTCCAATTGGTGTCTCCTTAACTCATCTTGTTTACCAAACAACCCTTCTAATATTGTCCATACATCATTTGGAGTTGTAGTAAATTCAACATAAAAAGAAGATCATAAGATATAGACATACATATAGTACCATAAGCTTCATCACATTTGTTAAACCATTTTGGCTTTTTTGCAATTAGTGTTGATTCGGTTTCAAGTCCCATAGTTACTCCAAAAAACCCCAACTTCTTAAGATAGATTGTCATTTATGACTTCCACTCATAATATTTATAAGGTGTGAAGATTGGTACTATATTTTGATCCATTTTAATACAAAAAGTAAGATTGCTTGTGTAGGAAAGAGAGACAAAAAACTCAGAGAGAACAACACTGGACCACCCCCCCTTTTTACTATATCTAAAATCAACCCCCCACATATAATAAGGTGGCACTTTATAATTTAGTGCATTTACAATGCTGGAGTTATTTTCCAGATTTTTACGAAGTTTAAAAAATGGACACAAATACTAAAGACAAAAATAATATCTCAGAATATGAAAATAAAACCAAAACCAAAGTATTTTAATTGAAAAATAATCTACTTTCAAAAAACAAATGACCTAAATATGAGATCATATGTGAAATTTATAGTGGTTTGAAGTTCATAAAATAGGGATTGCCCTCTAGATCTACTGATAAAACTTAATTTCTGGAACATTGGTAATGTCTAAGAAAAAAAGATTACACCACTGCAAAGAGAATGAAAAAATAGCCCATTTCAAAAAAAAATTCACTAAAAAATACCTCTGTATGACTGAGAACATCTCATTTGAAGATCAGATGCAAAAAATGAAAATGGCAATGGTGAGGGGTTTGGCTGAATATTTACGAGGCCATTTTAAAAATATTTGTTAAATTAAATAAAAATATGGCAATGACCCAAATGGTGTTTTTCAGTTACAAAACAAACCCAGAAAGTGTTTTTCTTTATCACTTAAAGAAGATGGGGCCACAGTGTAAAAAAATGCCTTCAACTAAAAAAAAAGATATGCAAAGCTTCTGGTGTCTGATATGCACACACTTTATATGAAAATAGAGGTTTTTGGGTCTTCCAAACACAAAAGAAAGGTCTGTTAGGCCTCAAAACAAACTATTTGAAAGTTACTAGAGAAACTTGATGTGAATGCTCAACGACAGAATAGCATCAAGTGAAATCTCCCAATATCCAATTTGAAAATACAAGCAAGGTAGCATGTTTATATAGACTCAAGTGAGGGGTGGAGGTGGCAATACCAGCCAATGAGGATGGAGGTGGCAATACCAGCCAATGAGGACAGACCACCATGATGGTCTAGACATAGTAAATGCACCTCCTCATAGCATTCCGACACTTCAATACCCACTTGTCTTAAGTAAACATTCTTTATTAACCTAAGCAAGCTTAATTGAAGTGTCAAAAAAACCTAGGAAAAAGAAAAATAATAAACCCAACTAGGAAAATAAAAAACCTACGCTAACAGAATGAACTTGATACATCTGTGTCTTAAGCTCGATATTGAATTTTTTTTTCTTTCAAGGCTTGAGCTAAAGAGGATTGATGTAGAATAATACAAGAAAGTAAACCATGCATAATTACTTCTATAAGAGGGAATGCATTAGAAAACAACTTCACCTGTGTAGTACTATTCACTCCTTCCTCAAGCAGTGCCTCAATTACTAACTTTAAAGAAACCATAAAATGATAATGAAAAGCTCATTTATAAATTTCACATGTACCAATAGCCACCGACTAGCTAAAATTTTGGGACTTTAATTGAAAGAGTTGTGAATTTTTATTGGTGCACATAATGCATGACTCCTAAGAAATTTATGCGTAAATATTTGTTTTCATAAAAAAATTGTTAAAAAAACAAAACTATTCACTAAACTTTGTCCCCAAATACCGTAGTTTGCTATGTAATTTAAAAAAGGAATGACCATAGGCAACCATAATCATAAATGATGTCATTAGTTTGCTTAGAATTTACCCTAAGGATCATTAAAGACAACATAGAAAGCATCGAGTAGCATATTTTTAGAACATGAGCAATTTCCATAGTCCACTATTCCAACTAAAAATTTTGGCAACTTTGTGGTTTCATTATAGCTATGAGACTACTAAAACTATGCATCAAAAGACAAATAGATATAAAATGCTAATCTAATAATAGAAGTGAGAAATAGTTATTTTATTTTTATTAGTTAATTTTTTAATGAACAAATGTGTATATTATCATTTATTAAATAGTTTTATATGTTAAAATTTTTATATTTTACTATTTCTTGAAAGGTCTATTATCGACATCAATTTTTGTTCTCAATAATATTATTTTAAGATGTTGTCTAGATGGATCATTTTCTTTCAATCATTTCAACTACATATATCTTTCATCTTTATGGTTTGTTTTAAAGACAGCATGGATTAATTCAACTTTTAGTGTGGGTGGACCCCTTCATTTTACATATTGGACATAGAAATGTCCTTGACTAATTGACACATTTGATAAGATGAGCAACTATCACCATTCCACTAAATCGTTGAAATTTTGGATGATTTTGAAGGTTAGGTTAGAGATATTGGATTGGGTGAATAAGCATCACAACAGGAAATAAAAAATAGAAAGTTCTACTTTACACTTTCATACAATACTAAAAGTAATGAATAGTTATGTTATTTTTATTTGTTAAAATCTTTTTATGAATAAATATATATATTGACATTTATAAGGTAATGTTACATATATCAAAAAAAAAGAAAAAAAAAAGATTCTATTTGACTGTTTGTTGAAAGGTTTTTGATTTATATGAAACAATAATATTGATTATTATGTAGTCTAGATGGGCCACTTCATTTCAATCATTCATTTTAAGTTGAAACATTTTTCATCACAATGTTCATTATTTGGGTGGACCACTTCATTTTATCCATTTCTCATGGATATATGTGGTGTATCTTTCATCCATATAAAGTTGTCCCCATAATGATGTTGGTCATTTTAACATTTATATATATCAGTCTTTTCATTTCACTTTGAAGTATCTTTCATTGCATGTATTGTTCCAATAATGGTGTTGCTCATTCCATCATTTATTCTAGATACAACATTTCATTTTAATGAACTCACATGGAAATCTCTGTCATCTGCATCAAACTTTCTCCCAATGATATATATCAGTTCAACTTTTAGTTAGGTTGGGTCACTTCATTTTCGTCATACTAAAACAGGCTATGAGCAAGGGAGAACGTCGTTAATGAGCTCAGCAACAACTTACAGCTTGCAGAGAAAGATAAGTGAGATTGTCTTTAACCCTGCCTGTGTCTATAAATTCTAGATCACGCATTATACCAGGAAACATGCAAAAGCACAATAATCTAAAGAGCATCAAAATCAGTAGCAAAGTAGGCTTTTAATTATTTGCTCTAAAGGGACTCTTTCTTAGTAAGGATGAATCATGGTATTGTGTGGTTCATGGTGGTAGCTAGTTTTAGGGTTGTAGACCATCATGGCTGTAATGGACAACAGATCAGTCCTAGTCCTCTTCCTCTTTCTCTTAATTATCTTCCTCCTCCTTATCCTCCACCTGCTATGATACAATTTCCACCGCCTCCGTCTGATCTAATACAATCTCCGCCGTCTTTATCTAGTGTAACACTGTTTAGACCACCACCGCCTACTTTTCTTGATGATCCTGATCCATACAACTACTATGATAATGATGATCACGATTCCAAGTCCGATATCGATATTGTGATCGTTGTTCTGGTGGCGGCCATACTTATTGTTCTCATCATCGCCCTTGTCGTCATGGAAAGGAAATATGGAAGCGTTTCATCGAGCCTCAGTCATCTTTATAAACTCCTCGAAAGCATTTCTACGAGCCTCGGCGAAATTTCAACGAGCCTCGGTGGCATTTTAAAAGGCGTCGGCAACATTTCTTCAGGCGTCGACAAAGTTTCTAAGCCCCTTGAAAAGTTTTCTGAAGACTTCGGAAAAATTGCCAAGCCCCTTGCGGAGATTTCTAAGCGCCTCGGGGAGTTAGAGTGCAAAGTGTCTGTATCAGTAGAGCCATGTCGTTGTGGTAATCCTACCTGCAATTGTGGTTCTACCTGTCATTGTGGTTCCCATAGTCCATGTCGTTGCTAGTACTTGTCTATATCTCTATGGCCATGGCGTTGTAGCTGTTCTACCTCTGGTTGTTCTTCTATTCGTAGTCCATCTCATTATGGTCCATGTCGTTGCTAGTATATGTGTATACATGTAGTGCCATGTCGTCATAGTTGTTCTATTTATAGTCCATGTTGTTGTAATGGTTTTATCTCTAATCCATATTGTTGATAGTACTTTTCTATACCTGTAGTGCTATGTCATTGTAGTTGTTCTAAGTTTATAATTGTGGTTCTATTCCTAGTTCATGTTCTTGCTAGAACTCTACCTGTAATTGTGGTTCCCATAGTCCATATGTGTATACATGTGGTCGATATTGTTGGTACTACTTTGCTATACCTGCATTGATATGCTATTGTAGTTGTTCTAAGTTTATAATTGTTGTTTTATTTGTAGTTCATGCTGTTGCTAGTACTTGTATATGCGTCACATATTATTTTAGTTGTTCTACCTATAGCTCATGGTGTTGTAGTGGTTCTACCTATAATCAATGCCATTGCTAGTGCTAGGCTATCTTTGTAGTGCTTTATAATGGGTATATCTGTAATTGATATAATTGCTAGTTCTTATTTTTCATGCAGTGGTTGCTAATAAAGTTGTAGAAGATGGCAAAACCTATTTTAATTTAACTCAGAGCATGAGGCAAATTAGATATAGTAGAAATATATATATACTGTAAGGGACACATTTCAAATAGCATATTTAGATAGATGTTAGATATATGAGGGAAAAAATAATAGAACAAGAAGGGAAGATTTATGTAAATAAGATATAAAAAGATTCATTGTAATTTCAAATTATGTTCTATGAGAACATGTGAATATAATATATGGAGATAATGTTTAGATTAAATAAATTGATTCTTAACTATAGTGTATGGTAGGAATCTATTATTATACTGCATTGAACTTAATTTCTCATCTTTCTCTTATTGTTCTCACTAAGGTATATATACAATTCCTAAAGAATTATCAAGGCTTAAAACATTTCTTTGTGACTCCACTCCAGTAGTCAATAGAGAAGAAATCAAATCACCAAATAAACTTGTAGATGAAATAAATGAATTAAGAAAGATATTACATGGAAGATGTAATTTTTTCTAAGATATCCAATACAATCTCTTTAAGGTACTAACATCAAGAAAGGGAGTTAAGAATCCAAGAGATGGTAAATAAAAATGGGGGATCTTTGAAATAGATCAGTGAAAAGATGTGACCAATAAAAGTGAGCATACTATAATGCTATGGGAAACATAAAAGACTAATGTAACATCATATCCTAAACACTCATGATCAAAAGAGATAATAAAAAATGAAGAGAGATTAAAGAAGATCATATTCTAAACACTCATGATCAAAAGAGATAATACAAAATGAAGAGAGATTAAAGGAGAACTTGACTTAATATAACAAGTGAATATTGATAGCAAAGCAGTCCTTTTTCTCCTCCTCTTCCGCCACCTCCACATGGTGTAATACAATTTACATCCTCCTTTTCTCCATGCTTCTATGCTTCTCATCCATACAATTACTATGATTAAGATGACGACTGTATGTCGGGAATCGATATTTTGATCGTTGTTTTGCTGGCAACCATAATTATTGTTCTCATTGTCGCCCTAACCTTCATAGAAAAGAAATTTAGGTGTGTTTCATCGGGCCTCAACGTCATTCATAAAATTCTCGTCAGCATTTCTACTAGCAGCATTTTGACGTGCTGGGATTAAGTGCCTCAACCTAAAGAGTGTCAAAGTGGTTCTTAATTAATTATTTAATTGGTCTTGTGTGTTGATTTTAATTAATTTAATATTATAATATAATTTTTCAAAGTGCATGCAACAAGTGCTGAGGAGGAAGTAAAATTGTGACACTTGTCACAAGGTAGGAATTTTGAGAAGAAATTTTCTTTCGAGCTTTTTTAATCTCTGCTCTTGCGGCAAGTGGTTGCATAGTTTGTTTTCCTTTTCTTGTGCACATTTTTGGAAAGATTTTCAACAGGACCAAATCTTCCACATGGATAGACTAAGAGAAAAAAAGAAATTTCTATTTTTGATAGAAAGGCTTGATTTTCTTGGACACCTTTCATTTGTGGAATAAATAATATTTGTATTAAATATTATTTATGAAAGAGTTGTGCAAAAAGGAAGTTTCTAGAAATATGTTGTAGATACATTGAATGTGGATGCTTTTGAGAAGCCACTTCCGTTTGTATTGCAAACTCTATAAATACAATATGTTGTAAAAGAGAAGTAGAGTGAATTTTTTTGCAAGACATTGTTATGTTACCAGAATTATTTTAGATTTAGATATCACAGTTGAAGACACCTGCAAGAGCATAGACTTTGCATATTGTTTCTAATAGCTTTTTACTATAATGCAATTGATTTATGCTTTAGTGTCATGAGTTTTTCCCTTAAAGGGTTTTTCCATGTTAAATTTTATGTCTCATGTGTTTATGCTAAATCTGAAATTTATTTGTTGTGTTTTTTCTTTTATCTATAACATTGCCTAGGGGTTTGCAAAGAAATTTGCATTCACTCTCCTTGGAGGTTTGAATTAGGAAGGTTTTTTCCGCTCCTCTACTTTCCTTTCACAAGGAGCCTAAGAGGCATTTCAACGGGCATCAACAACATTTCTTTGGGCCTAGGAAAAATTTATAAGCCCCTCAAAATAAAATTCTTTACACATTAAACACATCTCTTAGCCTCTTGAGGGAATTTCTAAATGCTTCAAAAACATAAAGGGCAAAGTGTTGTATCTTTTGTGTCATGCAATTGCAATATTTCAACCTGTAGTTGTGGTTTTACCTGTAATTGATGTCATTGTAGTGGTTCTAGTTGTAGTTGTGGTTAGACTTAGTGTCCATGTCATTGCTAGTGCTTATGCATCTGCTATGCTATGTCATCGTAGTTGTTTCATCTATAGTTCATGTTGTTGTACTATTTCTACCTATAGTCCATGTTTTTGGTAGTACTTTTCTATATCAATAATGTCATGCTGTTGTAGTTGTTCTATCTATAGTTTGTGTTCCACTTATAATCCATGCCACTGGAGTGGATTTACCTTAGTCCATATCATTGCTAGTACTTTTCTATATTTATAGTGTCATGTCATTGTAATTGTTCTACTTGTTATTTTACATCCATGTAGTGATTCTACCAATAGTTACTACTTTTCCTACTTCTTGTTTACATCCAAAGTGTCACAAAATTATAGTTGTTATATGTATGGTTACATAGTTCTACATATAGTTCATGTTGTTGTAGTGTTTCTACCTATAGTCCTTGTTATGGCTAATACCAATATATATTCGTAGTGCCATATCTAGTAGTTAAATCTATAATTGATATAGTTTCTCATTCTTCTCTATATTTGTAGTGTCATATAGTGGTTATATCTATAGTTCACTAGTACTTCTAGTATTTTTCTACATCATAATATCGTTCTACTATATACTATTGTATAGTGGTTAAATCGATAGTTTATGCACTTCCTAGTACATGTGTTTGAAAAACTAGAAGAATATCACATAAAATATAACATAGTATATTTTTTTCTTCTAAAGGTGTGTAGTAAGAAGAATTGGGTAGTTATTTGTTATCACCCCTACAAAACTTTAGGCTTCTCGTGTATTCTAAGGTTTAAATTGCTAAAACCTAAAAAATCCTAGTTCCTTGTGTTTCAAAAACTAGTTTTACATTATAACTCTTCACTGATCACCTACAAATGTTTCCCATTATTTCATGTTGTAACTTAAGTTCTTAATGCCAAATAGTGTTGACTAGCCTCATCCCTTAGTGTTCATTTCAACATACACGTCACTTTAGTTATTAAAATGAACCTTAAGTTGTTTTCACTTAAATAATAAATTTTTAGGGTTGCAATTGTGAACAACTAGTTGATCTCTTATGAATGATGATGGCTCCTTATAAAATTTGATGAAAATGTTGTTGTGCATTGATATCAATCACCTAGAGCTTAAGTTGGAGAATGTTTATAATAAAAATTTCTAGATAGAATAGTATATCTTAGGAGAAATATGACAATATACCTTAGGTGTGGGATACATGAGAACCTATAAAGGGTGGTTTAATTTAGTAAATATTTCAAAATAGTGTCATGGGTATCAAAATTATTACCAAGAAACAAAATTAACTCTAGGAAGGGAAGGTTAAGAAAGATATAGAACCTAATAACAAAAAGAATCAAGATAAGCCAAGCATTAGGACACAAGCTAGCAAGAAAAATTCCTTTGAATCTAAGGAAAAAGAGATCATTAATTTCACTAAGATTCAAGAGAACTTTTATTTGGAGGAAAATGATGTTATAGAGATTTTAGAAATCTCTAGTCATACAGATAAAACTAATTACAATATCCATTAAGTTGGTCTTAATTTGTCTAATTAAGACATATCAAATCTATAAGAGTCCACTTTATATGGTTAGTTGATTTGGAATTTGGTCTACATAACTACTACTTGATATCATGTATACATTTAGTGAGCATTGTACGTTGGTTCATTTCAAAACCTAAACAAACATATTCAAGTACAAGTAAGAGGCTTCTCAAATATTATGCAGGGACATTGAGTTATAGTCTTGTATTTCAAAATTTATAGGATCGTACATGTATTGCCCATAGTATATATTATAATGGGTTATAGGAGCTCAAAAAATAGAAAACTCTATCACTTTGTAAAGTAGAAGAAGAGTACAAAGTTACAATGTATAAATAACTTGAAAAATATTCTAGTTTAGATGATCATTGGAGGATTTCTACTAGATAAAAAAATGAACTTAACATATTGCATTGTGATAAGAAGAGTGTTGTATCAATTGGATATAATGCAACATTTCATAATAGGATTGAGAAAAGATTGAAATTCAACATCTTTAAAATAGTGTTTCTTCAACTAGGATTGATTCAGACTATATACTACAAAACAAAAGATCAAATTGTACGCATCTTTATTAAGAATCTAGCCAATCAAAGGTTCAAAACACTTGGAGATCTACTTTAGGTTCTTCCCAGTGGTCAAAATTAGGGAAACTCATATCAATAATTTCCATCAATTCTCTAATTTATTATTTTTCAAACTAATTAAAGTGTTTTAGTTTAATTGATAAAGTTCAATTAGTGAGGCTTATGATATGTTCGTTACTAATGTCATCGAACAAGATTCAAATTCTCTAGACATGCAACTTAATCAAATTTAATCTATATATATTTTTTATGCACTAATTCCCTTAGATAAGCTAATTTAGTTTATTGAAATATATTTATAATTTAAATTATTATTGTGCAATTCTATCTAAAAGATGTATCTTTTTTTAACGTGAATTTTTTTTTCTCATATTTACTTGAAATTGTATATCGAAATTCATCAATGAAGATTAAGAGTAAAATCTGCCAATGATGAGTATTCTCATTCTAATTTAAACAAAACTTATTTTATAACTTGAAAATGAAATGCTACCAAATGACAATTGAAATGTAGATGTCAATAAGAATGTTTTTATTATGTGGTTGTCATGGTGTGTAAAGATTCCACTAAAAGCAGTAGAAAGATGTTGATGTGAATGGGATTCATTGCATCATTCAAAGAAGAAACAAAAACAAAAAAGGGATGGGTTTAGACAATTTATTAGAGCTATATAATGCGACAAACTTGAGTAGGCATCAACGGTCGTGGCTATTCTAGCTCCAAAACAGCTGTCGTACAGCATATTAGTGACAGGTTAGTCAATAGCAACTGTTAACTGCAAAATCAATGGTATGAAATGCACGACTAACACTGGTGTTAGTCAATCTGTATTCCCTTTTTGAAACCAGAATAGACACATCTGGCATCAACAAGGAAATGGGAATTGGACATCCGTGTACGATAACACTGTCGCCACTCTTTTATACTAAATCAGTCTCCAACTTTATTGTTAAGATAAGACTTAAAAATTTCACTTTAATAGACTGGAATGATTGAGAGTAAAATAGTTTAATTTCAAATGTAAGAAAACAGTAGTCTTTTCAAGTAGGGGAATTTTCCATAAGAAAAGATGCCTGGCTGAATAAAAAAATGGGGCACAAGAAACACGTTTGACAGTCACGTTTGTTTTATTATATAATGACGTCTCCATTATATTTGTCAAAGGCGATTTACAATAAACCACTTGAAATTGAAAGTACGCATGATTAATAAGGCATGCTTCCAGTTTTTAATATCAATTTATAGTTAATAATATGATTGCACAAATATGATTTTCTTGTGCTTAGTTATAAAATGGTATACTAATAATCGAAATGATATGTAATGATTCTTTATTGAAATAAATATTCATAGAAAAGATGTAGTAAAGATAAGTTAATCAAACTGAAATGTGTATGAGAAAGATTATTTTATTTTTTAATTATTAAATAATGTTTTTTTTACTGATTTTTAATATTATTGATTTTTATTGATAAGTATTTAGTAATTATATGATTAAAAAGGCACACTTTCAACTTTTAATATCAATTTATAATTACTAATATGATTACATACATATGACTTTCTTGTGCTTAGTGATAAACTGGTATACTTATAATAGAAAATATATGCAATGATTATTTATTGAAATAAATATTTATAAAAAAGGATGTAGTAAAGATGAGTTAATCAAGTTGAAATATGTATGAGAGAGATTATTTTAATTTGTAATCATTTAATATTATTTATTTTTACTGATATTTTATATTATTGATTTTAATTGAATTTTATTGGTAAGTATTTAATAATTATATGATTAATAAGGCATACTTTCAATTTTTAATATTAATAATATGATTACATACATATGACATTCTTGTTCTTAGTGATAAAATGGTATACTAATAATAGAAAACATATGCAATGATTCTTTATTGAAATAAAGGACGCAGTAAAGATGAGTTAATCAAGTTGAAATGTGTATGAGAAAGATTATTTTAATTTGTAATCATTAAATAATATTTATTTTTACTGATTTTTATTATTATCGATTTTTATTAATTATTAATAATTTTAATATTTTAATTTCAAATGTGTATTGGAAATTTAGAATGGGAAAAATTATGGTGAGAATAACTACTTGGATCTAGTACCCTAATCTAACCTAATAAAATAAAGGATCAGTTACAATATAACGTATACACCAATCGACTAGAGACACTAATACCTAATTACATTTGCAAGAACCAACCTATAGGAGAAACAAATTTCCTACTCCATGGTCTAAGTACCAACTTAACAAGTAAGACACCAATAACACTAGAATATAGATATATGAATTGCAGACCTTCAAGCTAAACACACAACATGCTGTTGATCTGATCAACCGTCAAATAAATCTCTTATATGATCTACTAATGAAACCAAACAATGATTGGAATGTAACTCACATAGCGCTAGCCTCAAACTTGCACATCAATAACTCATATCAGATAATTATGTTGATACCCATGCATACACTTCTATCATAGCAATGACCCAAAATTAACTATATATATATGTGTTACAATTATAATTGCATTCATATGTCAAGCAAAGAAAAGATTATGAAATCTACAAGTTGATCATGTGAAAAAACCACCACCAAACATGTAGCAGGTCAGTTCCAAAAGGCCACATGTTATTCCAAAATTAAGATCACACTATATGTTACCTACTGTAGCTTTATCTTGTCATGCCCCGCTATGAGGCCAAGAGGACTTAAACACTAAAAGAAATGAAGATGCGGATAATTTTATTTTTTTAATAAAGAAATTACAAAACACATGCGTAGAGATACATACAATAAGATATAACATGATACACAATTACTAACTGACAATGTCCTCAAGGCCCCATAGCGATGTAATCCAAGGTTGAACATCATCCAACTAACCCAACCAAGGTCTTCTATACATAATACATCATCGATCAATTACAAGGTACATGATACATATTACTATGCATGAGAATAAACATATGAATATCCAATACATAAAAATAGGTCCATATGTTGGCATTACAGTAGAACGAAAGATTGTTGGCATTTCAATAAGGATATTGAGAAGGTTGTGGAAGACTATTGATATAACTGAAGAATGATGATAACTGTCTTAATAATATTATTTTGTCATTGATGTCAAGAAATTGATTTTCTGATTCAGTATGATGTTGCCATATCTTGAGAAGTATGTTTTGATTAATATTAAGAAGTCGGTAAGTGACACCAAAAGAATATGATAATAAAGGGAAGAAATGAGTTATTCAATGGGCAAATATTACTAAGTTAGACAATGATAAGATCATGTTGTTTTGATTGTTTTGATATTCTAAATGTGATGTTTAATACTGTACTATGTCACCGACAAAAGGAAACTAGTCGGTAAACCCTAAGTTTATCAATATCCGTTAATGAAGACAGAATGTCTACCGAGTGAAGTTTAGTGTTAACCGAGTTACAACCGAGTTATAACAAACAACATTAAATGAATAAAAGCATTATTTAATGAAGGAAGTTGATGAGATGGATTTGATTAAATGATTGATACGCCGCACATGAATTTTGTTAAGGATCTATGGCAATGGAAGATCGGCAGGAAGATCTACAACTCAAATTGAACCGCAATAACCTTGTGTAAGTTCCAAGAAAGGAATGCAAGTCCGTAGGCAAGGTAAAATGTTTTTAGATCGAAGGATACAATGAACCTGGTCATGATTGAAAATCTGATGACTAAGATTAATCATGGGAAATGTCATCAAGGAGATTAAGCGGTTAGAATTGTTTATAAATAAGGAATTGTTGATAAACAATGTATGTGGACAATTGTAAGCACGGGGATGCTACATAATGATTACCGAGCACAAAAGCTTGAAGATCTGATTGAAGAACAGATTGAGAAGTCTAGCAAGCCCTAAAAGGGACAAGATAAGTCTTATGACAAGATTGTTTTGAGCAAATAAGAATCTACTTTAGCATTTTAGATGTGAAGTTGCAGATATATTTTATTACTATTGTTTTGTAAAAGTGACAAAAAATCTCTTAACTGAGTGGACTTAACAGTCTTATTTGTAAATCCTCTAACAAGGTGACATTCTAAATGAGTGTTTGAAATCCTTTGACAAGGTCACTTCTAACATGGTGAAGATCCTAACAGATCTGAGGGAAATCCCTTAACCAGTTCACATCTAGCAATGTGTTTGTAATCTTTAACAGGATTTGCTTTTAACCGAGCATACTCTAGAAGAGTATATTTCTTAGTGGGTCCGAAATCCCACAGTGGTTTTTCCCTATTTGGGTTTCTATGTTAAATCTGGTGTTATATGTGTTGTGATGAATATGTATTGATGAGCTAGTATGTTTCACAGTTTTGATATTTAGCTGAAGTATATGCTACCCAAGTTGAATATGTTGAGTATATTGAAGATTAAGTTTGTAGGATTCACCCCCCCCTCTCATCTTACTTTCTATTGACTTAGAGCTTTACTATTGGCATCTGTAATTAACAATTGGTATCAGAGCTTTGGACTTCGAAAGAAAAGTTTGAAGGTACTTGAGTCAAGATCCAAAGATGTATAAGAGGGATGCACCAAGCTGAACAAGTCAAGTTTTTCCACATGGCAGAAAAGGATGAAGTTGCACTTATCAGGTATTGAAGATTATGCTATTTATTATCTAGAGAATATCTACATTGCATCGAGCACCCATCCGATGACTATGGAAGAGATAGAGGCAAAGAAAGAACACACCCAAGCAATGATTGAAATAACCTCTGCATTGACCGACTCTGAATTTAATGATCTAGAAGGCTACACTAATGCAAAGACAATGTGGTCTAAACTCATATTTGTTTATGGTGGTGATGAACATGTACAAGGAGCAAAAGTGGACAGTTTAAGAGGACAACTTGAATCCATGAGGATGAATGAAGGAGAAAACATAACACAATATAGTACAAGGCTGAAAGAGATTGTCAATCAAATCAAAGGAGCAGGTGGAACTATTGAAGGAAAGGATGTAACAAGTAATTTATTGAGAACCCTTCTACCAGCTTATGCAATCTGAGTGTCTGCAATCAATGAATTGAGATCTGTACCGAACATGCCAGTTTCTTTAGATGCTACTATTGGTAAGCTGCATGCATTTGAGTTAAGTAATTTTGATAACAGTGGATCTTCGATAAACAAAGTTGAATCTACATTCAGTTCTTTTCATCTTGGTGAATCTAATGATTACAATGATAGAAAGAGTAAGTATTTTGAAGGAAATCATAGTGGAGCAAGTGAAAGATTTCATAAGAACATGGAAGAAGTTCACAAACTGTATGAAGAAATTAGAAAGCAAGAAGAGTTTGAAGCACTATTAGCCAGGAGGTTAACGAGAGGCAAAGGTAAGTATAAAGGCAAGCTACCTTTGAAATGTTTCAATTGTGATAAAATAGGATATATGGCTTCTAACTGCCCTGACAAAGAATCTAGTGAAAAGAGAGATTACAGAGAAGACAGATAGAAAGACAATCACTACAGAGGACACCGAGACTTCAGAAGGAGAGATAGAAAGACATGCTTAGTTGCTGATGAGGAATTCACTGATGATAAATCTGATGAAACAAACACAAAGGAAGTTGTTTATGTGGCTATTAAAGATGGATCAGATGAAGAAAGGTACAAAGAAAAAGCCCTAATATATCACATAAATAATAATAGTTCTTGGATCATAGATAGTGGATGCTCACATCACATGATAGGTGATAAACACAAGTTTGTTAAAATTGAAGATTATGATGGAGGATATGTAAGATTTGGTAATGATGCACCATGCCCGGTGAAAGGTAAAGGTTCTATCAGACTTCTTCACAATGCTAAATGTGATGATGTATATTGGGTTAAAGGTTTGAAATATAGTTTGTTGAGTGTAGCACAACTAAACAATACTGGTTACCGAATAGAATTTCAGAGAGGAATTGTCAAAGTTCATGACAAATATGAAAAGTTAGCTGCTACCGGGACTCAAACAAGAGGTAACACATTTCACCTTGACTCAACTTTGAACAAATATCTTTATGCAAAGATAGAAGATACATGGTTATGGCATAAAAGGTTTTGCAACGTAAATTTTGATAATTTGATCAAAATAAGTAAGAAGCACCGAGTGAGAGGTCTACAGAGTTTGGAAAAGCCTGAGAATGCTATGTGCCAAGGATGTCAAATAGGAAAGATGACAAGATCAAGATTCACAAGTAAATCCTACACATCTAATGGAATTTTAGATCTTGTGCATACTGATCTTTGTGGTCCCATGAAAGTACAGAGTTATTATGGTGATAAATATTTCATATTATTTGTGGATGATTACTCAAGGATGATGTTAGTCATGTTTTTAAAAGAAAAATTAGAAGCATTTCAAATGTTTAAATGGTACAAGGAAAGAGTTGAAAATGAAACAGGAAGACAACTGAAGTGTCTTAGATCTGATAGAGGAGGAGAGTTCACTTCTGATGAATTTAACTTATTGTGCAATGATCATGGTATAAAAGACAAGTCTCTGCACCGAGAACTCCACAACAAAATGGGATAGCTAAGAGAAGAAATAGATCTATTGTAGATTATGCTCAAACCCTGATGATTGAAAAAAGGGTACCACAAAAATTCTAGAGAGAAGCAATAAGCACTACAGTCAACACCCTAAATCAAGTACAATTGAAGAAAGGAACTTTGAAGACACCATATGAAATTTGGTATGACAAGAAACCTAATGTAAGTTACTTTAAAATCTTTGGAAGTAGATGCTATGTTCACAAAGATGATAGAAATGGAAAGTTTGATCAGAAAAGCGAGGAAGGAATATTTCTTGGTTACTCTTCTAGAAGTAAAGCATTTAAGTGTCTGATCAAATCATCTAACAAAATAGTAGAAAGTGCAAATGTGAAAAGTGATGAATTTGCAGAAAGAAATGATGAAGGAAATTTCAAAGAACCAGAAGATTATGAAGAGTTTATCTATGTTCAACCGACAAGCCCTACCGAGAAAGCTATTGAGGAAAATGAAGACAATATCCAGTTACCGAGTGATGAAGAAGATCATATTGAGCCTACCAAGCCTATATTAGCAAAGTATGTAAGAAGAAATCATGCATCAAATCAAATTATAGGAGATAAGGATGATCCAATAATGACAAGGAACAAACTGAGTTAGAACACATGTCTAATATTTGAATTTGAACCGAGAATAGTAAAAGAGGCATTCAACTATGAAGATTGGGTAAATGCTATGACAAAATAAATTGATCAAATCAAGAAGAATGGCACATGGACACTGGTCCCAAGACCAAAGGACAAAAATATAATCAGAACAAAGTGGATCTTTAAAAATAGGCTAAATGAAAAAGGTGAGGTCATTCGAAACAAAGCAAGACTAGTTTGCAATGGTTCTTTTTAGCCTTCAAGACAATGATTTTCTAACTTCTATTTGGAGATGTTTGCTCCAACAAGCATGATGTTGTTTTTAACCTTTAAAAGAAAGATTTTCTGATCTATAAAAAGGAAATGGTCAACAAAAGAAATCGTTTTTAAAATAAAATTCCTCGCTCTACCTGCAAGAAACTGTTAGAATCCTGCAAGCAAACAAAAGAGATAAAATGTCAGGTGATTTGGGGGACTTCTACAAGTCTAAAATTTCAATTCGGTTACAATAAAAAAAAGAAAAAAATTGTTTGTCTTTGATGCACTACAGAATGGACTGCACGCGCTACAATAAAAACCAAATGCGCTAAAATTATGTTCCTCTGCGCTATACTGTTGCTGGGATGCGCTACTCTGTGAATTGGAAGCGCTGTTCTATTCCTTTTCTTTCTCCCGCGCTCAGTTCTGTAGGAAAATTTGAAATATCATGCGCTAACTTTTGAGTTTCACACGCTGGATGATCGACTATAAGCGCTGAACTGGGGATCGGATGCGCTAATATGTTAACTTGATGCGCTACTCTGTGTTTTGCCCGCATCAAGACCTACAGGAAATTTTTAGGTGAAGTCATGCGCTAAGAAAAGGTCTTCACGCGCTAAAGTATAGAGCCCACGTGCTAAATAATAAGCAGAATGCGCTAGACTGTTGACCAGATGCGCTATAGAATGTTGCCAACGCCCCGATTCCTGTTTCCCGCGGACCTGCAAAAGTCATTAATTTGAAAAACCAATTTGTTATTTGGGGTCGGGCCCCACGGTGGGCGCCAGAAATGTATGCGGGAAAAGTGGGCTGATAAAACTCAATATGTGAAAATATTGTTAAAAACTTGTCCACACACACACACAGGACTTCTTGATGCAAGATATGGAGTAATGATGTATTACTCAGCTTCCCAAGGTGGGTCCCATGGTTCTCTATCTCACAATGTCCCTCAAACCAATGTTTTTTCTCTCAGATCACTGATCAAAATGGTTTAGGGATGGCAAATGTGAGAACGAGGGATGTTTTCATAGTTTTTAGTATGAAAGGTATGCTACGCTATGTATGATCTTAGAAATGCAATAAACCAAATGATAAGATGACAAGATTAGTATGAGTACTATCCTAACATGATATATTTAGTCTATGATTGAGCTAAATGATAAAGAAAGTATTTTAAACATGCATATTAGTCTACTTCCTGATTTAAAGAGAGGCTAAATGATGAGCATAAAAATGACATGAAAGCTTGAAAGAATTTGAGCATAAGTGTGATGCTACAAATTTGAAAGATGATTGTTAAAAATGGAGGAATGAGAGCTCTATTTATAGCACAAATAGGGCAATGGATGGTCAAGATTGAATGGTTTAATCAAGGGCCAAGTTTGAAAGTTGGGGATCCATGTGCACAATTGGCACCAATAAAATGGTGACAAGTGTCAACATAGGATTGGGTTGAAAGAAGAGGTTGGAGGCATTAAAGGCCTGAGAAGACCTTATGGTTATCTAAAGGCTAAGGGTCAAGTCTAAGTTAGGCTTACCCACTGGATTAAGAATTAATCCAAGGATAAGCCTTTGTGCAAATGTTTAATAGATAATCATGGTCAAAGCATTAATGGCCTGATGAGACCTTTGGGTTGGGTGAAGGTTGAGTTAAAACAAATGTTTTAACCATGTAGGAGGGTTTGAGTTAACCATTAATGGTTATTGGAGACTTTGGGGATTAAGTGGTTGAAGGTTGAAAGCCTTCAATGGTTATCAAAGACTTTGAGCCATTTAGTGGTTGAAGGTTGAAAGCCTTTAATGGTTATCAAAGACTTTGAGGGTTTGAGAAGTGACTTCCCTTTGCTTAGGGATGTGACAAAGTTTAGAAGAGGAGCTAGGTTAATTAGAAGTGATTAGAAGATTCTAGAAGGGATTAGAAAGGGGTTTAGGATTTTGCGAGTGGATAGAAGGATAATAGGATTTAATTGAATTAAATGATTTAATTCAATTTGGTTGCAATTTGGAGAAATTAAATAAATTAGATTTATTCAATTTAGGATAACTATTTAATTAAATTTGAATTTAATTAAAAGTGGATAGGGGGGATTTAATTGAATAAAATGATTTATTCATTAAATGGCTATAGTGAATTTAATTTAAATAAATTGAATAATTTATTTAATAAAATAGAAGAATGTAGATAGTTTAATTAAATTGGATTTAATCAAATAGAGAAATGAACATAAAATATTCATTTAGGAATATAGTCATCTTTATACGTCTACATATATAATCTTCCATCTTTTACATATGCATTACATTTCTTAACATAACTTTGTATTCCTAATCTTTCCCTATGAGCAGATTAGTATATTAATTAATTGTATTCCTTAATGCCCACATGTTTTAGCCTTAATATATTCTTACTACTGCTCAATGAAATGTACTTTAATCTATATTAACATATTAATTATCATCCTTAATTAATGTGTGGGGAAACATATATTAATTATCATTAACATCTATTAATTATCATACTTAATTAATACTCAATGAAATATACATTAGTTACTATTACCATATATTAATTCACACTAATATATTAATTTATAATATATTATACGTTACCTCTTACCTACTGGTCATGAAGTTTGCTCCTGACTGCTCTCTCATGTTCCCTCCTCCGGCAATATTAATTAACGTCAATGGATGATGCTCCGAATATTAATAGTGATTCCTTCCTCCGGTTCCTCCTTTTTCCTCCTAGACTGGAGTCGATTTCAATATATATCTTATAGATCGAATGGTTGCACCTCTTGATGGGAATGGACGCCTCTTCATTCTTCCCTAATCGCACCTCTCTCGATTATTATTTGTTTTTTTATATTTGTAAGGTTCTTAACCTACTGTTTATTAAGTCCACCCTTTAATGATTACTTATTGATCATCTTTTCACCTTAAAGAATAATACTACCTATGACCTGTAGATTCGTCTTTCCTGGTGGCAATGGCATGTTATGTTTGCAACATCGGATGTGATGAAATAAGAATTCACTGCATATAAGTGTTATCCCCGATCCTATGACTACTTGTATGAGCAACGCCCAATATGTCCTTAATCATGATCGTTGACTCTGTCATGTCCCCTCCTGGATCGTTATACATATTCGGAGAGAAAGAGAGAGACCCTAAATGAAAAAATTATTATTATTAGTAATAATTACCAATGAATGAATATTTGAAATTTATTTATTTATTAAATATTATTATTTAATTAATAAATAGATTAATAGTTATAACTATTAATATTCCTTAAATTAAAAGGATGGGTAAAAAGGATACATACAAAGTAATCATATACTTTTCTCCAACAAACAAGAATACCATTTAGACTAATGGACATTAATATTTAATTGGACATTCCATTGTTAGAAGTTCTCAATTTTGTGAAGTCTCTAAAAGAGACAAAATTACGAATATAATTGGAAGACCATTATTATAGAGGGTTCGAGTATGGTGCTTAGCATGGACCACCATTTAAGAACACTAATCATATAGTCAATGATCATGATTAAGGACATATCGGGCATTGCCCATACAAGTTGCCCACACAAGTAGTCATCGGCTCGGGTTCTACACATAAAATCATTGACACATATTTATTACCAGGGACATTACAGAAAGACCCAACAAAAATAAAAAAATTGATACAATGATTAAGAACTAAGTGGGCTATATAAACAAGTGAGGGATATCACTCAAGCCAAGATCATAGACACCGTCAAGAACCAATCAGCACATAACTGATTTGACACCATTCAGCAAGTTCGTGGAGTCTCTAAGAAGAGACGAACTTGTAAAGGGGATAACACTTATATGCAGTGAGTTCTTATTTCATCATATCCAATGTTGCAGACGTAACATGCCGTTGCCACCAGGAAAGATGAATCTACAGGTCACGGGTAGTATTATTCTTTAAGTTGAAAAGCTGATCAAGAAGTAATTGTTAAGGAGTGGACTTAATAAACAATGGGTTAAGAACCTTACAAATATAAAGAAACAAATAATAATCGAGAGAGGTGCGAATAGGGAAGAATGAAGAGGCGTCCATTCCCATCAAGAGGTGTAACCATTCGATCTATAAGATATATATTGAAATTGACTCCAGTCTAGGAGGAAAAAGGAGGAACAAGAGGAAGAAATCACTATTAATAGTCAGAGAATCATCCATTGATGTTAACTAATATTTCCAGAGGAGGGAACACGGGAGAGTAGTTAGGAGCAGACTTCATGACCATACTTCTTGCAATATGCACAAGTTGGCTTATCCTTCTTAGGTGGTGTCCCCTTCTTGGAAGAGCATGAAAAATCACCTTATGATGGAGAGGATGATTGTCCTTTTTCCTCTTGTGGTTGTGACTTAGATTGGTTCTTCTTCTTGTTGGAATCTTTGCCTTGACTTCCTTGATTCCCTTGATTAGCCACTAAAGCCTTGGACTTTCAAGACTTGAAAAGCCCCATGTTCAACAACTTAGATTGTTCCAATATCAACATTTCTGTGAAAGCATCAAATGAAGGCATAACATAGGAACTCCCCACTCTCAAACGATGAGTTTGGAAGCTAGACACAAATGCTGCATATTCTGGTTCAAGCTTGTCCAACAAGTTGAATATAACCTAAGCATCCTTTTTGTCAATTCCACAATCCTTAAGCTTTCCTCTTAGCTCGTTTGCTTTGGTGACATAATCTTGGATTGTATCAAAACTCTTGGGATCCAAGTTGGTTAGCTCATTGTCAATCTTATAACCTCTGATTTCACCAACTTGACCATACAATTTCTGAAACATATCCCAAGCATCTTTGATTGTAGTACACTTTTCAATATGAAAGATGAGGTCATCTGATACATACTTGCACAAAGTTCCAAGAGCCATGCAATTTTTAGTGAGCCAATCTAATTGAGCACTAGGATCAACCTTAGGATCAGGTGGTGCTGCTATTGTTCCCTCTATAAAATGCGTGAGACCTTTTCCCATTAATTTGCTCCATACTTTAATTTTCCATGATGCATAATCATGTGGAGTTAAAGGTGGAAATTTATGAGGACTCATTGCAAAATAAATGTAAGAGCATAAGGAAAGAGAGGCACAATCACACAAGACACCCCCCTAAATTCACTCAATCAAATAACGCCCCCAAAAGTGATGATTTGGCACTTTATACTTAGTGCGTGTACAATGGGCCACTTGCAAAGTGGACTTTTGATTTCAATTTTACAATTGCCTCAATAAAGCCAAAAGAGACTCAAACTAATAATGCAAGAGATCTAAAGTAAGATCCAAGCAATTTACAAGAACCAAATAGGCCAAATAAGACCAATATCTGAAAGTACAATTTCCACTCAAAATCTCTAAAATCTGATCATAGATTATGAAAGTAGACAAAAAAAATGCACTTTCAAATAAATAACACCTAAAAAGGAGGTCTCATGAGCTCAAACGAGGCCTTTGGAGTTAGATAATTGAGGATTAGATAGGTACAGCTGAGAGAATCCAAAAATTCCAAGAAGCCGTAGCACCCGAATTGGGCATAAAATTTCCTCCACACCCAAAAATCGATTTTCACCAAAATAGGTCAAATTTATACTCGATTTTTATGGAAACGGCCTCCCGGATGCAATGGTGAGGTTGAAAATTCTCTAAGATGCCTCCAAAAAATATAGTCCCTCATATCTGAAAATAGAAGCCTTCCATGATGTCTCCAAAAACCAATCAATGAAGCCCCAATGGCTCTGATACCATGTAGGATTTTCCCAAGATCAAGGGCACAATGAAAAGCATAAAAGGAGAGACAATAGAATGACAAGAACAAACTGTATTCTCATCAATATACAAATGATCAACTAGATTAACCAATACAATTAATATAGGCCTGCTTATATAGGCAAGGCCATATGGATGTACGAGCACACAATCATGACATGTGGCTCAATGAGAAACAAGGGTAGGTAGGAGAAATAATATAATATTCCACAAGATGTGGATGACCTACTGAATGTGGAGTGTAACAACAAAACAAGACCACAAAAGGTGGAATTTCTCCTACAAGCTCTATCCCTCTGTGCACACTTCCCAAAGTGTCTCAAATCCAAACTACGAAGAGATGCATTATCCTAAGTTAACTTTAGTAAAGTGTAATAATATCCATAATGAATATTTATTTACACCAACAGAATCCAATTCCGTTCCAGATACTTTTTGGTGAGCTATGTTCTCATCAGAAAGTTGGGCTAAAATTAAACTTCACCCATTGATCTATGATCATCGAACAGTTTAAAATCATTGATGGATTTTAGGTATGTGTCACCCTTCACGTGTCAAAGTGGCTGTAGTTATTGATACATCGTGCAAAGTCCAGACTCAATGTGATGTACTAATGTGATGTGATGTACCTTGTCTATTAATGTCAATGAATTCATGAAATCGCCAATAAATTATATATTTTCCATAAATAACAAAATATTTGCCAAAACAAATTAAATAATTTTCAAGTGGTGGATAAAAATCGCCCATACATTTAAATAATTTTTCCTTTGGAGTAAAATTTTTCACCCATACAATTATATATTTGTTCCTTTTAACAAAAATTATTTGCCTCCTACAATATATATTTTCCGCATTAAACAAGGCATTATTCATCGGAAATTTATGGAATTTTCGTACCCTAGAAAAAAATTGCCAATACAAAATATTTTTTTTCCTATTTTGAAAAAAAATTTCGCCATCAATATGAAAATTTCCCCTCGAAAATAATGTCTCATTAGCCAAGATTTTACACAGTTTCCCAGGGGGTGGTTTCTTAAAGTTACCCCTACCAAAGTCTCATCATGGGGAGGTGTACTTATAATCTACTTGATTTTTTTTCATTCTCCAAACATATGGTCATTGTAAATATTTAGACTTATAACTATTTTACATAGAATGTATTTTTCTTTTAAAGAGTCTTGAATTGGACTAATTTGTATGTTGATATTTATTTTTCTCACCTTCTAGACTATAATGATATTTATTTTGTTCACCTTGAATAATATATTTACACATGTACAAATGAACATTTATTCACGATTTAAAAATATTTAAAAATAATAATTTTCAAGTAATAATTCTTATAGAATATTTAATTGAGGGCTATCATGTGTGCTCAATCATAATGAAAATTGGAACATGATTATCCCTTGATTATTCTACCCTTTATGAAATTAATTTTCATTTAAAGTTTCAATTTTAACTTTAGCATTTGACTACTACTATGGTGCTATATGGTTAAAGAATCATCGTGGAAAAATATGATTTCTTATTATTTTTATTTTTTATGGTTTGTTTATATTTTCCCCTATATGAAACAAGGGTTGCAAATCATCATGTTCCTACCATTAGCCTAGTTAGTCTAGAGTAGATAAAATGAGAGTTGAAAAAAGAGGTAGAGAGGAAGAGAGAGAGAAATAGATAGAGAGATAGAGAAAAGTAGAGGAAGAGATACACGGAGAGATAATCTCCTACCATTAGTGTGGTTAGTTTAGAGAAGATAAAAGTAGAGACAAAGATAAAGGAGAAGAGGAAGAGGGAGAGAAATAGATAGGGATAGGTTGAGGGAGAGATAAAAATAGAGATATACAAAAGGATGATATAAAGATCTAGTGTGAAACTAGGGTTTTTGAAAACTTGTGGTCAAAAGTGTAATGCAATCCAAACATGCAAATATAGCATGTCATTATGATCAAGGCTAGATCAATTTGGAGAGTAACACAACTAGATAAGTACCCCTCTATAAGTTTGGATGATAGATGGATGAAGAAATTGTATATCTTGATAAATAGTCTTAAATGAGGGAGAAGCAATGCCTTTTATAATAGACTTAAAACATAATTTAATAGTTGGATGCAAGAAATAGATAATGTTTATCTTGAAAGGACTCACATTGAGCCTTATTTGAAAAAATAATAATTTGAATCTTTAAGGATTGAATTTTTAGGTATGAAAATAAATGGGTAGTCTGCCTCATAATGTACTCAGAATTTGTTTTGATCCCTACTGATTTCCTTGGATTACTTTACTTGTACTATAAGAAAAATTTGAGTTTCGTACACAAGGTTTAGATTTTTTTATTGATTTGGTTAGTGTAGATCATAAAGGTGAAATTAACTAGAGGAGAGAGGTAAATGGGTAATTTATCATATTTTTCCAAGAGAATGAAGCACAAGGACTTCCATAATGATCTTCTTAGTTTTTAGTAAGGAATGATTGTGAACTTTAGTTGTTCCTCCCAATTGGGACTTTTTTAAAATCTGAGAAAATGAATTTAAACCAGAATCAAATTGAAAGAGTTATAACAAATTATTGGAACTAAAATGGATATAATAACAATACTAGAGAAACTTGATGTGAATGCTCAACGACATAATAGAATCAAGAGAAATCTCCCAATATCCAATATGAAAATACAAGCAAGGTAGCATGTTTATATAGACTTGAGTGAGGGGTGGAGGTGGTAATACCGGCCAATGAGGAGAGACCACCATGATGGTCTAAAAATAGTAAATGCACCTCCTCATATAATTCTGACACCTCAATACCCACTTGTCTTAAGTAAACATGCTTTATTAACCTAAGAAAGCTTAATTAAAGTTTAGGAAAAACCTAAGAAAAAGGGAAATAATAAACCCAACTAGGAAAATAAAAAACTACACTAACAACCCCCCTTAAGCATAGATTAGATGGGTGAAAATATGGGTCTCAAGAAATGAACCCTGATGAGGTACCCATGTACATAGTCCTCCCCCCCAACAAAGAAGAAGCTCCCCCCAACAAAGGAGAGTACACCCCCTTAGAATAGAGAGAGAGAGAGAGAGAGAGAAAGAAAAAAGGAACTAAGAATCCCCCCAACAAAAGAGAACACCTACCATACCCCAAGGAAAGCTCTCAAATGTATGAACTTGCTCTCAGTGAAGGGTTTGGTGAAAATGTCTATAGTTTGATTTGATGCCAAATAGTACTGAAGATCAAGAACCTTCTCATGAATCATCTCCTAAATGTAGTGCATGTGAATCTCAATGTGCTTGGTCCATGCACTTCTTAATTATTTCAACAAAGAATTTCTCTTTCTCTTTATTCATTTTCTCTTGGAATGTGTCCTCATTTATCTGATCAATTGTTAAAATGTTGCTGATGATGTAATTAGACAATGTGTCTAATTGACTTAAGGAATCTTTATTATCCACAATGCACTTGGGTGCTATCAATTTAAGAATGGGAATTGTATCATCAATAGCCTTATAGGCTTGTGCATTACACTCTATAATTTTCTTTATTGAGTCCAATAAGACCTCTGTTACATTTCTAGGTTGGAAATCTATTATTCAAGTACCAGATGTCTGTCCAACTGTCTTCCCAATATCTATGCTACCAATTGTAGTGATAACCTTACTTGTTTTGACCTTTGGTAGGTTAGTTTGTGTTTGCATTACTATTAGCAAAGGTTTAGGCTTTTTCAGTTTTAGCCGATGGCACTGTCTCAGTTTAAACTTGTAAATCAACCTATTTTTGTTCTAGTTTCTCCATCTGTGCTTCAAAAGTTTTCTCTAGGCTCTTAACTATTGGTTTCTCATATGTAGTCTGAGTATGCACTTTTGGTTTCTGTGTATGTGCCTTTGCACTATCCATTGCCAGTTCTCCTGATTGTTTTTCAGTTTTGTCTACCGGTTCTTCTAATGTTTTACCAATGGCGTCGTCTGTCGGTTGCTCTATTTGAGTAGGTTTTTTTGCTTATGTTTAATTCCACATCTACAGCCAGTGGCTCAGTAGCCATATCTTCCCTTGTATCCTTGGTGGTTTCTCTGTCAACTACAACATTTACTTCTTGTGTATCTATATCTACAGTGTACAAAATTTTGGACTCAGGATTTGTATCCTCTTGAGGAGTCTCCATACTCTCTATAGCCGATTGATTGTTTGTGATTTCTACCAGTGGAGTATGCAAAGGAGGTGGGAGTAAGTTATCAGTAATCTTTAGACTTGGAGGACCATCTATCTTACCTTTCCCCTTACCTTTGTCCTTTTGGTATACCCTAATGGTTTTAGGTCTTAGTAGCTCTTCTTGTTTATCCTTTTGTACAAAGAATATATCCCATGCATCTATTGTTTTTGCAAAGAACTCATTGGCACTCTTTTACTAGCACTAAATAGAACAATAATGGAGTTTAAGGAAATCTATAGAGATACATGCAAAACAAATGTTTTGACAACAGATATAGACAAGGAAATAAGTAAGGTACAAAAGGAGATTGAAAACTTAGTTGATAACCTGATCAGTTCATCTAAACCATTATTAGTTACAGAGCAGAAGATACATAGTCTTCAAGAAAAATTGGAGAAATCTGGAAAAAGAGATGGACAAAATAAAAGGGAAAGCAAAAGACCTTAAATGCAAACTTAGACCCAAATTGGACTACCTCGTCTCTTTGAAAAAGGAGATCTCTCAGGCACTTGTTCAAGGACCGAAGACACCGAAGGAACAAATGCATCACCTAACCAATACTATTTAGAGGATAGAGGCTACACTGAAAGATAGTCAAAAGTTCATTGAAAGTCTAAAAGTGGTATTAGCAGAACTCTTTCAGGTTGTAACTCACAGGTTACAAGGGTCCCGATAGGAAACACACTCCACTGACAACAAATGATAACATTTGTCATTGATGTCAAGGGGGGAGTAGTGAGATGAGAAAAATGATCAGAACAGGACATCATCTACTCAGGGGGAGCATGGATTTTTTACAACACAGTTTTGGTAAGAAATCATTTTTGGACACCTTTTGATTTTTCTCATGAGTGTTGCCATCAATACTAAAGGGGGAGATTGTTGTCATATACACACTCCAATGAGAAATTTTAGGTGATGGAAGGTATTGTAATTGATGGAAACCTAACAATATGATACTGACAGGCAGACAAAGGCACTAGCATTGATAGACTCTACATCAGCATACAGATCACCAACACCAAAAAAGAAGAATACTAACACCATGGCTGATAGGAATTTTGTTTAAATATATATTATAATTAATTATAAAATATTTTGTAAGCTGACTTGGTGAATTGTAACATGACTCATATACATATGAGATCGTTGTAGATAATTAATGATGATTAGGAGATAAGGAATTATAGATGTGGATATGAAATTCAAGAAAACCTAATGTGCGAATTATTAGGATAAGGGTTTATGTAAATTGTAGAGCTTTAACTGGTACTAAATCTGGCATAGTAGATGCTGACCTGAAGCAGTACAAGATATTGGATTTGCATAATCCAATTTTGTAAGTCAGTGTGAATTCATTTTGTAATTGAGCAGTGAGATCTAGACAGTTGGCCTTCCTACATGTGCAGGCCCCTATCGTAAGCAATAATATTCTCTTATTGGCCAGTAAGTGAATATTGTGGGTCACAAATCCCATTGAGTTTTTTCCCACATCGGGTTTCCTCATTAAAATATTGTTTTATGGTGTGTCTCTTATGTTGTGGTTGCTATTCTTATTTACTACATTATTTTTGGTTTATCGGTACATAGTTTTAATATGCTTTTCATGCTATAAATTAAGAAAATTCTTTTACCAGCCAGATACTGATTCACCCCCCGCCCTAAGTATGTTTGGGAATCCTAACAATTAGCACTTTGGTTGTCACAAAAAATGACTGTAGGCTTTCGAAAGGAAATTTCCAAATCAATGAGAATTTTTTGAAGCCAAATGGCCTGAGTAGTAGCATTAACTACTCCTTGATACTCAGCTTCAGTAGATGAAAGAGCAATAGAAGATTGTTTTCTTGCTTGACCAAGAAACTAGACTAGAACCAAGAGAGAAGCAATACCCTGAAGTGGACTTACGATCCTAAGAATCACGTGCCCAATCTAAATATGTATATCCCACCAAGTCAATATCCACACTCGTTGTATAATGAATCTCATAATTGTGAGTAACCTATACATAGTGAAGAATCTGGTTAGTTGCTTTCCAATGCAGCTCATGTGGCTCCTGCATGAGCCTAGAGACCAAGCTCACTGCATATGAAATATTAGGCCTGATGTGAGTCAAATATATGAGGCTTCCAAACAATTGATGATACAAGGTAGCATCCACCAAGGGTGAAGAACAAGAAGCCTCAAGTTTGACTCCTAACAGAAATGGAGTCAGTGTAGGCTTACAGTTAACCATGTGAAATCTTGAGAGAATATCAAGAGAATAATTAGGCTGTCCAATAAAGATTCCAGAAGGAAAATGAGTGATCTCAATCCCTAAGAAGTAGTGGAGTAGGCCTAAGTCAATGGTGCAAGAGCACCTAAGGTTTCTTGATGAACTTTCAAATTTTGGAGTGAATGATGCTCATTGGGTCAATGATTGTTAAAGGACTATTTAAGAGTCCAATAATGTTCTTGAGTTTGTTTCATAATTTTTTGGTCATTAATCTTCGTTTGTTTACTCAGTTTTGGCCTATGTGCCTTTGTAAGCCTAAAATGGCATCATCTAGCAAAATTGTGTAAAACTCCTTTTAAGGCCTCATAAAGCTTTGGGAAATGTTTATTTGTTGTTAGGAAACCATCCTATGGGGTCAAGAGTGTGTATATATGCAAAAGTTGTAAAAATGCATTATGGAGGAAAAGTTGTCATGTTTGCTTGACAACATTTTGCAACAATGTGAGCATTTTTTGCAAAATGCTCAAATCAGTAGTTAGAGGACCAATTGGTGGTTGGTATTGATTGAGTAGGATTATATAAGGCCTCTCAAAACATTTTACAAGAGTTGGAAGTTAAAAAATTAAATTTCTCAATAAGCAACTTCAAGCAATTTCTATTTTCCACAAAAAAAGTTAAATAGCTTATTGTAGTCCATACTAAATGAGTTGATTTTCGTACTGTTCTTTCATGGTGGTCTATTATTCATTTTTGTGGTTCTTTAGAAGTATTTTTTCTCCTTAATTAGGTAGTTTTAGCTGGTTTATTTGAAATCTTTCTTACTTTCACTGCTCTCGACCTGAGAAGAGGGTTTAAGGCCCTAAAAATGGCTCCAACTTGAATTCTCATTGTGTTTTCTCTATGGCCCTTGCGATTCAATTAATGGATTTTGTGCATAGTGTAAAGATTCAATTTTGTGTGCTGGAAGTTGGATTGGATCAATTTACCTTCATGCCCTGGGCAAGCTCTACCATAGCCCGATTAGAAGTATGATTGTTATTTTCAATATTTCTTGTCGGGGTGATCTAATCTAATAATGAAAAATGATTAGCATTGAGGTTGGATGTTATACAATGGTCCAGTGTGAGTAGGGAGGTCTGACAGGGTATGGAAATCAATAAACCCCATTGGAGAAAGCTTACAAGCCTAAAACCCTTCAAAAGAGCCATTTGTGGGGGACCATACCTGTACGGACATATCACGCCACCTCATACCCTAAATCCAGAAGAGTGTCCAAATGGGTATCCAGATCACAAAAGATTATGGGGTGTCATTTGGATTTTTTTAGTGCAAAAGAGAAAAAATTGTGAGGGGAGGGCTAAGGGGGCTAATAGGGTTACTAAGCCTTGAAAATAGGAATCTATGAAAGTGATTTAGAAATGAAAGGGACCACACACCAAAACCACATGGTGGGAGTTGATAAACTATCCCAGACCCCTCCTAATCCTTTACAAGTGACTGAGTAACTAGAGAAATCTAATTGGTAGAGAGTTCTCCAAAGGAGTTTGGGGGTTGGTGCTAATTCAAACAAGTAGAGTAGGGCATAGAACAAACAAGGAAGCCCACAATAAAACCTATTCCTAGTGTATGAGCCAAATTACACTTCTTTGTGAGAGTCTTCCTATCAGTTAGACATCAAGAAATGATCATGAAGGGCAGTTTTGACTGCCTTGATATGGGATGAGTGACTCCCAATGATAAACAAGTCATTAACATAGAGAACAAGGAAGGTGAGAGTATCAAACTACTACAAAATGTAGACGTTTGGATCAGAATGGCACCAAGTGAACCCAACTGACAAAAGGAAGGAGTCCATCTTGGCATACAAGGCACAAGGGGCTTGTTTTAGGCCATAGAGAGACTTCCAAAGGTAACAAACAAGTGAAGGATCCTGGATGAATGTGTGTGGCTGCTCCATATAATCTCCTCCTGACGGTCACCATGAAGAAAAATACTCTTCATATCCATTTGATGAACTTCCCAATGATCGGCTGCAACAATAGAAAGGATAAGTCGGATGGAATTCATCTTGGAAACTAGCGCAAGAGTCTCAGAGTAGTCAATCCTAGCAACTTGGGAGAATCCTTTGGTGACCAGGTGAGCCTTATACTTATCAACTGACCCATCTACATAATTTTTTTTTAGTAGATCCACTTCCATCGAACAAGTTTCCTTCCCTTAGGAAGAGGGACTAAATCCCAAGTATGGTTCCTCTCCAAGGAATTGAGTTCCTCTTGTATAGAAACATCCCACTTGGGAGCACCTGAAGCTTCTCCAAAGGATTGTGGATCTATAATTGTAACAAAGAAGAGATATGGAGTATGCTCCAATTGAGACCTTATTCTTCTCTCATCTAAAGGATCACCAACCCAATCACCTTCTGAATCCAATGTTTGATGAGCCCAAAGAGGCCCAGTAGCTACATAATCTCGAGGATAATCCTCACCCTTTGAATGATTACCGAGAGAGGAGGAAGATGAATCCTCATCATCATCATCTGAAGTGGAGGAAGAAGATTCCTCATAAGGATCAGGAGGATAAAAATCCTTGGAAGAACTATCATCATGAAGTCAAAATGTCTCTATTGAAATAAATGATGGAGAAGTGGTAGAAGAAGAACTGGAAGTATCCTCCTCAAAACAAACAATGCTCTCAATGAAAAGCTCATGTGTGGTAGGATGGAGAAGGCTGCAGTCTTTGCCACCATCTAGATACCCAACAAATATGCAATGCTTGTTTTGTGGATCCATAGCCTTGCATTTCTCTACTGGAATGTGGGCCCATGGAGGAGATCCAAACACACGAAAGTATTTGACTATGGGTTTTAGACCAGTCAAATCTTGAAAAGGAGTTACCTCCTTTAGATCTTGATGAGGAACCCAATTCTGGATATAACATGCACAGTTGATGGCCTCTGCCCAATACTGAGGTCCCAATGATATCAAGTGGATCATAAAATTAGCCATTTACTTCAAGGACTGATTCTTACATTCTTTAACTGCATTTTGTTGTGGAGTGTAGGGAGTTGTGTTGAAGATCAATGCCTTCTGAGATACAAAACTGCTCAAACCTCTGGTTGACATATTCCCCCCATTATCGGTGCATAGAACCTTGATGGTTTTCCCTAATTGCTTCTTTGTAAAGGCTTTGAATTCCTGAAAAGACTCAAAGACCTCAGACTTTTGTTTGAGAAAATATACAAAGGTATACTGAGAAAGATCATTAATGAATGTGAAGACAAATTTGGCCCTGCAGAAAGAAGGATTTGGAAATGGTCTTGCTAAATCACTGTGAACTAGCTGCAAAAGTTGTAATGCTCTCCATGCTTTGCCTTTATCAAATTTTTCTTCAGGGCGCTTGCCAAGAATGCATCCTTGACAAACTACATCAAGAAATCGAATAAAAGGCAACCCTATAACCATGTCATGCTTACTAAGTTGCTACAAGTAGTTGTAGTTCAAGTGGCCAAATTGCTGATGCCACAAATGAACCACCTCATCTCAGTGAGTAAGCAATGCAAGTGAAGGAGAATCAGGAACAAAGTGAGAAAAGTGATACAATCTAGACTGATGATATGCCTTTCCCACTGCAATTGTAGACCCACTATGCATCTCACTAATTACCACTATGTATGGAGTGAACTCAAACTGCTTGCCAGAGTTAGTGTGAGTGATCTGATAGACAAATGGGATATTATTTGATAGAGATGGAACACAAAGGACATACTAAAATGTTCCTTTGCCCACGTCAACAGACCCTCTCCCATACACTTCAGCAGGAGTGTCATCACCCAATAGAATAGATGGCATAGAGCATGACTCCAAAGAGGATAAACTATCCTTTGATGAAGCCATGTGGGGTGAAGCACCTGAATCAATAATCCAAGAATTAGGCTAGGAAGCAACAACAACTTGGGCCTTGCCCTTTTCTTTCCCCTTACTTGTTTCCTTTCAAGATTCCTGAGATGAACTTGATTTGACAAAATCAGGCACCTTGACGTTGTAATTTTCTAGAAGATGAGTCAAATGATCAATTTTCTTCTTTAGATATTTATGTTCATCATGACCTAGTTTCTAACAATAGGAACATTTAGTTTTCTCCTTCTTGGGCTTGTCACCCTTTGAAGAAGATGCATCATTAGTTGTTTTTGAAGTAACTGGCTTTTGTTCTTGCTTCTTTTCTCCTTGGTTCTTTTGTTTCTTTTCTTTCTTAGAAAGCCCATTTTGATCTTTTGTTCCCTGGTTGGCAACCAAGGCTTGAGATTTAGAGGGACTAATTATGCCCATTTGAATCAGCTTATCCTATTCTTGTGTGAATTCTTTTGGAAAATCATCAAGAGAAGGCATTTTAAAGCTGGTTCCTAAGGAACTTTTTGTAGCATAGAAAGTAGAAACAAAACTTAATAGTTTGGACCAAGTTTGGAAAGAATTCTTAGAACCAATTGTGAATCTTTCTTATCTATCACAAATGCCTTCAATTTCAATCTTACAACCTTTATTTTTGTGAAGAAGTCTTCAATTGTATCAAAATTACATGGATTTATCCCTATTAGCTCATTCTCCAATTGGTGTCTCCTTAACTCATCTTGTTTACCAAACAACCCTTCTAATATTGTCCATACATCATTTGGAGTTTTAGTAGATTCAACATAAAAAGAAGATCATAAGATATAGACATACATATAGTACCACAAGCTTCATCACATTTGTTAAACCATTTTGGCTTTTTTGCAATTAGTGTTGATTCGGTTTCAAGTCCCATAGTTACTCCAAAAAACCCCAACTTCTTAAGATAGATTGTCATTTATGACTTCCACTCATAATATTTATAAGGTGTGAAGATTGGTACTATATTTTGATCCATTTTAATACAAAAAGTAAGATTGCTTGTGCAGGAAAGAGAGACAAAAAACTCAGAGAGAACAACATTGGACCACCCCCCCTTTTTACTATATCTAAAATCAACCCCCCACATATAATAAGGTGGCACTTTATAATTTAGTGCATTTACAATGCTGGAGTTATTTTCCAGATTTTTACGAAGTTTAAAAAATGGACACAAATACTAAAGACAAAAATAATATCTCAGAATATGAAAATAAAACCAAAACCAAAGTATTTTAATTGAAAAATAATCTACTTTCAAAAAACAAATGACCTAAATATGAGATCATATGTGAAATTTATAGTGGTTTGAAGTTCATAAAACAGGGATTGCCCTCTAGATCTACTGATAAAACTTAATTTCTGGAACATTGGTAATGTCTAAGAAAAAAAGATTACACCACTGCAAAGAGAATGAAAAAATAGCCCATTTCCAAAAAAAATTCACTAAAAAATACCTCTGTATGACTGAGAACATCTCATTTGAAGATCAGATGCAAAAATGAAAATGGCAATGGTGAGGGGTTTGGCTGAATATTTACGAGGCCATTTTAAAAATATTTGTTAAATTAAATAAAAATATGGCAATGACCCAAATGGTGTTTTTCAGTTACAAAACAAACCCAGAAAGTGTTTTTCTTTATCACTTAAAGAAGATGGGGCCACAGTGTAAAAAAATGCCTTCAACTAAAAAAAAAGATATGCAAAGCTTCTGGTGTCTGATATGCACACACTTTATATGAAAATAGAGGTTTTTGGGTCTTCCAAACACAAAAGAAAGGTCTGTTAGGCCTCAAAACAAACTATTTGAAAGTTACTTCACAAATCTAAGCTTCTAAAAACTCATTTTTCAAAAAAAACATATATGTAAATCAATATTACTAGATCTTCATCAAACTTTTCTATTTTTTTATATCATGCAAAATGCAAAAGATAACACAATAATATTTTACAAGAGCTCTACAATAATCTAATATTTCAAAACAGGTTCTGATACCATGTTAAAAATCTGGGAAAACATATTTAAACTAGAATCAAATTGAAAGAGTTAGAACAAAATATTGGAAATAAAATGGACATAACAACAATACTAGAGAAACTTGATGTGAATGCTCAACGACAGAATAGCATCAAGTGAAATCTCCCAATATCCAATTTGAAAATACAAGCAAGGTAGCATGTTTATATAGACTCAAGTGAGGGGTGGAGGTGGCAATACCAGCCAATGAGGACAGACCACCATGATGGTCTAGACATAGTAAATGCACCTCCTCATAGCATTCCGACACTTCAATACCCACTTGTCTTAAGTAAACATTCTTTATTAACCTAAGCAAGCTTAATTGAAGTGTCAAAAAAACCTAGGAAAAAGAAAAATAATAAACCCAACTAGGAAAATAAAAAACCTACGCTAACAGAATGAACTTGATACATCTGTGTCTTAAGCTCGATATTGAATTTTTTTTTCTTTCAAGGCTTGAGCTAAAGAGGATTGATGTAGAATAATACAAGAAAGTAAACCATGCATAATTACTTCTATAAGAGGGAATGCATTAGAAAACAACTTCACCTGTGTAGTACTATTCACTCCTTCCTCAAGCAGTGCCTCAATTACTAACTTTAAAGAAACCATAAAATGATAATGAAAAGCTCATTTATAAATTTCACATGTACCAATAGCCACCGACTAGCTAAAATTTTGGGACTTTAATTGAAAGAGTTGTGAATTTTTATTGGTGCACATAATGCATGACTCCTAAGAAATTTATGCATAAATATTTGTTTTCATAAAAAAATTGTTAAAAAAACAAAACTATTCACTAAACTTTGTCCCCAAATACCATAGTTTGCTATGTAATTTAAAAAAGGAATGACCATAGGCAACCATAATCATATATGATGTCATTAGTTTGCTTAGAATTTACCCTAAGGATCATTAAAGACAACATAGAAAGCATCGAGTAGCATATTTTTAGAACATGAGCAATTTCCATAGTCCACTATTCCAACTAAAAATTTTGGCAACTTTGTGGTTTCATTATAGCTATGAGACTACTAAAACTATGCATCAAAAGACAAATAGATATAAAATGCTAATCTAATAATAGAAGTGAGAAATAGTTATTTTATTTTTATTAGTTAATTTTTTAATGAACAAATGTGTATATTATCATTTATTAAATAGTTTTATATGTTAAAATTTTTATATTTTACTATTTCTTGAAAGGTCTATTATCGACGTCAATTTTTGTTCTCAATAATATTATTTTAAGATGTTGTCTAGATGGATCATTTTCTTTCAATCATTTCAACTACATATATCTTTCATCTTTATGGTTTGTTTTAAAGACAGCATGGATTAATTCAACTTTTAGTGTGGGTGGACCCCTTCATTTTACATATTGGACATAGAAATGTCCTTGACTAATTGACACATTTGATAAGATGAGCAACTATCACCATTCCACTAAATCGTTGAAATTTTGGATGATTTTGAAGGTTAGGTTAGAGATATTGGATTGGGTGAATAAGCATCACAACAGGAAATAAAAAATAGAAAGTTCTACTTTACACTTTCATACAATACTAAAAGTAATGAATAGTTATGTTATTTTTATTTGTTAAAATCTTTTTATGAATAAATATATATATTGACATTTATAAGGTAATGTTACATATATCAAAAAAAAAGAAAAAAAAAAGATTCTATTTGACTGTTTGTTGAAAGGTTTTTGATTTATATGAAACAATAATATTGATTATTATGTAGTCTAGATGGGCCACTTCATTTCAATCATTCATTTTAAGTTGAAACATTTTTCATCACAATGTTCATTATTTGGGTGGACCACTTCATTTTATCCATTTCTCATGGATATATGTGGTGTATCTTTCATCCATATAAAGTTGTCCCCATAATGATGTTGGTCATTTTAACATTTATATATATCAGTCTTTTCATTTCACTTTGAAGTATCTTTCATTGCATGTATTGTTCCAATAATGGTGTTGCTCATTCCATCATTTATTCTAGATACAACATTTCATTTTAATGAACTCACATGGAAATCTCTGTCATCTGCATCAAACTTTCTCCCAATGATATATATCAGTTCAACTTTTAGTTAGGTTGGGTCACTTCATTTTCGTCATACTAAAACAGGCTATGAGCAAGGGAGAACGTCGTTAATGAGCTCAGCAACAACTTACAGCTTGCAGAGAAAGATAAGTGAGATTGTCTTTAACCCTGCCTGTGTCTATAAATTCTAGATCACGCATTATACCAGGAAACATGCAAAAGCACAATAATCTAAAGAGCATCAAAATCAGTAGCAAAGTAGGCTTTTAATTATTTGCTCTAAAGGGACTCTTTCTTAGTAAGGATGAATCATGGTATTGTGTGGTTCATGGTGGTAGCTAGTTTTAGGGTTGTAGACCATCATGGCTGTAATGGACAACAGATCAGTCCTAGTCCTCTTCCTCTTTCTCTTAATTATCTTCCTCCTCCTTATCCTCCACCTGCTATGATACAATTTCCACCGCCTCCGTCTGATCTAATACAATCTCCGCCGTCTTTATCTAGTGTAACACTGTTTAGACCACCACCGCCTACTTTTCTTGATGATCCTGATCCATACAACTACTATGATAATGATGATCACGATTCCAAGTCCGATATCGATATTGTGATCGTTGTTCTGGTGGCGGCCATACTTATTGTTCTCATCATCGCCCTTGTCGTCATGGAAAGGAAATATGGAAGCGTTTCATCGAGCCTCAGTCATCTTTATAAACTCCTCGAAAGCATTTCTACGAGCCTCGGCGAAATTTCAACGAGCCTCGGTGGCATTTTAAAAGGCGTCGGCAACATTTCTTCAGGCGTCGACAAAGTTTCTAAGCCCCTTGAAAAGTTTTCTGAAGACTTCGGAAAAATTGCCAAGCCCCTTGCGGAGATTTCTAAGCGCCTCGGGGAGTTAGAGTGCAAAGTGTCTGTATCAGTAGAGCCATGTCGTTGTGGTAATCCTACCTGCAATTGTGGTTCTACCTGTCATTGTGGTTCCCATAGTCCATGTCGTTGCTAGTACTTGTCTATATCTCTATGGCCATGGCGTTGTAGCTGTTCTACCTCTGGTTGTTCTTCTATTCGTAGTCCATCTCATTATGGTCCATGTCGTTGCTAGTATAAGTGTATACATGTAGTGCTATGTCGTCATAGTTGTTCTATTTATAGTCCATGTTGTTGTAATGGTTTTATCTCTAATCCATATTGTTGATAGTACTTTTCTATACCTGTAGTGCTATGTCATTGTAGTTGTTCTAAGTTTATAATTGTGGTTCTATTCCTAGTTCATGTTCTTGCTAGAACTCTACCTGTAATTGTGGTTCCCATAGTCCATATGTGTATACATGTGGTCGATATTGTTGGTACTACTTTGCTATACCTGCATTGATATGCTATTGTAGTTGTTCTAAGTTTATAATTGTTGTTTTATTTGTAGTTCATGCTGTTGCTAGTACTTGTATATGCGTCACATATTATTTTAGTTGTTCTACCTATAGCTCATGGTGTTGTAGTGGTTCTACCTATAATCAATGCCATTGCTAGTGCTAGGCTATCTTTGTAGTGCTTTATAATGGGTATATCTGTAATTGATATAATTGTTAGTTCTTATTTTTCATGCAGTGGTTGCTAATAAAGTTGTAGAAGATGGCAAAACCTATTTTAATTTAACTCAGAGCATGAGGCAAATTAGATATAGTAGAAATATATATATACTGTAAGGGACACATTTCAAATAGCATATTTAGATAGATGTTAGATATATGAGGGAAAAAATAATAGAACAAGAAGGGAAGATTTATGTAAATAAGATATAAAAAGATTCATTGTAATTTCAAATTATGTTCTATGAGAACATGTGAATATAATATATGGAGATAATGTTTAGATTAAATAAATTGATTCTTAACTATAGTGTATGGTAGGAATCTATTATTATACTGCATTGAACTTAATTTCTCATCTCTCTCTTATTGTTCTCACTAAGGTATATATACAATTCCTAAAGAATTATCAAGGCTTAAAACATTTCTTTGTGACTCCACTTCAGTAGTCAATAGAGAAGAAATCAAATCACCAAATAAACTTGTAGATGAAATAAATGAATTAAGAAAGATATTACATGGAAGATGTAAATTTTTCTAAGATATCCAATACAATCTCTTTAAGGTACTAACATCAAGAAAGGGAGTTAAGAATCCAAGAGATGGTAAATAAAAATGGGGGATCTTTGAAATAGATCAGTGAAAAGATGTGACCAATAAAAGTGAGCATACTATAATGCTATGGGAAACATAAAAGACTAATGTAACATCATATCCTAAACACTCATGATCAAAAGAGATAATAAAAAATGAAGAGAGATTAAAGAAGATCATATTCTAAACACTCATGATCAAAAGAGATAATACAAAATGAAGAGAGGTTAAAGGAGAACTTGACTTAATATAACAAGTGAATATTGATAGCAAAGGTAGGAGAGAAAATATTAGAAAGAGATTAAAAAACAATAGGAAAGGTATAGTATAGGAATTGAAATAGAAAAAGAGAGTAATGGAATGTATAATAAGAAGGGCGATGTTTAACATGCTAATATGGTGTTGCAAGATGAAAGAAATAAGAATATATCACTAAGAATATTGCTAACTTAAAAAAAATGATAAATTTGAAAATAGATTAATGTGAATTTAATAAGAAAAATAGAAATATTAAGAAAATAAAAGAAAAATATGAAAGAAAAAACTAGAAGAAAATTATAAAAATATTTAGTTCTAATACTTTTGTCATTGTCTACACTATCATAATTAGAACCAAAAAAAATCTTGAATGTAAAATTAAAAAAAGCAAAATGTCGGTTACCCATGCCAATTGGTAGATAAAAATGAGAAATTAAGGATAGGCAAGCAAACAAAACCGTGTTCATCAATAACTAATTAAATGTCATTTTCATCATAGTAACTAGGCTATGAGTTGTAGGTAACAATGTCATCAGTATGCTTAACAAGTCAACGGGTTCAGAAAAAGACAAGTGAGGTTGTCTCTAAGTTGAGGTGGGTCTGTAAATTCTACATCACGCTTTACATGATTAAACATTTAAAAGCAAAAAAGTTTTAAGGAGCTGCACAGCTGATTTGCACTGAGTAGGAATATACGATGCAATTACAGGTGCATAACTAAGATTTTGTTACATCTTTTGTCTCACAATATCATTGCACAATTTGAGTTGAGATTTAGATCGGTCGAAAGTAACTCTTAATTATTACTTTAAAGGCACTCTGTCTCATTAGCTGAAATGAATCATGAATTTCTGTTGCTACTTTTAGTTGACAACAAAGCAGTCCTCTTTCTCCTCCTCTTCCGCCGCCTCCACATGGTGTAATACAATTTACATCCTCCTTTTCTCCATGCTTCTATGCTTCTCATCCATACAATTACTATGATTAAGATGACGACTCTACGTCAGGAATCGATATTTTGATCGTTGTTTTGCTGGCAACCATAATTATTGTTCTCATTGTCGCCCTAACCTTCATAGAAAAGAAATTTAGGTGTGTTTCATCGGGCCTCAACGTCATTCATAAAATTCTCGTCAGCATTTCTACTAGCAGCATTTCTACTAGCAGAATTTCTATAAGCTTTAGTGTCGTGAGTTTTTCCCTTAAAGGGTTTTTCCATGTTAAATTTTATGTCTCATGTGTTTATGCTAAATCTGAAATTTATTTGTTGTGTTTTTTCTTTTATCTGTAACATTGCCTAGGGGTTTGCAAAGAAATTTGCATTCACTCTCGTTGGAGGTTTGAATTAGGAAGGTTTTTTCCGTTCCTCTACTTTCCTTTCACGATGAGCCTAAGAGGCATTTCAATGGGCATCAACAACATTTCTTTGGGCCTAGGAAAAAAATATAAGCCCCTCAAAATAAAATTCTTTACATATTAAACACATTTCTTAGTCTCTTGAGGGAATTTCTAAATGCTTCAAGAACATAAAGGGCAAAGTGTTGTATCTTTAGTGTCATGCAATTGCAATATTTCGACCTATAGTTGTGGTTTTACCTGTAATTAATGTCATTGTAGTGGTTCTAGTTGTAGTTGTGGTTAGACTTAGTGTCCATGTCATTGCTAGTGTTTATGCATCTGCTATGCTATGTCATCGTAGTTGTTTCATCTATAGTGCATGTTGTTGTACTATTTCTACCTATAGTCCATGTTTTTGGTAGTACTTCTCTATATCAATAGTGTCATGCTATTGTAGTTGTTCTATCTATAGTTTGTGTTCCACTTATAATCCATGCCATTGGAGTGGATTTACCTTAGTCCATATCATTGCTAGTACTTTTCTATATTTATAGTGTCATGTCATTGTAATTGTTCTACTTGTTATTTTACGTCCATGTAGTGATTCTACCAATAGTTACTACTTTTCCTACTTCTTGTTTACATCCAAAGTGTCACGAAATTATAGTTGTTATATGTATGGTTACATAGTTCTACATATAGTTCATGTTGTTGTAGTGTTTCTACCTATAGTCCTTGTTATGGCTAATACCAATATATATTCATAGTGCCATATCTAGTAGTTAAATCTATAATTGATATAGTTTCTCATTCTTCTCTATATTTGTAGTGTCATATAGTGGTTATATCTATAGTTCACTCGTACTTCTAGTATTTTTCTACATTATAATATCGTTCTACTATATACTATTGTATAGTGGTTAAATTGATAGTTTATGCACTTCCTAGTACATGTGTTTGAAAAACTAGAAGAATATCACATTAAATATAACATAGTATATTTTTTTCTTCTAAAGGTATGTAGTAAGAAGAATTGGGTAGTTATTTGTTATCACCCCTACAAAACTTTAGGCTTCTCGTGTATTCTAAGGTTTAAATTGCTAAAACCTAAAAAATCCTAGTTCCTTGTGTTTCAAAAACTAGTTTTACATTATAACTCTTCACTGATCACCTACAAATGTTTCCCATTATTTCATGTTGCAACTTAAGTCCTTATGCCAAATTGTGTTGACTAGCCTCATCCCTTAGTGTTCATTTCAATCTACGCGTCACTTTAGTTATTAAAATGAACCTTAAGTTTTTTTCACTTAAATAATAAATTTTTAGGGTTGCAATTGTGAACAACTAGTTGATCTCTTATGAATGATGATGTCTCCTTATAAAATTTGATGAAAATGTTGTTGTACATTGATATCAATCACCTAGAGCTTAAGTTGGAGAATGTGTATAATAAATTTTCCAGATAGAATAGTATATCTTAGGAGAAATATGACAATATACCTTAGGGGTGGGATACATGAGAACCTATAAAGGGTGGTTTAATTCAGTAAATATTTCAAAATAGTGTCATGGGTATCAAAATTATTACCAAGAAACAAAATTAACTCTAGGAAGGGAAGGTTAAGAAAGATATAGAACCTAATAACAAAAAGAATCAAGATAGGCCAAGCATTAGGACACAAGCTAGCAAGAAAAATTCCTTTGAATCTAAGGAAAAAGAGATCATTAATTTCACTAAGATTCAAGAGAACTTTTATTTGGAGGAAAATGATGTTATAGAGACTTTAGAAATCTCTAGTGATACAGATAAAACTAATTACAATATCCATTAAGTTGGTCTTAATTTGTCTAATTAAGACGTATCAAATCTATAAGAGTCCACTTTATATGGTTAGTTGATTTGGAATTTGGTCTACATAGCTACTACTTGATATCATGTATACATTTAGGGAGCATTGTACGTTGGTTCATTTCAAAACCTAAACAAACATATTCAAGTACAAGTAAGAGGCTTCTCAAATATTATGCAGGGACATTGAGTTATAGTCTTGTATTTCAAAATTTATAGGATTGTACATGTATTGCCCATAGTATATATTATAATGGGTTATAGGAGCTCAAAAAATAGAAAACTCTATCACTTTGTAAAGTAGAAGAAGAGTACAATGTTACAATGTATAAATAACTTGAAAAATATTCTAGTTTAGATGATCATTGGAGGATTTCTACTAGATAAAAAAATGAACTTAACATATTGCATTGTGATAAGAGTGTTGTATCAATTGGATATAATGCAACATTTCATAATAGGATTGAGAAAAGATAGAAATTCAACATCTTTAAAATAGTGTTTCTTCAACTAGGATTGATTGAGACTATATACTACAAAACAAAAGATCAAATTGTACGCATCTTTATTAAGAATCTAGCCAATCAAAGGTTCTAAACACTTGGAGATCTACTTTAGGTTCTTCCCAGTAGTCAAAATTAGGGAAACTCGTATCAATAATTTCCATCAATTCTCTAATTTATTATTTTTCAAACTAATTAAAGTGTTTTAGTTTAATTGATAAAGCTCAATTAGTGAGGCTTATGATATGTTCATTACTAATGTCATCGAACAAGATTCAAATTCTCTAGACATGCAACTTAATCAAATTTAATCTATTTAGTTTATTGAAATATATTTATAATTTAAATTATTATTGTGCAATTCTATCTAAAAGATGTATATTTTTTTAACGTGATTTATTTTTTCTCATATTTACTTGAAATTGTATATCGAAATTCGTCAATGAAGATTAAGAGTAAAATCTGCCAATGATGAGTATTCTCATTCTAATTTAAACAAAACTTATTTTATAACTTGAAAATGAAATGCTACCAAATGACAATTGAAATGTAGATGTCTATAAGAATGTTTTTATTATGTGGTTGTCATGGTGTGTAAAGATTCCACTAAAAGCAGTAGAAAGATGTTGATGTGAATGGGATTCATTGCATCATTCAAAGAAGAAACAAAAACAAAAAAGGGATGGGTTTAGACAATTTATTAGAGCTATATAATGCGACAAACTTGAGTAGGCATCAACGGTTGTGGCTATTCTAGCTCCAAAACAGAGCTGTCGTACAGCGTATTAGTGACAGGTTAGTCAATAGCAACCGTTAACTGCAAAATCAATGATATGAAATGCATGACTAACACTCATGTTAGTCAATTCATAATCCCTTTTTGAAACCAAAATAGACACATCCGGCATCAACAAGGAAATGGGAATCGGACATCTGTGTACGATAACACTGTCGCCACTCTTTTATACTAAATGAGTCTCCAACTTTATTGTTAAGATAACACTTAAAAATTTCACTTTAATAGACTGGAATGATTGAGAGTAAAATAATTTAATTTCAAATGTAAGAAAACAGTAGTCTTTTCAAGTAGGGGAATTTTCCATAAGAAAAGATTCCTGGCTGAATAAAAAAATGGGGCACAAGACACATGTTTGACAGTCACGTTTGTTTTATTATATAATGACGTCTCCATTATATTTGTCAAAGGCGATTTACAATAAACCACTTGAAATTGAAAGTACGCATGCTTCCAATTTTTAATATCAATTTATAGTTAATAATATGATTGCACAAATATGATTTTCTTGTGCTTAGTTATAAAATGGTATACTAATAATCGAAATGATATGTAATGATTCTTTATTGAAATAAATATTCATAGAAAAGATGTAGTAAAGATAAGTTAATCAAACTGAAATGTGTATGAGAAAGATTATTTTATTTTTTAATTATTAAATAATTATTTTTTTACTGATTTTTAATATTATTGATTTTTATTGATAACTATTTAGTAATTATATGATTAAAAAGGCACGCTTTCAACTTTTAATATCAATTTATAATTACTAATATGATTACATACATATGACTTTCTTGTGCTTAGTGATAAACTGGTATACTTATAATAGAAAATATATGCAATGATTATTTATTGAAATAAATATTTATAAAAAAGGATGTAGTAAAGATGAGTTAATCAAGTTGAAATATGTATGAGAGAGATTATTTTAATTTGTAATCATTTAATATTATTTATTTTTACTGATATTTTATATTATTGATTTTAATTGAATTTTATTGGTAAGTATTTAATAATTATATGATTAAAAAGGCATAATTTCAATTTTTAATATTAATAATATGATTACATACATATGACATTCTTGTTCTTAGTGATAAAATGGTATACTAATAATAGAAAACATATGCAATGATTCTTTATTGAAATAAAGGATGCAGTAAAGATGAGTTAATCAAGTTGAAATGTGTATGAGAAAGATTATTTTAATTTGTAATCATTAAATAATATTTATTTTTACTGATTTTTATTATTATCGATTTTTATTAATTATTAATAGTTTTAATATTTTAATTTCAAATGTGTATTGGAAATTTAGAATGGGAAAAATTATGGTGAGAATAACTACTTGGATCTAGTACCCTAATCTAACCTAATAAAATAAAGGATCAGTTACAATATAACATATACACCAATCGACTAGAGACACCAATACCTAATTACATTTGCAAGAACCAACCTATAGGAGAAACAAATTTCCTACTCCATGGTCTAAGTACCAACTTAACAAGTAAGACACCAATAACACTAGAATATAGATATATGAATTGCAGACCTTCAAGCTAAACACACAACATGCATTTGATCTGATCAACCATCAAATAACTCTCTTATATGATCTACTAATGAAACCAAACAATGATTGGAATGCAACTCACATAGCGCTAGCCTCAAACTTGCACATCAATAACTTATATCAGATAATTATGTTGATACCCATTCATACACTTCTATCATAGCATTGACCCTAAATTAACTATATATATACGTGTTACAATTATAATTGCATTCATATGTCAAGCAAAGAAAAGATTATGAAATCTACAAGTTGATCATGTGAAAAAACCACCACCAAACATGTAGCAGGTCAGTTCCAAAAGGCCACATGTTATTCCAAAATTAAGATCACACTATATGTTACCTACTGTAGCTTTATCTTGTCATGCCCCGCTATGAGGCCAAGAGGACTTAAACACTAAAAGAAATGAAGATGCGGATAATTTTATTTTTTTAATAAAGAAATTACATAACACATGCGTAGAGATACATACAATAAGATATAACATGATACACAATTACAAACTGACAACGTCCTTAAGGTCCCATAGCGATGTAATCCAAGGTTGAACATCATCCAACTAACCCAACCAAGGTCTTCTATACATAATACATCATCAATCAATTACAAGGTACATGATACATATTACTATGCATGAGATTAAACATATGAATATCCAATACATAACAATAGGTCTATATGTTGGCATTACAGTAGAATGAAAGATTGTTGGCATTTCAATAAGGATATTGAGAAGGTTGTGGAAGACTATTGATATAACTGAAGAATGATGATAACTATCTTAATAATATTATTTTGTCGTTGATGTCAAGAAATTGATTTTTTGATTCAGTATGATGTTGCCATATCTTGAGAAGTATGTTCTGATTAATATTAAGAAGTCGGTAAGTGACACCAAAAGAATATGATAATAAAGGGGAGAAATGAGTTATTCAATGGGCAAATATTACCAAGTTAGACAATGATAAGATCATGTTGTTTTGATTGTTTTGATATCCTAAATATGATGTTTAATACTATACTATGTCACTGAGCAAAGGAAACTAGTCGGTAAACCCTAAGGTTGTCGATATCGATTAATGAAGACAAAATGTCTATCGAGTGAAGTTTAGTGTTAACCGAGTTACAACCGAGTTATAACAGACAACATTAAATGAATAAAAGCATTATTTAATGAAGGAAGTTGATGAGATGGATTTGATTAAATGATTGATACACTGCACATGAAGTTTGTTAAGGATCTATGGCATTGGAAGATCGGCAAGAAGATCTACAACTCAGATTGAACCGCAATAACCTTGTGTAAGTTCCAAGAAAGGAATGCAAGTCCCTAGGCAAGGTAAAAAAAATTTAGATCGAAGGATACAACGAACCTGGTCATGATTGAAAATCTGATGACTAAGATTGATCATGGGAAATGTGATCAAGAAGATTAAGTGGTTAGAATTGTTTATAAATAAGGAATTGTTGATAAAAAATGTATGTGGAAAATTGTAAGCACAGGAATGCTGCATAGTGATTACTGAGCACAGAAGCTTGAAGATCTGATTGAAGAATAAATTCAGAAGCCCAGCAAGCCCTACAAGAGACAAGATAAGTCTTATGACAAGATTTTTTTGAGCAAATAAGAATCTGCTTTAGCATTTCAGATGTGAAGTTGCAGATATATTTTATTACTGTTGTTTTGTAAAAGTGACAGAAAATCTCTTAACCGAGTGGACTTAATAGTTTTATTTGTAAATCCTCTAACAAGGTGACATTCTAAATGAGTGTTTGAAATCCTTTGACAAGGTCACTTCTAACACGGTGAAGATCCTAACAGATCTAAGGGAAATCCCTTAACTGGTTCACATCTAACAGTGTGTTTGTAATCTTTAATAGGATTTGCTTTTAACCGAGCATACTCTAGAAGAGTATATTTCTTAGTGGGTCCGAAATCCCATAGTGGTTTTTCCCTATTTGGGTTTCTATGTTAAATCTGGTGTTATATGTGTTGTGATGAATATGTATTGATGAGTTAGTATGTTTCACAGTTTTGATATTTAGCTGAAGTATATGCTACCGAGGTTGAATATGTTGAGTATATTGAAGATTAAGTTTGTATGATTCACCCCCCTCTCTCATCTTACTTTCTATTGACTTAGAGCTTTACTATTGGCATCTATAATTAATAATTGGTATCAATTCTTTGGACTTCGAAAGAAAAGTTTGAAGGTACTTGAGTCAAGATCCAAAGATGTATAAGAGGGATGCACCAAGCTGAACAAGTCAAGTTTTTCCACATGGCAGAAAAGGATGAAGTTGCACTTATCAGGTATTGGAGATTATGCTATTTATTATCTGGAGAATATCTACATTGCATCGAGCACCCATCTGATGACTATGGAAGAGATAAAGGCAAAGCAAGAACACACCCAAGTAATGATTGAAATAACCTCTGCATTGACCGACTCTGAATTTAATGATCTAGAAGGCTTCACTAATGCAAAGACAATGTGGTCTAAACTCATATTTGTTTATGGTGGTGATGAACACGTACAAGGAGCAAAAGTGGACAATTTAAGAGGACAACTTGAATCCATGAGGATGAATGAAGGAGAAAACATAACACAATACAGTACAAGGCTGAAAGAGATTGTCAATCAAATCAAAGGAGCAGGTGGAACTATTGAAGAAAAGGATGTAACAAGTAAGTTATTGAGAACTCTTCTACCAGCTTATGCAATCCGAGTGTCTACAATCAATGAATTGAGATATGTACCGAACATGCCAGTTTCTTTAGATGCTACTATCGGTAAGCTGCATGCATTTGAGTTAAGTAATTTTGATAACAGTGGATCTTCGGTAAACAAAGTTGAATCTGCATTCAGTTCTTTTCATCTTGGTGAATCTAATGATTACAATGATAGAAAGAGTAAGTATTCTGAAGGAAATCACAGTGGAGCAAGTGAAAGATTTTGTAAGAACATGGAAGAAGTTCACAAACTATATGAAGAAATTAGAAAGCAAGAGTTTGAACCACTATTAGCCAGGAGGTTAACGAGAGGCAAAGGTAAGTATAAAGGCAAGCTACCTTTGAAATGTTTCAATTGTGATAAAATAGGATATATGGCTTCTAACTGCCCTGACAAAGAATCTAGTGAAAAGAGAGATTACTGAGAAGACAGATAGAAAGACAATCACTACAGAGGACACCGAGACCTCAGCAGGAGAGATAGAAAGACATGCCTAGTTGCTGATGAGGAATTCATTGATGATAAATCTGATGAAATAGACACAGAGGAAGTTGTTTATGTGGCTATTAAAGATGGATCAGATGAAGAAAGGTATGAAGAAAAAGCCCTAATATCTCACATAAATAATAATAGTTCTTGGATCATAGATAGTGGATGCTCACATCACATGATAGGTGATAAACACAAGTTTGTTAAAATTAAAGATTATGATGGAGGATATGTAAGATTTGGTAATGATGCATCATGCCCAGTGAAAGGTAAATGTTCTATTAGACTTCTTGACAAAGCTAAATGTGATGATGTATATTGGGTTAAAGGTTTGAAATATAATTTGTTGAGTGTAGCACAACTAAACAATACTGGTTACCAAATAGAATTTCAGAGAGGAATTGTCAAAGTTCATGACAAATATGAAAAGTTAGCTACTACTGGGACTCAAACAAGAGGTAACACATTTCACCTTGACTCAACTTTGAACAAATATCTTTATGCAAAGATAGAAGATAGATGGTTATGGCATAAAAGGTTTTGTCATGTAAATTTTGATAATCTGATCAAAATAAGTAAGAAGCACCGAGTGAGAGGTCTACCGAGTTTGGAAAAGCCCGAGATTGCTATGTGTCGAGGATGTCAAAAAGGAAAGATGACAAGATCAAGATTCACAAGTAAATCCTACACGTCTAATGTAATTTTAGATCTTGTGCATACTAATCTTTGTGGTCCCATGAAAGTACAGAGTTATTATGGTGATAAATATTTCATATTATTTGTGGATGATTACTCAAGGATGATGTTAGTCATGTTTTTAAAAGAAAAATCAGAAGCATTTCAAATGTTTAAATGGTACAAGGAAAGAGTTGAAAATGAAACAGGAAGACAACTGAAGTGTCTTAGATCTGATCGAGGAGGAGAGTTCACTTTTGATGAATTTAACTTATTATGTAATGATCAATGTATAAAAGACAAGTCTCTGCACTGAGAACTCCACAACAAAATGGGATAGCTGAGAGAAGAAATAGATCTATTGTAGATTGTGCCCGAACCCTGATGATTGAAAAAAGGGTACCACAAAAATTCTGGAGAGAAGCAATAAGCACTGTAGTCAACACCCTGAACCGAGTACAATTGAAGAAAGGAACTTTGAAGACACCATATGAAATATGGTATGACAAGAAACCTAATGTAAGTTACTTTAAAATCTTTGGAAGTAGATGCTATGTTCACAAAGATGATAGAAATGGAAAGTTTGATCAGAAAAGCGAGGAAGGAATATTTCTTGGTTACTCTTCTAGAAGTAAAGCATTTAAATGTCTAATCAAATCATCTAACAAAATAGTAGAAAGTGCAAATGTGAAAATTGATGAATTTGTAGAAAGAAATGATGAAGGAAATTCCAAAGAACCAGAAGATTATGAAGAGTTTGTCTATGTTCAACTGACAAGCCCTACCGAGAAAGTTATTGAAGAAAATGAAGAGAATATCCAGTTACCGAGTGATGAAGAAGATCATACTGAGCCTACCGAGCCTATATTAGCAAAGTATGTAAGAAGAAATCATGCATCAAATCAAATTATAGGAGATAAGGATAATCCAGTAATGACAAGGAACAAACTGAGTTAGAACACATGTCTAATATCTAAATTTGAATCGAGAATAGTAAAAGAGGCATTCAACTATGAAGATTGGGTAAATGCTATGAAAAAAGAAATTGATCAAATCAAGAAGAATGACACATGGACACTGGTCCCAAGACTAAAGGACAAAAATATAATTAGAACAAAGTGGATCTTCAGAAACAAGCTAAATGAAAAAGCTGAGGTCATTCGAAACAAAGCAAGACTAGTTTGCAAAGGTTATGCTCAAGAAGAAGGAATAGATTATGGTGAGACTTTTGCACCTGTAGCTAGACTTGAGGGAGTAAGAACATTGTTGGCATATGCTACTTTCAAAAATTTCAAAATATATCAAATGGATGTCAAATCTGCATTTCTGAATGGTATACTAGAAGAAGAAGTTTACATTGAACAACCTGAAGGATTTGTTGAAAACAAGGATAAAGATCAGGTATGTAAGCTGAACAAAGATTTATATGGTCTAAAGCAAGCACCCAAAGCATGGTATGAAAGAATACTCTCTTACTTAATCAAGATTGATTTTATAAGAACAAGTGAGAACAACAACATGTATATGAAGAATGATGAAAACAATGGTATATTGCTTTCAACCATATTTGTTGATGATATTATTTTTTGTGGAAATGATTCTCTATGCAAAAATTTTGGTAGTGAAATGAGCAAAGAATTTGAGATGTCATTAATCGGTGAGATAAAATATTTTATAGGTCTACAAATACTGCAAATGAAAGATGAGATTTTCATTACTCAATCCAAGTATATAAAGGAAATCCTGAAGAAATTTGGAATGGAGGATTCAAAACTAGTAAGTACTCCTATGACTACTAACTGTAAACTATCAAAGAATGATGAATCTCCATTTGTTGATGAGACACTTTACCAATCTATGATTGGAAATTTGCAATATGTTGTTCACCGTAGGTTGGATATAGCAGATGTAGTAGGAATTGTTGCAAGATTTTCTGCAGAGCCTAAAGAAATCCATATGACAGCAATCAAGAGAATTTTTAGATACCTAAGAGGCACTAAAGATTATGGCTTAGTAGATGAAAAGAGGAATGATTTTGATTTGAAATTTTATACTGATGTTGATTGGGCAGGCAACATTGATGACAGGAAAAGAACAAGTGGTGGAGCTTTCTTCTTAGGAAATAGACTAGTGAGTTGGCTTAGCAAGAAACAAGGATGCATTTCACAGTCAACAGTTGAAGCTGAATATGTCGTTGCAACATTGAATTGTACCAATATAGCATGGATACAACAAATATTGGAAGGTATAAATGAAAAGGTTATTGAGCTAGTAACTATATTTTGTGATAACACTAGTTCCATTAACATTTCAAAAAATCTGGTAATGCACTCTAAGATAAATCATATTTCTATAAAGTATCATTATCTAAGAGAAGAAGTACAAGGCAAGAAAGTTATGCTGGAATATGTTAGCACAAAGGAGAAAATTGTAGACATCTACACAAAACCACTACCTAAAGACACTTTTGAGTATCTCAAAAGTAAGCTAGGGGTCCTACCCCTATTTTCTATTCACTGACCGAGTTTGGTGACAACATCAATTAAGTGAATCTATAGAATATTATTTGTGGATTGATGTTGATTTAAGCACTTTAGGAGATTTTCTAAAGTTGTGTAGGATACAAGAAATAAGTATTAGAGACAAGTTGCTCTGACCGAGTCTGAAATGATACATGTGTAAAATAATGAGGCAATCACTTCATAGGAGAAGGAACCCTGAACTTAGTTTTCTTTTTGGCATTGTTGTCAAAGGGGGAGAAGACTAAATGGAGAAGATAACTAAACTCTACTGACAGGGGGAGAAGACTTCAGAGAAGGGGAGAAGACATCAGAGAAGATTTTAGAATGAAGAAGTTGATACAACAATTCAAATCAATCAAATCAAATCAAGTTGGTTTTGCCATCAATGCCAAAGGGGGAGATTGTTGGCATTATAGTAGAATGAAAGATTGTTGGCATTTAAATAAGGATATTGAGAAGGTTGTTGAAGACTATTGATATAACTAAAGAAGGATGATAACTATCTTAATAATATTTTTTTTTCATTGATGTCAAGAAATTGATTTTTTGATTCAGTATGATGTTTCCATATCTTGAGAAGTATGTTTTGATGAATATTAAGAAGTTGGTAAGTGACACCGAAAGAATATGATAATAAAGGGGAGAAATGAGTTATTCAATGGGCAAATATTACCAAGTTAGACAATGATAAGATCATGTTGTTTTGATTGTTTTGATATCCTAAATATGATATTTAATACTATACTATGTCACCAAGCAAAGGAATCTAGTTGATAAACCCTAAGGTTATCGATATCGGTTAATGAAGACAGAATGTCTCTCGAGTGAAGTTCAGTGTTAATCGAGTTACAACCAAGTTATAACAGACAACATTAAATGAATGAAAGCATTATTTAATGAAGGAAGTTGATGAGATGGATTATGGAATATCAACAGGAAGATCTATAGCTCAGATTGAACCACAATAACCTTGTGTAAGTTCCAAGAAAGGAATGCAAGTCCTTAGGAAAGGTAAAACATTTTCAGATTGAAGGATACAATGAACCTGGTCAAGATTGAAAAGCTGATGACTAAGATTGATCATGGGAAATGCGATCAAGGAGATTAAGCGGTTAGAATTGTTTATAAATAAGGAATTATTGATAAACAATGTATGTGGGAAATTGTAAGCACAGGGATGCTACATAGTGATTACCAAGCACAAAAGCTTGAATATCTTATTGAAGAACAGATTGAGAAGCCCAGCAATCCCTACAAGGGACAAGATAAGTCTCATCACAAGATTGTTTTGAGCAAATAAGAATCTTCTTTAGCATTTCAAATGTGAAGTTGCAGATATATTTTATTACTGTTGTTTTGTAAAAGTGACAGAAGATATCTTAACCGAGTGGACTTAACAGTCTTATTTGTAAATCCTCTAACAAGGTGACATTCTAAATGAGTGTTTGAAATCCTTTGACAAGGTCACTTCTAACAAGGTGAAGATCCTAACAGATTTGAGGGAAATCCCTTAACCGGGTCACATCTAGCAATGTGTTTGTAATCTTTAACATGATTTTCTTTTAACCGAGCATACTCTAGAAGAGTATATTTCTTAGTGGGTCCGAAATCCCATAGTGTTTTTTCCCTATTTGGGTTTCCACATTAAATCTGGTGTTATATGTGTTGTGATGAATATGTGTTGATGAGTTAGTATGTTTCATAGTTTTGATATTTAGCTGAAGTATATGCTACCGAGGTTGAATTTGTTGAGTATATTGAAGATTAAGTTTGTATGATTCACCCCCCCCCTCTCATCTTACTTTCTATTGACTTAGAGCTTGACTATTGGCATCTGTAATTAACACCATAATGGTACAATCTCCAAGAGTCCCATGGAGGGATGAATACATAAATCTGGTACAAATAGAAGTCTTCAATATTCTCACGAGCCTTCCCGAGCATGATGCAAACATAGCCAAAACCCAATGGGTGCGAATAACACTCCACCCAACCATGTGGTACCAATATGTCCATTCCCCGTGTTAGGAGGTATCAGTTAGACCCACAAGGCAGAAGCATACATAGAAGGATACCAACGTGAGTCACAAGAGAACCACAAGATGACATTCACAAGAGAATCAAATAGTACTCAATACACAAGAGGCTCATGATAGTAACATCGCTGGAGTCACAAAAGTCAATAACCAAATTCCAAAGGCCCAAAGTAATCCACAAAAGGATAAAAAAACATGAGTAAACCAACCACTTCTAGAGGCTCCAAACAATCCACAAAAGGATCAAAAGATGCAAGTTACCACTAGGTAGCGATAGGGAAGAGTGTCATCATTAAGTTGTCATGAATTACCCTAGTAGGTCTTCACTAGGTCCCAATCCCCATCCTGGGTTACCCTGGTAACCTCTCCCGACCCTCGGCCCCCATACAATCACTAGTGGACCACACCAACCTTTCGAAGGGACAACATTGGTGGACACCATTCCAGGCCTTCTCTACTTACCCCAAACCTATATGAGCTTTTTCGGCAAAAGAGGCAACATCAATTTATCTTTATTAATGTGAATTAACTACCCACCCAATTTCATTAATTATGTTTCACTTAATTACAAAACTCCCATTGAGTTACCTTGGCGACCACTTAGGGTCCTTGTCCCCATTGAAAGTCATTCCCCCTTGACTTGCACCTAGGAATCAAAATAAAACACAAGGCCATGACACCAAAAAATACATGGTGACAGGATTTCAACCATAGAAAGGCTCAGTCAACTTGTTAGAAAAATATCCCCAAAAAGGTGTAACAAAAATAGGCTAGGAATGACCATCTAGCTCATAAAGATTCCATTGATCCAAAAGTATCAAGGAAAAAAAAACACTAGAGATCATTAATGAAGGCTCAACTATCAAAGGAGTCATGCAAGATACTAATCTCAAAATATTCAAGGATAAGGAGAACTTACACACTAGGGACTCTAACACTTTCCTAGCCTCTGGAAACTAATTAAAATTAAACCATCATAACCAAGTATCCAACTATGATAGACAAAACAACCAATACCATGGTCTCATAAAGCCACACATAAAGAATATAATACTTATATAAAACCAAGGGATTGAACTTGAGAGCTATAACTTCATTAATTCAAATACAACATCCAATCTCCAATATTACAAATTTTCAAAAAACAATTATACATTCTATTCTCATTAATTTCCAAGATAAGATTATTACTTCAATTTTTCAATCATCTACGATAATGAATTACATTATTAGAAAATTTACTACTATGATTGAACAATAACATTTTAGAAGAATAGAGTGTCGAACTCAATGATAAAATAACACACACACACACAGATATATATATATATATATATATATTGATAAAAATAAAATCCAAGAACTCGCAGTAACAAGACGACCGCAATGAAGTGTATCACCGAACACGACATAGACAACAAGGAATGGGGTGTCATGGAGATTGTTGGAAATGTGAAGCCCAATGGTCACATAACCATTTGGCTTCCTTATCTCTTCATTTCATGGTTGAATATAACTATTTAAAGGATTATGTGCAGTCCATGTAAGATGTAGATTCGTTAAACATTAATAAGAGATTTCCCTGCTTTGAGAGTGGACGTAGGCAAATTTTCCGAACAACTATAATCTTCTGTGTTATGTGTTGTGTTCTATTTTTTGATCGTTGTCTTAGATATGTTTATTAGGTTTATCTTCTTGATTAAAACTTACAATTGGTATCGGATCTTGGTTGAAACCAAGGAGAAGATATGGAATACGATGACGCTCTTAGTTTGACTACAACATAAATTGCAGCAAATGGTTGGGTGCTCGATACAGGAGCATCATTTCATTCTACCTCACACAGGGAGTTTTTCAAAACCTTTCAAAGTGGTAATTTTGGTAAGCTCTTTCTGGAAGATGATAAATTTCTTAATATTTTTTGAAAAGGAGATGTCTTGTTGAAACTAGCCAATGGAAATAATTGGCTACTACGGGAAGTTAAGTATATCCCTCAACTTAAAAATAATTCAATTTCAATTGAGCAATTGTTTTCTCTAGCATTTAATGTCAAGTTGGAATCCAATAAATGGAAGGTGACAAAAGGGTCCTTAGCAATTGCAAATGGAAACAAATTGAGTACTTTATATCTAGTAGAGAGTCATAATAAAGTGGGAGCTATGATGGAAATTTGTAATAGTGGCACCAAGTCTTGGCATAAAATTTCTAAGAATTCATCTCACCAACAACTAAAATGCAAGGTGAGAAATGGGGAGTCAACATTGATTTCAAGTCCACATATTAGAGATTAAGAGGAGAAATAGAGTCCGCTACTATTATTGACTGTGAATTTTTACCCATGAAAGTAAACAAAACTCTTGATGAATAATTCACTATAGAAATAGATGAAATAGAAATAGATGAGTTGGCTATGGTAGGGAACTATAGAGAGCTGAAACCATACACTTGTTAAAAATCTCAAATGGGTGATGCAGAAAAGTCACTAGCAAAGGTGATGGTGAAGGGAGGATAGATGGCTAGAGCTTTTTGGAATTCCACTCTACCCACTTCAAAATCCAAGGTACTTTCTACAATAGCTGATGACCGGATAAGCTTTCCACCTGTTCCCCAAGTAGTACCCCCAGTATAGGTTGTCTACTATGAAGGATGTCTTCAAAAATGAAGGATGTGGTGGAAGAGTCCAGAGCATCCTTGTTAGAGGAGGTGAGAGAGAAGCCATGGTGTCAAGTGGCAAGGTCTCCATAACAAAGTCAAGAATGTCAAAGGAAAGTTACAAGGATACCGTGTACTGGTTTCAAATTCCAAAAGTTGAAGACGTGAAAAGACATGTGATCTCTGTGGAGGCAAGTAACCAAAACTCTCTCACAATTTACTAAAAGGGGCAGAGGAATGCTTTGATAGTGTCAATGGTTTTTCCTCCAAGTGGAGGCATGATGGTGCATGTCCAGTCGTGGTGCAAGATGGAGTTTCTAAATACGAAGACTCCAAGGAATTACATGGCTAATATAGGGTAAGAAGGCACGGGTTTCACTGCAAAGTCAAACAGAGGATATGACAAGGGATTTTTTAGTGTTGAGGATTACAAAGAAATGGTTTACTTTGTACATGTAGAGGAAGATACATTTGAAGTGGAACAATGTTTTACATGTATGAATGATATGGGTTTTGGGAACACTGTTGTATAGAGAGCCTAGATTCAGGGGGTACATTTGCAATCACGGCTTCCACGGGGGACATTTTCACAAGTACATTTGACAAGGATATATATACATGGGTGGAGGAAACAATGGTAGAAGAAATTTCTGCAACTAGTGGTCTTCAAGTTTTTGTTGTAGTTTCAAAAAATTATGGTAATGGATCACATAGTATTAAAGAAAGGGTTGCTAGTATTTCATCTGTAATCACACTATCTCATTCTGATGTTGAGGATGTGCATGACATAGTAACTGGAGAAATGTGGAATTTAGCATTTACCTCTTGTAATCCTTGATAGATAATTGAAGGAATAATGTATTTTGAACTTACAGACCATGGTATTCCTCATTGTGGATTAATCTACAAGTTTGTGTTTGAAAAGGTAGAGTTTTTTGACAAGAGAATTATTAATTCTGATTTGGCAAGGAGAAAGTTAGTTCATTGTGTTCATGAAATTAAAATCCTATAGACCGGGTGAAATGTAGGTTTGGAATGGAAGCAGGGATGTTTTGCATGGCTGTATTAGTTGGCCTTCACGGGGGAGATTATTGGGAATGTGAAGCCCAATGATCACACGATTGTTTGGCTTCCTCATCTCTTCATTTCATTGCTGAATATAATTATATAAAGGACTATGTGCAGTCCATGTAAGATGTAGATTGGTTAAACATTAATAAGATATTTCCCTGCTTTGAGAGTGGATGTAGGAAAATTTGTCGAGCCACTATAGTATTATGTGTTATGTGTTGTGTTATACTTTTCTATTGTTGTCTTAGATATGTTTATTAAGTTTATCTGGTCAATTAAAACTTACAAGGATCACCCACAGTGGTGGGTGGATCCCCATCCCACGATGGTGGGAAAGGCTCTTCCATAATCGTGGCTATGGGTTGAGCTTGCCCACCACATGGGTGGCTTCCCCCACACAATCCCCATACACAAATAAAAGAAAACGATACACACCGACTAAAATTTTAAATTCATTGTATATTCAGTAACATGCATCAATGTATATACGCACATACCAGAAAATTACAGAGCAAAAGAGCATGACATGATTATATATATACAAATCTGAAAACAATAGGCAAGAATACACAAGAGATATGGATAATATAACCAGCTGAATTTGTGGTCCAAAAAAAATCATAGATTCAAGAATCAATATTGATTTAGTTCCATATTTCCAAACTAGAACAATTCTTTTTTTTTAAATAATAATAAAAATAGGATAAAGAAGAGATCTTTTACTGATATAAATTTTAGACTCGAAATAAATATGAGATTCTATAAACCCATTTGGCCACTAACAAATAATTCCTCAAAAAAAAATTTCAATATGGTATATCAAATAGGCTAATTAGATTCAATGTAAGATGAGAATTTACCATGCAAAAGAAAAGAATTGGAAACCTACCTCTTGAAGAGGAACAAACACAGAGGTAGTAATCGCGGGGTTCCAATCCAGAGAGCTCTAGGCCAACAAACACAATCCATTTCCAAATTTCATTTTCCAAAAACCAGACTTTCCCCCAAAATCTTGTACAAAACCCCCAAATGAGAAGATACAAAGTGTAGAGCTCCCCCTCCCCAAGAACTTTATAGGAACTCTTTTTTCCTTCTTTTTAATCTTTTCCAAAGATAATCTTTTTTCACCAAAAATTAATTCCCAAACACACTCAAGATTCCTCATATTAAAAATCATTAATTATTTATTTATTATATTTTTGTAACTCCCACACCTTCGAACTTTAATTTGAAACAATAATTATCAATTTGATTTTATAACACTTAAACATTTATTTTTATTTTTTTTATGTTTCCATGAGCACATCTAAAACACCGAGTGAAATATTTTATTTCTTTTTAGAATACTATTAATAAATTAACTTCATTAATTCACTTAAATAAAAAATTAATTTCCCTAAAAAAAAAATCCTTTTGAGTTAATTAAACAATTAAAAATAATTTACATCTTTAAATTTAAACAATTTTAATTTACTAATTAATTAATCAACAATACTCAAATACCATTAAAATACAATACAAAATTTTAGATAATTATTAAACTACGCACATGTGTAACAAAATATGACAAATCAAAACACGGGGGACCATACGAGCTAACAAATGACATGATTGGACAAACAAGATACAAGGATACCTGACTAGGGACTCATTCCATAGGAACTATGGTACCATGAGGTCTGACTGATAACTCTAATTTTGACATTTCCATTGGGTCAAAGAGCTCACTAAGACCTAAAGATTCAGGTGGAGTCAATGCTTTGTACCTGCAATCCTACATCAAAGAGAAGCATACATACATATATACATGTAACATATATTTGCACATTGGTGGGAGAGTTGTGATAGTCTATGTCCCTCCGAAGTGGGTGACGAAAGATCATCCCCTCACACCCCATATAGACTCATAGTCATACAAGAAGATGAACATAAGAAATATATCATATAAAAGAAGATATGCTAGACTAGGATCAACATATACACATATAATCTAACATCCAACTATCTTTCAAGATAATATGCATTGTCTATATGATAAAAACATCACATAAGAGAGTAACATTTTGTCACATAAGCCACCGGAGAAAACAAATAGAGTCACACTAAGTTAGATGGAGTCTGATCAAGGGAGGGGCACTACATATCTAGTCCCAAACCTCCGACACATCAAACCAAAATAGAAACCAAATTGATCAATTAGAAAAGTGACAACTTTGTCACTTCAAAGTCTTTATTTGAAAAAGATAAACTCAAAAGCTTTGGAGCCAAATAGAACTACTATAGACATACTCTCCTTCAAAATCACAAATCATAGTCTTGAGGATAGGCATAATGCAAAACATAAAAAAAATTTCATGTAAACACAATGTCATTCAAAAAGACCTCAAAAACATATCACATAATCTTTAAGATTACCTTTCATACTTAACACAACTTACTTTAAATTGTACAAATCCTTAAATTTCCTCCTTTTATAATTAGCATCCCACGTTTGATGGATCGTCTCATGTTATCTCCAAATTACACTACTCTAGCCACAACAAAGATCTACATGTTGTCCAGCCCAATATTTGAGTTATTAATCTCAATAAAAATCCATTTTGTTAATAAATTGTATCAGGATGTAGTATACCTCATAGTTACCAAAACCTACACCAGCTAGTTTGAGTTAGAAGCCATATAGACTAACTATATAAATTCCTCATGCACAAAATGTGTAGGATCTCAAATATTGGGTAAATACTCCTTAAAATTAGGTTCCACAATGTTAAATTTTCCATCCTACTTTATAATGATATGATTATTTTTCATTCAAATAACTAGCCCCTAACCTTTAGTTCCATTCACTTTTTTGGCTCCTTCCATCTCATCCCCAATAGCACCATCTTCTATGCTATAGCTATATTCATTGAATTCTTTTATTCTTTTATGAGAGGAGAGTGTATTCAATTTAAAAAATTTATCATTTGAGACATCCTCTTCCAAATAATTATCATTATCACCACACACTAGCTAAAATAATTTCTCTTTCCCCTATGATCTAGTCACTATAAAGATTTTGAAGGTTTTCTTTTCAAGATCTCTCATCTTTTGCAGAGATGGATTCATATTTAATTTCATTATATTCTATGTCAAAGGAAGGACTAAACAACTTATAATTGACTTTATGATAAACATTATTTCTAGGGTTGTTGCACATAAATAAGTTGTAATAGCATTAGTACTTAGTCAACCCAAAAAAAAAATTGTACCATCATATGGTCCTTGATGGAATTTTCTATTCAAAGCAACAAATAAAATAGGAAAGAAACTTTAATTCTATCCCAAAATTAGTTCAAAAGTGGACAATGACAACCATACATTGACCTATATCTTATTGATAGTGGCATGCTATTGAACACAGAGTACCATTGAGAGGAGAGTGAATCGGTGGTTCCTATTCTTTTTGACTTTTAAAGAAAATTTAGAATACTAGTTATTATCTTAAGTACTAAACAATAAAATGAGTAAAGAAAATGAGGAAACCCAAAAAGGACAATCACACAAAGGAAACTCACAACACCAGATGTATGCTCGAAAAACCCAATATGGGAAAAACCTCGGTGAGAAATGTTGCTGGTGACTATTGCTCCAATCCAGCCTCACAAGTGAAACACTTAATTACAAAGATTTAGGGACCAACCCCTACACCAAGCTCTATCTTGGTAATGTATATTGAAACAAAAATTGATACAGTTATAGGTTCTTGTTGTAAATGAGTTATGTAACTCTTGATCAAATAGGATAGTGTCGGTTGACAATATTTTCTTCTCAGCTGGATCTCACACTACCGGTTATCAGATCACTCTCTCTAATTCTTTACCTCTCTTCTCTCTCTCTTTCACAGTCTCACAACTCACTGTGTCACACTTGGATATTGAATTGCTCAACTAGACCTCACTAGTTTTCTGAACTGTTAGTCCTGCAATAGTTATACCAGTACTCTAACACCGTCGATTAAACCCTGTCACCAGTTTTCTTGCTCACACAATCTGCAACTCTCTTCGAATAAATTCTAAGGAAGATGATTCTTTTCTCCACTCAAGCTCTCTTCACTCTTCTTCTTCTCCTCAAGCATCATCCTTTTTTGTTTCAAGGTTATTTATTTATAATCATGGATTCCCACCAAGAATGCATTCAAACACTACCGTGTTAGGTTTTTCTTTTCCAGCTCAATTTGAATCCCTTTTGATTCAATCTACTTTTTAGGGATATTATCTTTATGACAACAATCAATCACTAGCCTAACTTCGCATTCTAGTTTGTGCTTTCTAGATCTGGAGGTTTGCATCATGCCTTTTTGCTTTTCTCTGTCACTCACTATTAATGGTTTTGTTGTTTCCTTCACCTAATAGATACGAATATAAAATCTTCTTGCAAGATCAATGTGATTTCTTTTCCATCTTTCCTTCCTTGAGCAGCAATCTTCAGGCATCCTCTATGACTTGTGGGTTTCTTATTAAAGTTGACCTGCTCATAGATTGTTGCGTAGATGCACACTCCATCGACCTGTATGGTACCTCCACTTGGCATCCAGCTATCATGTTTTTTGACATCCACCTTTGCTTGGATTCCTATGTCAGTTTGACATTCTTTGTCGACCAAGGTTGACTACCGGCTTATCTTATCTTACTAGTATGGCCATCAACTATCCTTTCTATTCTTTTCATCAATTGTTGTGCCTTCATAACACACAAACAACCTTCAGCATGATTTGTGCCTTACCAGTAAGCCTTCTTTATAGATAGATGACATAAGTCACATTTAACAGTAGCTGTTCTTCTATCTTGATCTTCTTATCCCTATCACCATTTCTGACTTACTGGTGACCTAGCCAAACTAGTCAAAATCAATGACAACTTAATGCCAAATTGCCAACAATCTCTCGCTTTGTCAATGATGTCAACTTACTACAAGACACTTTAAGCCATTACATTTCTCCCCCTTTGACACAATGACAATGTTAGATTCAATGACAGTCCCAAAGACACTAAGACAGGGGGGGTGAATTAGTGTCTAACTGGTTAGTTAAATATTTAAACTTATTTATAACTTTGCAACCCAAAACAATGTATTGGTAAACAAGAAATAGTGTAGTAAACAAAAATACCAAAGACAACATAAATGCATACCACAACACAAGATATTTTAATGAGGAAACCCGGTGTGGGAAAAACCTCAGTGGGATTTGTGTCCCACAATATTTACTCCCTGGCCAATATGAATAAATACTACTTACAATAGGGGCCTTCACATGTAGGAAGGCCAACTGCTCAAAAAAGTCTCACTGACTACAATATGGATAACTAAAACCAATACAATGTACTGATCAAAATAGAATCTCAAATTCCTGGTTCAGTACCGGTTTAAGCTCAGTTAGATACCTTAACCAAAACCTTTACTATCCACTATATCACCTCATACAATAATTTCCTATTCATTACATTCTTCCATAATGTAATCTGGATGCCAGTGAAAGTGCTTGTCGTTACCATTGCCTACCGGTGTATGATATTTGTGATGTCAGTGCATGTGTAGAAACCTATTGCCGATTGGTTTCTAGTTGGTTACCATCAATGAAAACATCAACTATTCTCATTAGAGTGTAGAATGCCAACAATGTCCCCCTTTGGCATTGATGGCAACACTCATGAGAAAAATCCAAAACTGCTACCCAAAAATGAAATCCAAAAAGAAGTGTGCTCCCCCTGAGCAAGTGATCTCCTCTGCATACTACTCCTTAGTTTTCTCCATACTACTACTCCCCCTTTGACATCAATGACAAAGAATGTCAAAAAGAAGCAAAGACTACAAAAATGCTACCTCATCACCTGTAATCAATTGGTTACAATCTGAAAAATGTCTACCAAAAATAGAATAAGGCTCTACATGAATTTGTTGTTGTCCGAGAGAATGGTCTCAGTCTATTGGATCATGTTAGTTAGATAGTGCATTTGTTGCTCCAATGACCGTTCTCCTTGAATTGTTGCCTTAGATAACTCAACCCGTTGAGTAATGAGACTTTCCAATTTTAAACCAATGTTTACTTTTGAGTTCCCTAGCTTTTGACCTTATCCTTTCTTTTTCTTTCTCAAGTTTCTCTAACTTCTCCTCAAAAACTACCATTTCCTTCTCAAAAACTGAGATAAGTCCCGAGGAACCTATCATATTAGCCAGAATATCATCAATTTCTTTCTGTGTCTTCTTGATTTCCTAATCTATATCCTCTATCAAATAGTGAGGTTTGCATACTTCTCTATATAGTTCCTTATACTCCAAAATTGTTGAGTTGAGTACCGTTAATAATGAATCCATATGCTCATTACAGTTTTTGATGGTTTTCTCAAAGAATTCTCCTTTCTCTTTATCTACTCTTTCCTTTATAGTATCGTCATTCACCTTGTCTATAGTTATGAGATTATCAACAATGAATTTGAACAATGTGTCCAATTTACCTATAGAATAATTAATGTGATTTATCTTATAGTTAGGTGCAATCATTTTTTAGGATAGGTAATGTGTTATCAATAGCCTTAAATGATAAGGCATTGCAATCTGTTATCCTCTTGATACAATCCAATAGAACCTTTGTTATGTTAGTGGATCTGAATTCACCTATAGATGTGATTGGTTCTGCTATGGGTTTCCTCTCAATAGATGCTTGTCCAATTACCTTCACTCTTTCCTCTTTATTTCCATCAGTTGCTTCCACTTTACTTACATTTTCTATCGATTCCTCTGTCTGTGTTTGTACCTCTTCTTTTGATTTTCCAGTCTGTACAAGTACCTCTTCAACTATCAGTATCTCAGAGATCTTACTATCCTTAACATCATCTGCCTTAACCTCTGCAGTCTCTTTATCCACAACAATGTTTATATCTTGTGTATCCACATTCATGGTGAAAAGTATATCAGACTCTGGGTTAGTATCATCATGTGTTACTTCATCAGTTGCTTTATCTGGTTGATTTTCTCTATGTACCGATGATGTTGAAGTTAATGAAGGGGTGTCCTGAGTTGGTGGAGGGATGTTATCCGTTATCTTTATAGAAGGTACACATCCAATCTTGCCTTTCCCTTTGTCCTTTTGGTATACCTTAGCAAAAGATTTGTCTATTTTATGTCTTTCCTTTTCCTCTTTCTTTTCCTTGTCAACAAAAAAGATATCCCATTTGTCCACAGTCTCATTAGCAAACTCCTTAACTCTACCAGCCATTAGGCTTACTTGCTGGTGTCCACTAACAAAAACTGATCGGTTTGCCTTAGAGATTAGCTCCTCAATTTCCTCTCTAGAGTTTACAGGGTGCACTGCCAATAATGTTTCAACTTTTAGCTTTTTATCCAATTCCATCACTGACAATATTTTAGCTTCTAGCCTTAAATATAAGTCATTCAGTGTAATGAAAGCACAGTGCGGAAATGCCTTCCTAATGTCACTTAACAAGGGAAATCAACAAGAATACAGTTTAAAACTTTTACAAAACATTAAGAATAATACAGACATAACATATAGAATCAACACATAGACAAAACACCAAGAATTGTGTGGGAAAACCCTTTCGAGAAAAAACCCACCACCAACAGTTGAAACACTTTCTTTCAGTAAATGAATTTACAATAAAGTTTGAGTCAACAACTATAGGCATACATTCTCATTGTCTCATGAACTGGACACTACAATTGGCTCTTGGATATCACATTACACCATAGTTATCCAATGGCTACATATATCAGATTGTCGATAGTTCATCTGAGTAACTACACCAATGGTTTGAAGTCTAACCGTCTGCGTCGGTCTGTATTCATGAGAAACACAATATCCCACATGCACCACAAAGTTGGGTCAGTTCATATTCATATACACCGATAAGACCATCTTCAGTGTCCAAGTGTTTATCTTTTGGACTCCGGTTCGAGCGCACACCCGTGGTTGGTCTACCTCTACTCTATCAACCATTAGAACAAGAACAAAAGCATTGCTCCGATCTCTTGATGAACCAGTATATGACTCCACTAATGCGGCTCCAAACAAACAAGCTCCATCAGCTTATCGGAATAGCCTTCATCAGGTAGACCCAATCTCCTGATGACATCACAGCGAATCGATTGGGCCATCAGCATAGCCCAACAATGTCACCCTAATCACTGATATCAACCCAATCATCAAAGGTGACCTCATCAGGTATTGGTGTAGTAACAAACCATTCTCCTGATCTCCAATGATACCCTGATCATCGAAGGCAATTCCATCAGGTCATCGAAAAGACAACCAAATGGCTATCCTGATCATCTGGTCTTCCTTGATACACTTGATCTCTCTTTCTGCACTCCACCATGTGACACCCCTTGATTAGCTCTAGGGTCCCTACCCTACCACCTTCACATGACCTCACTAACAGACTGGAATGGAGCTCTTCTTTGTCAGGCCCCACCTTGGTCACCAAGTCACGGAGGATAAACTTAGTGCAACTCCATCATGCAGTATAGCAATAATCATCTGATCATCCCAGACTTTCTCACCAATTAACTTCGCTTGAGTGATCTCTTGTCGGGACCCACCACTTAGTCACCAAGGTGCAAGGATTAAGTGATGATCATCTTCCCGTCGTGGTATAGCGACAACCGTTTGATCTGAATCTGACCTGCATGCCTTTGATCCTTTCATCCATCCAATAATGGATGCTACCCCAATGACCGAAGATGACTTTGTCTGGTCATCAAGATGACTCCAAACCTGCTACTCTGAGCTCCGTTATGTCGAGTTCATTGGCCAAGGTTGTGTCGATAGAGTTCACAGATTTTCTTCACACTGTTTCATCGGCCAGAGTTAACCCGATTAGTATGAACAAAGCTCAAGTGAATTAGAGGCACATTTCCAACATTTGGTAGATCATCTACAACTTCAATCAAATCCTTTTTATAGATATCTAAATGCAAAATTATACTAGCCTCTATAGTGTCCTTGTTTGAATCTTTGTAGGAATGATAATATTTATTCACATTACAAAGATTTCCATCTTGTGTTATCTCATTTACCAGTTCCTCCATTGTTTAGGTATCTAGTGTCTTAGTCTGTTTCTTCTTTGGTGTTAGCTTCCTCCTTAGAGTTCTAATCCTTTTGGGAGAAAGAGAGGGTACCGGTGAGGGTTTTCTCTTCCTCCTTTCAACTCTTTTGAACTCAGCTACTTTCCCACTATCAGTATCTAAAGAAGTAACAACCGATGAAACATGAGCTTCCAGTTTCAATCCTTCCAGATCACTAGCCGATATACCACTTATGTTCATTAAATTTTCTTTGATAGCCTTGGCCATCTTGGATGCATCTCAGATAAATTTCTCTCTTCTTTTTCTTTGTTTTTGCATTGAAACAAGACTCTCAATGGTCTCAGCATTTTCAAAATTTTATTTAGTTGGTTCTCTAGGTGCTTCCAGTAATATTTTTGCATATGTTTCCAAAATGTTTAGATCAACTTCATAACCTATTTCAGTAACCCAAATAGTTCTAGGGCTAACTGCTTCCATCCATGTCTCATCACGTTTAATTACAAAGCAGATTTGCTTGTCATACTTGTCTACTATGCTCTGGGGTAACCTTTCTCTAGCTCTCATCTTATTCTGAAAGTTTTTGAAGATATCTGTTATAATGTTGTCACTATTATTGTTCATACCAGTGATAGCTTTAGTAATTTTTTTGCCTACCGGGATGTCATATCCAAAGTCCTTATGACCAATGTCGGGTATCTCTTTGGTGAAGTAAAGCATCAGACATACAAGAAGCTTGCCAAAATGAAATGTCCCTTTCTTGTCACCCTTGATCTTTTTTAGGTTGTCTATTAATTCATCTTTAAGCCATTCACAAACATCAATCTTAAAAAATTTCTTTCCCATCTCATATGCATTATGAATACATAAGCTGGAACCTGAATTCAATCTGTTTGCATGAGTTACTCTATATCCAACTACCATACTCACATATCTCACATTAGGATCAGTAATGTCATTAACCCTAAGAGATCTGTTATCAGATGTAGCTCCAGTTAACTCCATAACCCCCTTGTTAGGTATCTTCTTAGTATTGTTGGGCCTATTGCTGGTTGAGGGTAAAATGGTAACTACCTTGATTGCTTCCTTAGATATTTTAGAAATATAGTCAAGCCACATGAACTCTCTATGAACTCTACTCAGAACTAGATGGACTACCTCCTTAGGAAATTTAGGTATGTTCAGTATCTCAATGAATCCTAAGTCTTCAACTATCTTATGCTCTGATTTGATTAAACCTTGTTCATTAGCAATGACACCACTGCACATGTTCTCCAAATCATCAGTTCCTAGATTTTCTATGTTGCAGTGAATTTAGATTCTAGGGTCTTCGTCAAAAGTGACACCCTTTAGAATTTTTGAAAAAGCTCTGATAGAATCATCTTGCTTGGAAATTTAAGGGATGATTTTAAACATGGGCATAGGGCACTTAACATTCTCTACCACAGTAGGGTTTGCAATAAACTTAGGTGCAGAAGATGAAGATGCCATTTTGAAAGATAAATACCTCTTACTCAAAATTCGAATGCCTGAAAATCACTTCGCTGCTTTGCCTTAGAATGTCCTTGCTGAATTTCGTGCTCTCTGAATGCTTGCGCTTTCTGAATGCTTGAATTCTTGGTGAGTCAAAATGAGGGTTTTCCGATGCTTTATAGCCAAAAAATTCTTTATAAACCACATTAAATGCTCGCCGGTTAAGTGAAAACTTAACATGTCTATCGGTAAAGAAGAAATGTGTCTTCTTATCATCAACCGAGGGTAGAATGCATAATTTTTGATTTGCTGCAATACCCCCTAAGGATTATTCCTTAGCTAGATGAGGAATCTCCTATTGGTGGAGGGTTACTCTATTCTACTGGTGCAAAGATAGATTCATCAACTTTCTGATCTCCCTTCTTATTCCATTGTTTTGAAAATTCTTTCTTTATTTCATTTACCTTTTCTTTTCCCTTCACACTAGATCCTTTATTGTTCGTCGATATAGTCTTGCTTCTACAAAATTTTGCAATATGTCCAATCTTTTTACATGTATAACAAGTTAGATTATTCCTCTGAATAGCTTTTCCATATCCTTGTCCATCATTGTATTCTACATTGATTAGATAAATGCCCAAATCTACCACAAACATAAAATTTCACATTAATTTTGCAATTTTCTAACTGTGACCAACTTTATTGCATTTGGAACATTGACCGCTGGGTAAGTTTGTATTCTGATTATTTCTAAATCTACATTGATTTTCTCTATAGCCAAACTTGTTGCAATTAAAAAATTTCCCATTAAATTTATAATCATTAGGTTGTCTTACCAGTTTACAGTGATATTGATTATTTGCAGTCTTGTAACTTTCTCCATGTTCAAATCCAAGTCCAATTGTATCTCCATCAGGTTTTTGTCTTTTCAGCATGTCATCAAGTCTTTTTGAACTTTTCTTGAATTTTTCTTTGTGTTCATTTGTAGTGATCAACTCATTTTCAAGATTTCCATCTTGTCTCACAAGCTCATCTTTATCATGTTGCATGTGAATCAGATTTGTCTTTAGCATATCAATTTCATGACAAAGTCTCAGATTTTCATTATCTCCATCATTAAGTTTCCTAGTCAAGTCTTCTTCAATCTTCTTTCTGTCTTCAAGATCCTTACATAGCCTCATGGTTAGGTCTATTGGTATTTTGGATATGTTGATATGGTTTTGTCATTGATGTCAACACCTATTATCACTTTTCACTCTTGGAGAATTGGCAATGTTCACCGGCAAGCAAGTGACTTATGCACAATCATTGGTATCTAGTACACTGGCAGGATATATTGTACACCGACACTTGGTATGACATGGAAAATACTTGGTTATGTCGATGACATCGTTCAGACACTTTGTCTTGAATATTTACTCATTCATATATTCATGTTTGCATATTTGTTGTTACTGGCAAATAGCTCCATAATAAGCACCGAATGGTTTATCTATTCTAAATCTGCACAACACACTATGGAGATGATTTATTATTGTTGTAAATTCATTAAGCCGACATGTTGAATTAGATATTTCATCAGTTATTCATTTACTTGTAAATTGAATTTATTGTAATATCTTTTGTAAAGTTGGCCTATACATCTTGTTCCTAGGCTTTGGTATATATGTAAGATCTCATTTGTAAGATCAAAATGGGATTGCAAAAAAGGATTGTAATAAGGTATATGTGAGAATAAGTAGAGATATACACATAGACATCATTTGAAGGTTGAAGTAAGGTTTGTGAAGACATAGCAGAACTGAACCGGTACTGAATTCAGCATATGAAGATGCTATTTTGAGTAGTACATCATTAGTGGATTTAACCATCCAATTGTAGTCAGTGTGACTCCTATTTGTGTTTGAGCAGTGAGCTCTAGGCACTTGGCCTTTCTGCATGTGCAAACCCCCTATTGTATACACATACTATCTGTAGTAGTACCATCTGATTGTGGGTAAGGTTTTCCATCGTGGTTTTTTCCCTTACAGGGTTTCCACGTACAAATATTGGTGTTGTGTGTTGTGGATGTGATTGTCTTTCTGTTTCATGCATTAATCTTTACCGATACTACAATTAACTAATAAACTGTCTACCAGCATAAAGATTGGTTTACCGGTATTAAGCATTAAGTTTGGTTTAGATGTTTTTGGTTTAAATTTATTTGACAACTGATTCATGCCTCCATCTCAATTGTCTCCAGGACCTAAGAATTGGTATCAGAGCCTAGTCCTCTTTTTGTGGAAGTTTAACAGCTTGAGGAGATCCAATGTCTTCTAACTATTTCAGTAAGGACAATCCTAAACTTGATGGAAACAACTATGGCATATGGAAGATCAGGATGGAGATACATTTGAACTGCATTGAAAAGGACATCTGAGAAGTGACAAAGAATGGCTATACTGCTCCTACTCAGGGTTAGTCTAATCCACCTACCTTAGGAAAAGATGAAGAAAATGATTGTAAAGCAAGGGAAGAACTTTTAAGCACATTATCAGATCACAAAATCATGGGTTTATCAAATAGATCTACTGCTAAAACTATTTGGGACCATTTGGAAACATTGAACAAAGGAGATTCCACACTCAAAATTGCAAAACTTGAAAGCTTCCGGGTTAGGTATGAAAATGTGAAAATGGAAGAAGATGAAAGGATTTATGCTTTTATGGAAAGAGTAAATGAAATTGTTTTGGGTATTAAATGTTGTAGAGGAACCTTAAGTGAAGATGAATTTTTTTCAAAAGTTTTAAGAGGATTTCCACCGGCATACAAAAATGAAAGTTACTACTATAAATGAGTTAAGAACAATGCCTAATACATCAGTAACTAGGGATACATTGATTGGAAAACTTTCAGCTTTTGAAATTGAGGAATTTGGTCATGTTGCTACTATAAAGATAGATCTAGCTTTTAAAGCATCAACATCATCTGCACCATCATTTGACAAATCTAATTGGAAAGCCTTTTATGCAAAAGAACTTGAAGAAAGGAGGAGACAAACTGAAGAACTTGAAGCACTATTTCCAAGGAAAATGCCTAAAGGTCCAATTGGAAGTAAGTATGAAGGTAAAGCACCCTTTAAATGTTTTAACTATAATAAGATTGGTCATATGGCTTCAAGATGCCCTGATAGACATGGATGATTAAGAGAAGAAGCTAGAAGAACATAGAAGCCTAACCTTGAATATCAGAGATACTTATTTAAAAAGAATAAACACAAATCTTATTATCTTGTTGATGAAGGAGTCACTGATGATTCTGATGAGGATCCGACAGACAATGGATGGGTCTTTGTGGCTATAACTAAAGATCAAGTGGCACCTACTATTCAACCGATAGAACAGGCCCTGGCAGCTAAAGTTGAAGTTAAAGATGAATGGATCATTGATTTAGGATGTTCACATCATATGACTGATGATAAAGGTAAATTCTTGACTTTTCAGGAATATAATGAAGGTCTAGTAAGATTTGGAGATGATAAAGCTTGTTTAATCAAAGAAAAGGTATTATATCTCTTGATGGTAATCATAATACCAACAATATTTACTATGTTGAAGGTTTAAAGCATAATCTTTTGAGTGTTGGTCAGTTAGTTGAAAAAGGATTTCAGCTACAATTCAAGAATAGAAAATGCTTAGTTATGAATAGAACTGGTTTGAAAATTGCAACCAGAAATGAAACTAAAGGTAAAATCTTTCATTTGAATAAAAATGAAAAGACATGCTTGAATGCACATATTGATGAAAGTTGGCTATGGTATAAAAGACTCTGTCATGTAAATTTTGATTGCATTGTGAAAATCAGTACTACTAAAGCAGTTAGAGAATTACCTAAATTTGTCAAACCTCACAATCTAGTATGTATGGAATGTCAATTTGGAAAACAAGTTAGAGCATTTTTAAAAGTATTCCAGAAAAATCTAATAATGCTCTTGATTGAATTCATAGTGATTTATGTGGTCCAGCTAGAACTAAAAGCTTACAAGGTGATAGATATTTCATGCTAATCATTGCTGACTATTCTAGAATGTGTTGGGGTAGTTTTCTCAAAGAAAAATCAGAAGCACTTGGGAAGTTTAAACTATTCAAGGTGATGGTAGAAAATGAAACCGACAAGAAAATAAAATGTTTGAGATCAGATCAAGGAGGTGAATTCACATCTAAGGAATTTAATACATTTTGTAAAGTAAATGGAATCAGAAGATAGTTATCAGCACCCCAAACACCCTAGCAGAGTGGAGTTGTAGAGAGGAAAAATAGAACTATCTTAGATGCAGCTAGAAGTATGTTATCAGAAGCCAATCTACCACATGTATATTGGAGAGAAGCAGTGAGTACAATGCACTATACATTCAATAAAGTTCACATCAAAGGAGAAACTGGTAAGACCCCTCATGAACTATGGTTTGGTATTATTCCTACTCTTAAATACTTCAGAATATTTGGAAGAAAATGATATATTAGAAGAGATTATTATATTGGAAAATTTGATCCTAGAAGTGATGAAGGAATATTTCTTGGTTATTCATCTAAGAGCAAGGCATATAGATGTTTTAACAAGAGATTGCAGAAAATTGTTGAGAGTGAAAATGTGAAAATTGATGAATAGTTTAGAGGAACTTCAAGGTATATAGACTCTGAACCGAAAATAGAGATACTGACAAATGAACATACACCAGTACAGAATGAAGATTCAGTTATACCGGTATCATTTGAAAATTCCACTATAACTAGAGAACAACAGCAAACTAAGACACCCAGGTATGTAAGATTGAACCACTCTAAAAATCAGATAATTGGGAACAAATATCAAGGAGTTATGACAAGAGGGCGTATGTCTTATTTCTCAAATTGAACCAGCATCAATTAATTAGAACAAATTGAAAAGAATAACACATGGACATTAGTGCCCCAACCTAAAGACAAAAATGTAATTAGAACAAAATGGATATTTAGAAACAAACTCAATGAAGATGGTAAGGTAATTAGAAATAAAGAAAGACTAGTGTGTAAGGGATATTCACAGAAAGAAAGAATCAATTACAATGAAACCTTTGCACTGGTAGCTCGAATTGAGGCAGTCAGATTATTCTTAGCTTTTGCAGCTCACAAAATCTACAAAGTATATCAAATGGATATTAAATGTGCATTTCTGAATTGAGATCTTGAAGAAGAAGTTTACATTGAGCAACCTGATGTATTTTCTTTGACTGATAACAAATATATGGTTTGCAGGTTAAGAAAAGCTTTGTATGGGTTGAAGCAAGCTCTAAGAGCTTGGTATGCTAGATTGGATAAATATCTTTTGAAGATTGGTTTTTCTAAAGGTAATGCTAACAACAACTTATACTATAAAGTGACTAATAATGACATCTTGGTTATTGAATTTTTTGTTCATGATATAATCTTTGGAGGAGAATATGGATTATGTAAAGACTTTTCTATTAAAATGCAACAAGAATTTGAAATGTCTATGATTGGAGAGATAAAATTCTTTCTAGGATTGTAGATTTCACAGACTGATAAAGATATATTCTTGAGTCAATCTAAGTACTTGAAGGAGTTACTAAAGAAATTTGGGATGGAAAACTATAAACCGGTAAGTACACCTATGACTAAAAATTACAAATTATCACTAAGGGATGAATCTACACCTATTAATCCAACTAGGTACAAATGTATGATAAGAGGTTTACTATATTTGACACAAACAAGACCTGATATTATGAATACAGTATGTATTGTTTCAAGATTTCAGAGTAATCCTAGAGAAAATCATGAATCAGTAGTAAAAATGATTTTTTGGTACTTAAAAGGCACTACAAATCTTGGCTTATGGTATCCTAGAGATGAAAACTTTGAATTATGTGCATACACAGATGCAAATTGGGCAGGAGATGATAAAGATATATTCTTGAGTCAATCTAAGTACTTGAAGGAGTTACTAAAGAAATTTGGGATGGAAAACTATAAACCGGTAAGTACACCTATGACTAAAAATGACAAATTATCACTAAGGGATGAATCTACACGTATTAATCCAACTAGGTACAAATGTATGATAGGAGGTTTACTGTATTTGACACAAACAAGACCTGATATTATGAATGCAGTATGTATTGTTTCAAGATTTCAGAGTAATCCTAGAGAAAATCATGAATCAATAGTAAAAATGATTTTCTGGTACTTAAAAGGCACTACAAATCTTGGCTTATGGTATCCTAGAGATGAAAACTTTGAATTATGTGCATACACAGATGCAAATTGGGCAGGAGATGTGGATTACACAAAAAGAACCACCGGTGGAGCATTTTTTCTTGGTTTAGTAAGAAACAAAGTTGCACATCTTTATCAAAAACAGAATCAGAATATGTTGCAGTAGCAACTAACTGTACACAGGTACTATGGCTTAAACAAATGTTGAAGGACATAAAGGTAAATTGCAAGGAACCTATAACTATCTAATGTGATAACACTGTAGCAATTGATATATCTAAGAATCTGGTACTACATTCTAAAACAAAACATGTTTCTATCAAACTGAATTTTGTAAAGGAGAATGTTGAAGCAAAAGAAGTAAAACTAGTTTATGTGAATACTAAAGAGCAGATTGCAGATATTTTCACTAAACCTTTGCCTAAGGAGACTTTTGAATATCATACCCCCACTAGTAGAGACTTAGGCAGTTGATGTTTGTCATCAACCGAAAGAACTAATAGAGAAATATTCTATTTCGACTTTTATAAGGAGAGCTACTTCTTAGGGGTAGTAGTTGGTTTTTGTATTACTTTCGCATTTGATGTCAAAGGGGGAGAGATTGATATGGAAAAATAGATGTTACTCCTAGGGGGAGAGACTTTATCCCTTGGGGAGAGATTGGATTGTTACTTTTGGAGAGATTGATTACTCTCCATATCTGAATTTTAATTTCTGGTTGTGATCTCTTTTGGGAGATTGTTTATTTTCGGTATTTGGCATTTTTGTTTTGGCACTTTGATGGTTCTTCCATCTTGTGTTGCCATCAATGCCAAAGGGGGATATTGTTGGTATTTTGGATATGTTGATATGGTTTTGTCATTGATGTCAACACCTATTATCACTTATCACTCTTGGAGAATTGGCAATGTTCACTGGCAAGAAAGTGACTTATGCATAGTCATTGGTATCTGGTACATCGGCACTTGGTATTACATGGAAAATACTTAGTTATGTCAAAGACATCATTTGGACACTTTGTCTTGAAGATTTACTCATTGGTATATTCATGTTTGCATTTTTGTTGTTACCAGCAAATAGGTCCAGAATAAGCACCAATAGGTTTATCTATTCTAGATCCGCAGAACACGCTATGGAGATGATTTATTATTGTTATAAATGCATTAAGCCAACATGTTGAATCGGATATTGCACTGGTTATTGATTTACTTGTAAATTGTTTTATTGTAATATCTTTTGTAAAGCTAACCTATACATCTTGGTCCTAGGCTTCGGTATATATGTAAGATCTCATTTGTAAGATCAAAATGGGATTGCGAAAAAGGATTGTAATAAGGTATATGCGAGAATAAGAAGAGCTATACATGCATATATCATTTCAAGGTTGAAGGAAGGTTTGTGAAGACATATTAGACTGAACCAGTACTGAATTTAGCATATGAAGATGCTATTTTGAGCAGTACATCAATATTGGGTTTAACCATCCAATTGTAGTCAGTATGACTCAATTTGAGTTTGAGTAGTGAGCTCTATGCACTTGGCCTTTCTGCATGTGTAGACCCCTTATTGTATACATATATTATCTATAGTAGTATCATCTGATTGTGGGTAAGGTTTCCCACTATGGTTTTTCCCCTTACAGGGTTTTCACGTACAAATATCGGTGTTATGTGTTGTGGATGTTATTGTCTTTCTGTTTCATGCATTAATCTTTACCAGTACTGCAATTAACTAATAAATTATCTATCAAGATAAATATTGGTTTGTCGGTATTAAGGATTAAGTTTGGTTTAGTTGTTTTTGGTGTAAATTTATTTGACAACTGATTCATCCCCCACCTCTCAGTTGTCTCTGGGACCTAGCAAAGTCCTGCATTTCATTTCTCATGTTAGTGATCTCTTGCCTCAGCTTGTCTACAATATCACTAAGAGTTTCCTTTTCATCATCATGTCTCTGCATTTGCTCATGAAGTTCTTTTCTCTTATTTTGTGCTATAGCCAGGTTCTCCTGAAGTCATTTAATGAATTCCATAGCAATCCTCAGATCATCTTCTAGTTTGATATTATTCAATCATTCTACATCAAAATCTTCAAGAGATCCATCCAACTATTTTCTTAAATTCTCCATTTGTACCAGTTTCAGAATCTTCCTCAAGTTGTTAGGCTTTTGCAAATAGAGGACCAAGATCATATACCAATTGTGAGATTCAACAACAGTCCCAAAGACACTAAGAGGGGGGGGGTGAATCAGTATCTAACTGGTTAGTTAAATATTTGAACTTATTTATAACTTTGCAAACCAAAACAATGTACTGGTAAACAAGAGATAGTGCAGTTTACAGAAATAACAGAGACAACATAAATGCACACCATAACACAAGATATTTTAATGAGGAAACCTAGTGTGGTAAGAACCTCGGTTGGATTTGTGACACACAATATTTACTCACTGGCCAATATGAATAAATACTACTTACAATAGAGGCCTGCACATGCAGGAAGGCCAACTGCCTAGAGCACACTACTCAAAAGAGTCTCACTAACTACAATATGGATAATTAAATCCAATACAATGTACTACTCAAAACAACATCTCAAATGCTTGGTTCAGTATCGGTTTAAGCTCAGTTAGATACCTTAACCAAAACCTTCTCTATCCACTATATCACCTCATACAATAATTTCCTATTCATTACATTCTTCCATAATTTCATTATTTAAAATGACCTATGAGATCTCATACATACATGAGTCTATACAATATACCAAGTTGTCTTGCAAATAATTATTTACATTTACAAAAAAATTCACATAAACAAAACTTTATCCCATGTTAGCCTGAGTGCCAGTATACGTCATTTTTGATGTAATCTGAATGCCAGTGAAAGCGCCCGTCGGTGCTTGTACATGTGTAGAAACCTGATGCCAGTTGGTTGCCACTTGGTTTCCATCAACGACAACATCAACTATTCTCATTATAGTGTAGAATTCCAATAGACAAAGGGTATTGTATACTCCCCCTTTGATCCATACTAAGCTCCACCTTAAACTGCTATGAGCTCCCCCTTAACCAGATAAATCATTCCTTTCTCAAGTGCATAAGTCAAAGGACACAACTCCCAACTTGTGTCTTAGGTATTTAAAAGTGCTTACCAGTAATGGTTTGGTGAAAATATCTACTACTTGTTCTGGGGTAGGGACATAATCCATCCTAACTTCTTGTTCTTAAACCTTCTCTTGGAGAAAATGATACTTGATGGCTATATGCTTTGACTTGGAATCATCACTAGATTTATTTCTATGTTGATTGCACTTGAATTATCACACCATATGAGAATAGGACTAGTGATGTCCACCTAGATGTCTTTGAGGGTCTACTTCATCCAAAGCACCTAAGAGCAACATGTAGCAGCAATAATGTATTCTACTTCAGTAGTTGATAGAGAGATCGAGTCCTTCTTCTTGCTATGCCTTGTGACTAACCGATCACCTAGGAAGAATGCACTACCATTGTGCTCTTCCATTCATCAATGTAAACTGACCAATCAACATCAGTGTATGCTTCCAAGATGAATTCCCCTTGTTTAGGGTACCACAAACCATAATTGAGTGTTCCTTATAGGTACCTAAAGATTCGTCTTACATCATTCATATGTGATTGCTTAGGTGTAGCTTTAAATTTGGCCACCATGCACACTGCATGTACTATATCCAGTCTAGAAGTAGTTAGATACAATAAACTACCTATCATGGATCTATACAAGGTTTGATACACCACTGGTGATTCATCATTCTTTCTTCATTTACTTTCGATCACCATGAGGGTATTACTAGTTTACAATCCTCTAGTTGAAATTTTTTCAACATATCCTTTGCATACTTGGTTTGGGAGATAAATATTCCCTTTTCTTATTGTAATATCTACAAACAAAGGAAGTATCTCAATTCACCAAGCATTGACATCTCAAATTCTGACTGCATCTGATCAGAAAATTCTTTGCAGAGGGTGTCCATATTACCTGCAAATGTAGTGCCATCTACATACACAACCACAATGATCATGTGGTCTCCATATTTCTTTATGTATAAATTGTGGTCAACACTTCCTTTTTTGAATCCTTGCTTCTTTGGGTACTGATCTAATCGTGAATATCATACTTTAGGAGCTTTCTTCATCTGACACACAAAGGCTTCATCATCATGTAGTAGAAACCCTTTTGGTTTCTCCATGTACACTTCTTCCAAATTTCCATTTAGGAAGGCTGATTTTACATCCATTTGATATACTTTATAGCCCTTGTAGGAAGAGAAGGATAGAAATATTATAATTGCTTCTAATCTATCTACTGGTGCAAATGTTTCTTCAAATTGAATTTCCTCTACTTGAGAGTATCCTTTGCACACTAGTCTATCTTTATGCCTAACAATTTTACCTTCTTCATTCATCTTATTCTAGTAGACCCATTGAGTGCTAATGATGTTCTTCTCTTCTAGTCTAGGGACTAATTCCCATGTCTTGTTCTTTCTCAATTTGTTGTAGTTCTTCTTCTATGGTATCCATCCATTCTTGTCTTTTGTTGGCCTCATTGAGTGTTTTAGGTTCCACTTCATTCATGAGGTAGAAGTTGACATGTTCATCATTTCGGGCAAGTCTTCTTCTAGTATGCACACCATCACTCTTATTTCCTATAATTTTCTCTTTTGGGTGATTCAACTGCACATATCGATTGGGAGCCTTCATGGATGCTTCTTCTCGTTCATTGTCTAACTAAGATTCCTCACCTTAATCACGAGAATCATCATACTGGTTCACCTGTGGTTATCTTCCTTTATGAATATCCTCATCAACTTTTACATGCACACTCTCAATGACTCTTCTTTGTCTTTTGTTGTAGCATTTGTAGGCCTTGTTATTAGATGAGTAACCAAGGAAGATTCCTTCATCACTCTCAGAGTCAAAGCATCCTAGACCATCCATATCTCTCTTGAACAAGCATTTACTTCCAAATACTTTGAAGTATTTGACTGATGGCTTCCAATCATACCACAACTCATAAGGTGTCATTTTGTTGATTTCTCTTAATTGAACTCAAATCAAGGTATATGCAAAATTATGAATAACTTCCTTCCAATATGTGTCTGGCAGATTGGCCTCATTTAACATGGTTCTAGCCATCTCCTTAATTGTCTCGTTCTTCCTTTCTACCAAACCATTGTGTTGGGGTGTCCTAGGGGATGAGTATTTCCTTCTAATTCCATGCTTTTCACAATAGTCTTCAAATTCATTTGATGTAAACTCTCCACCATGGTTTGATCTTAGGCATTTTAACTTGCTGCCATTTTCTTTTTCCACCATCTTCCTAAAGATCTTGAATTTGTCAAATGCTTGTGACTTATCTTGCAAGAAGGTGACCCATGTCATTCTTGAGTAATCATCAATAAAAAACATAAAATATCTTTCACGGGCAAGAGCTCTTGTCCTAGTTGGACCACACAGATCTATATGCACAATCTCAAGTGGTTTGGAGGTGTTGTTCTCTTTTATCCTGAAACTCACCTTAGTTTTCTTTCCTTTCACGCATTCATCATAAAATGTGCTTACCGGTTTGATGATGGGTGAAATATTCCTCACACATCTCTTTGTTCTTATGGCAACTAAGTTATCAAAATTTATGTGGCCTAATCTTTAGTGCCACAACCAACTTTCATCAATATGTCGTAACATGCATTGGGACTCATAACATTCCTTCAAATTATAAACATTGCCATATATTCTCTTTCCTTTTGCCACAACCTGACTGGTCTTGTCTTTCTTTATCTGGAAACTAGTTGAGTCAAATGTGAATTTATAACCTTTGTCAGACATCTGACTCACACTCAGCAAATTGTTATTTAAGCCTTCCACATAATATACATCATGTGCCTTCAATTTTCCATTGATGCTTAGAGTACATTTTCCCTTTTTTTTGATGGATGAGTTATCTCTAAATCTTACTGAACCACCATTCCAATCTTCAAGTTTGATAAATTTCTTTTTGGCACCAATCATGTGATTGGAACAACCATTATCTACAACCCAAATATTTTTCCTTTCAGCATGTAGGGCAGTCTACACTATAAGACTTGATTTTGCCTTTTGTTTTTCTTTCTCAACCCATACCAGTTTGGTTTCCTCGTTCTTGTTAGCTGCTATTTTGTGCTCAGGTTCAACTACTAGTTCTTGATCAGGGTTTGTCTTCTTCTTCTTGATCTTCTTGTTTTTACAAAACCTTGCTATGTGCCCAAAGTCCTGAAAGTTATAGCATTTCACATTTTCATGTAAAGATAAATCCTTAAAATTATTGTAGGGAACTAGTTTATTCTTCCTACATTCAAAACTCCTATGACCATATCCATTGCACTAATAACAGACAAGATTCATATCCTACAGTGCATTAAATGGATTTCTACTTTCATAACTTATTGAGGGCTTATTGGTTAATCTACAGTAAGTTATTCTATGCCTAAATTTGTTAAACTGGTAACAGTAACCATGAAAGTTAGAAACATATCGGTTAGGTTGCATTGGTCCTACAAAGGATTGCCTCATTAGGAGTCTTCCCTTCATTTTGTTGACTTTGGTGAATCATTCATGGTCAAATCTTGCATTTATCCCTATGTCTGCATGTTGGTACAATGAGTGTGGCCTCTGGTTCATTTCTTGTGTATACCAGTTTGTGTGGTGATTTCCAACAACATTTGCATATATCCTTTTACTGGTATCCTTGTCTACAATGAATGTTTTATTTTCTTCACCTTCATTCAAAGAGGTGAACTTTATTTCTTTACTGGATGTGTCTTTGTTGTTTGAACTTTGACTTTCTTCAAAGCCTAAGCCACCAATATCTTTTTATTGCTTCTATTTGCTCAACATCTTGTCTAAGGCTTTAGTGTTGTCTTCATATTTGCTCCTTACTTTTATTTCTTCCTTTCTTTCTTCAAGCTCCTTTATGAGATTTACTATTTCTGCTTCCAAATATTGATGCTCTTTTTCCTTCTTCATTAGGTCAGAGGATGTAACTTCACATATCCTCTTGATTTCTTCAAGCTGCAATTTCAATTCAGATATAACTTGACTGGACTCATCCAAGGATTACTTCAAGAGACCTTGTTCATCTACTACAACAAGCTTGACCTTCTTGAGTTCTCTTCTTTTTTTACTTAATTCCTCAAGAGAACTAATAATATCACCTTCTAAATCCACTTTAGCCTCACTATCCTCCTCTTCCTCATCTTCACCAATTAGTTCATCAAGAGCCATAAAGAGATTAACTTTTTTGTCATTCTCATGGTAGTCATCTTCTAATTCATTTTCTTCATCTATGACATCATCTTCTATAGTATAGAGGTTGCTTTGCTTTAGGTAGCCTCTTCTTCCTTACTGGTAGACATTTATTTCTTTATCTATGTCAGCAGATCTACTAAGCCCTCTTGAGTCATCTCCACCAGTTTCATTATAAGGACATTTTGCAGCAAAGTGTCCAACTTTACCATAGTTGAAGCATTTGAGTGGTAGCTTTCCTTTATACTTGACGGATCCTCTTTTGAGTTTTTTGACAAAGTTTACTACTTCTACATTAGAGTCTTCACTAGATCTTTTATGAGAAGCCACTTCTTTGCCCTTCTGAGTGGTATTGAACACTGCCTCTTTTCTTAAGGAAGCATCATCTGTTGTTCTCAACTCATAGCCTATTAGTGAGCCAAATATCTCATCCATTGTAAATATCTTCAGAACCTTGGCTTTTTCTATGGCATACACCTTTTTATCATACTTAGGTATAAGAGAACTAAGTAACTTCTTGACAAGGATCTCATCTACAATATCTTCTCCAAGTCCTTTGATTGTATTAAAATTTTCATCAAATCTGTGAAGGTAGTCTGCAATATTTTCATCATCCTTCATCTTGTTTCCTTTAAGTTGCCCCCTTACTGCTCGTAGCTTGGCCTCTTTGACCTTTGCATCTCCTTCAAATAACCTCTGCATTTTATCACAGGTCTTCTTAGCAAATGCTCAGTGTGTGACTTTTACAAACTCATTATCAGACAACCTACTCAAAATAGCATGTTTGGCCTTTGCATTGTTCTCGTACTCCTTCTTGGCATCTAGATCAGTGGGAGGAACACTAAGGACAACATATCCACTCTTTATAGACATCCACAAATCACAACCAAGGGAGTAAATATAGGTCTCCATTCTTCTTCTCCAAAAGGCATAGTTAGATATTCCATCAAACATGGGGCCTTTTGAGGAAGCAAAGCCATTTCTTGCCATTGTGTTCTAAGTCCTAAATCTACCCAAGGTTTATAGATAACCGGGAACATAGGCTCTGATACCAATTTTTGAACACAGGGTGCCACTGAGAGGGGGTGAATCAGTGATTCCTAATATTTTTTACTTTTCAAGCAACTTTAGAATACCGGTTATCAAACCAGTAAAGTAAATGAAGAAACCCAAAAAGGACAATCACACAAATGTAACTTACAACACCAGATGTATGAGGAAAACCCAATATGGGAAAAACCTCAGTGAGAAATGATATTGGAGACTACTGCTCCAATCCAGCCTCACAAGTGAAACATTGAATTACAAAGATTTAGGGCACCAACCCAAGGAGCACCAACCCCTACACCATGCTCCAACTTGGTGATGTACATTGAAAAACAATTTGATACAATTATAGCTTCTTGTTGCAAATGAGTTCTACAACTCTTGATCAAATAGGATACTATTGGTTCATAGTCTTTTCTTCTCAGCTGGATCTCACCCTATTGGTTATGAGATCACTTTCTTTGATTCTTGGCCTCTCTTCTCTCTCTCTTTCATAGTCTCACAACTCACTGTGTCACTCTTGGATGCTTCTTTGCTCAACCACACCTCACTGGTTTTCTCAACTATTAGACCTGCAACAGTTATACCGGTACTCTAACACTGTCAATTAAACCCTCTCACCGATTTTCTTTTTCACTCACTCTGCAACTCTCTTTGAATAAATTCTAAGGAAGATGATTCTTTTCTCCACTCAAGCTCTCTTCACTCTTCTTCTTCTCCTCAAGCATTATCCTTTTATTTTTCGAGGTAAATTATTTATAATCATGGATTCCCACCAAAAATGCATTCAAACACTATTGTGTTAGGTTTTCTTTTCCAGCTTAATCTGAATCCCCTTTGAATTGATCTACTTTTTGGGGATGTGATCTTTAGGAAAATGATCAATCACCAGCCAAACTTTGCATTCCAATGTGCACTTTGTAAATTTGGATGTTTGCACCACACTTTTCTTCTTCTCTCTTTCACTCACCATTAATGGTTTTGCTTTTCCCTTCAACTAATAGGTACAAAGATCAAATATTCTTGCAAGATCAATGCGATTTATTTTCCATCTTGCCTTCCTCGAGCCGCAATCTTCTGGCATCCTCTATGACTTGCAGGTTTCTCATTAAAGCCGACCTACTCATAGATTGTTGCATCGATGCACACTCTACCAACATATGTGGTACCTCCACCTAGAATCCAGCTATCATGCTTGTCGACATCCACCTCTGCTTGGATTCCTATGTTGGTTTGACATTCTTTGTCGACCAAGGTTGACTACCGGTTTAGCTTATCTTGCCAGTATGACTGTCAACCATCCTTTCTATTTTGTTCACTAGTTATTCTACCTTCATAACACACAAACAACCTTCATCCCAGTTTGTGCCTTACTAGTAAGCCTTCTTTACAAATAGATGACATATGTCACATTTACCTGTAGTAGTTCTTCTATCTTGATTATCCATGTCACCATTTCTTACCTACCGATGACCTAGCCAAACTGGTTGACATCAAGGACAACTTAATGCAAAATTGCTAACACATACCTCATGACCACTTCCACCATAATAGTTAAAATAGACTTGATAAACGTCCTATCATATCCAAAGTAAAATTTCACTAATTTCTATCTTAAATTTCTCTTAGAAATGCTTGCATTGTTTCCTCCCCAAATTTTTCCTTTGTAAACTATGTACTAGTAGTTGAGATCCCCATAACATGACAAAAGTAAAACTAATTAATATTGCAATCCCAATTGAACATATCCACATTCTTATATTTTAAAACATTGCTGAATTATTTTAGAATATAAGGGTCATGAATATGTAGGAATTCTATAAATAAGCTTAACCTATTGTCCATGAAAATCTTTTGGACTTTCGCACAACAATAAGAACCCTTGCAATTAGTTGGCTAAACCACTATGATCCTAATTTGATATATTCCTATATAAATATTATGCATTCATAAGTGTAATAAGGATAAGAAATTGTGGTTCACTTGAACCTATAATTAATATTAGTTAATACACCAATCCCTTTTGACTAGGATGATGGGGTATGCCACTACATAGTTAAGTCTATAAATAAGGATGAGAACTCTCCCCCATTTAATCATATCATATATATTATTCAATTCATATATTATTATCTATTATTAGAGGTCACTCCTTCCAAGAGATATACTCTATTCAATTTTTTTACAAATATTAACAATAAATATGGTAACAACTGGTATTAGAGCTATGATTTGTGCCAACATTTTTGTTTCCTTCAGAACTTTGAAACCATTATGAACCGTGGTCTAATTTTTTGTAGGTTTAAGGTATGTACTAGATAAGCTATCAAGAAAGAATTCATATTTTAAAGATGATTTTTATGAAAGTTAGTATTGGTAAATTTTTTTCCTATAAAATCGCTTTGTTTGTCACAACTTATTGAAATTTTGGTAAAAGTTTATATTTTTTGAAACATTTAAAAAAAATAGATAGGGTTAATTATTTGTAATTTACTTTTAGATGTAAAATAGGCTATTTAACTTAATGGTCAATTTTTATTCAACCTTTTTAGTAAATTTTATTATCTAAGATACAATTTTTCATCTTTTTTAAAACTATAATTTTCGAAGGTTGTGAAAAGTTAGGTATAGTTAACTATATAAATTTAACTTTTATATATATAATACATTAATTTTTTTAATGGAGAAATTTTTGTCTAAACTTAAACATCAAATTCTCTCACACAAAATACTCTCCCACATTAATAATTCCTAAAATAAAAACATATTAATTTAAGACATTTCATCCTTACGAGTAAAGGACCTGTTGTTCACCATTAACCCAAGAACACCTGCAAATATAACTATGAGATAGCCAAATCTCAATCAATGAAACACTTCAGGGCTTGGACAACATAACATGGGATCCTAATGATCCTCCTACACTTCAGGTTCTGCTAAACCTAGGGGGGGACACCCTTTGATTCACTGAATTGGACTCATTTACCCACATATGACAACATCAAATAAAAGAAGAGAGATCTCATAGAAGGTTCAAAAACAAGGAGGGTATTCTAGATAGGCTAAATCTGCATTGACAACTCAATAGGTTTGAACATGAGATAGGTGGAACACTCCCACACAACATAAAACAAAGAATGATATTCTGATTTTTATATTTCAAGATCTCTGAGAATCCCCAGAATTGTAAGACTAGTGCCTTATCCAAGGGTAACAGAGTCATACATTAAATTGTAAATGAAAATTTCTACTACAGATCTACCTTCATCATTAAATATCCCTACATTAATGCCTCACAAAAATGCATTACTCAGCTCACTCACAAAATCATCAAAATCATGAAAATATATCCCATTATCTATGATTTCTTAGAGAATTTAAATTCTTCCTTGAAGAATTCTTGCTACCAATCACAACAATCTCCTTGAGATGACAAACAGTAGCCTCCTTGATGACTTAAATTTGTAACAAATAAATATACATTTAGAGACAACTTTGTGTGAATTTGTGCATTCCTTACATACACAAGAACCTCCAACTAAGAACACTTACAACAAAAATTAAACTCCATTGCTTAAAGAAAGGCCTTGCCCTGTACAATCTTCAAGAATTCTCAAAATTGGAAACCATGAAAATCTGGAGCCTTTCTCTCAGAAAATCTGGAACCCTTACAATGAGATGAAACTGGGAATATGGAGAGGAGGGAAAATATTAGGTCTGCAACCGAAATTGCCACATACCTTCATTTCTAACTAAAAAAATTTCCATTCTCTTTCCCATGGAAACTGCTCTCAGAATGTCAGAGATTTGTTTAAATAAACTTCATGACTGCATCCTTCGTCTCAAGGGATTTCCAATGGTATACACTACTTGCCATTTTCAGCAAAAATCAACCCCTGGGCGAATTAATCCTTTCTAGCAGGCCATCATTTAAATTTCTGTGATTTTTCTCAATAGTTTACACTATATCATTTAACTATGATTTTCCCATGCAGATCTCTAGCCACATGTCACCTCTGGATTGGACGGAGAGTCCCTTTGTGCACAACATGTATTTCCACTTGAGCACGATTGGATCCACCTCTTCCTTTGGCTTGTTCGGCCAACCTTTCGGCCAAACATCTTCTTCGGCAAACCACCTTCATGTCTTATCGAAACCCCATTTTCATTGATGCCTCATCATTGTCGGGTCCCACCACTTGGTCGCCAAGTCATTCATTGATCTCCCTGATCTTGCACCCATGTCTCACTTTCTGGTTCACCACCTAACACACCTGGACCGCCCAGTCACTGCCACTGGGTCCACCACTCATCTTGGTTTGTCAGCATTAGTCTTTCGATGGAAATATACTTTTGGCCAACTATTCATACATCCTATCAAATCCTCAGTTTCATCGACTCCATTTTATGTCAATGAAACTAGTGCCTTCGGTGAGCCCCTTCAACGATCCATCGAAGTCATAGTCTGCTCGACATCTACCACCACTGGACCTACCACCCACCATGGACCGCCACGTCACTACTCCATCTACAGTCTGGCCTCCGTCTTTCAGTGGAGTTTGTTCTTCAATGAATGCTCTATAGGTCTCATTGAACATGGGACTTTCATCAAAATTTCCACGTGTCTGCTCTGTCATTGCCACCCGAACCTACCACTAGACTGCCACCTCATCGGGATCTGCTTGCTGGACTGCCACCTATCTGCCACATCATTGCCACCTATGTGACACCTCAACAACACAGACTGCAATCTATCTTTCGCCATTTCATGATGGCTAACCAATGTGCACCTTTCCTTCACAAAATCACACCGACCGTCAGATCTGCTTGGGACCTGCTCACTGGTTAATCTGCCCTTTGTCTCCAAAATCCACTTGCCTCAGGATGTGTGCCTACGTGGGGTTTGCCTAATCGCCACTTGTTAGCCTTCTCGATCACCTCAGGAAATGCACCCGCATGCGTGGGCTCCACCTTGGGCGCCCATAGCACCATCTATCAAAAGCCTTGAGGCTTTCGACATTGTACTTCTATGGAGTCTTACTTTTAAATACCAAAAGGGTGCATTGCCCAGCCAATGTGGGATATCACCTTTTACCTGAAAATGCAAGCTTTTCTGAGTTTTTAATGGTGCCAATGGATTTGCTTAAGTTTTGAAACCTTCATCTGCAGACTTCAATGCCACTCAACAGGAGGACTCTCGAAAAGGTCATGGATTTTGTCACACACCTACACATTGCCATTAATTTTGACCTTCCATATTATCCATGCAAGGGATTCACATTAAACACCTCATGAATTCCTCATGAATTGCATGATCTTCGAGAGCCTTAGAATATAATTTAGCCATGCCACTTTGCTATAGTCTGAAAACCCCCATCTGTAGACTTCATTTTCCATGCAGGGCTTCCATCTTTGCACTTGATGTTTGCAAGGTTTTTGAAAACTTTAAAACCACCCCTTACTCTCCCACTCTCCAAAGTTTTCCATGCAAATAAGACATTGGCTTCATGAACCTACCAATCTTTATTTTCCATGAGATTTTCCTAAGCTTTTCATCCACTGAAAATCAACTGATTCCATTTTATGATCATTTGGAAATGCAAAGTGAAAAATTGAAATGGTCCCCAAAAACTTGACTCAATTTTAATGAGTCCCAACAGTGGCTCTGACTGGGGATGGTTGATTACAAGATCAACACAAGAATCCAGATATTGATGGTTGAGAAAACCACCCAAGAAAGGATCACTTTCTCTTCTCTTCTCAAAAAATTGGCTCCTTATTCTACCCAAATAGCAGAGCACTTTATTGAAAACCACACAACTGAAGCAAAGCAACTGTATAATATATACAACTTATAAATGGCCCCAGGCCACCAAAACTAAAATCAACTCTTACCTCTGTCAAACACATGATTTTCATTTCCACAAACTGGAGGTAAACTGGAAGTTTCATTCACATTTGCCTGATCATTCACACTTCCATTTCTAATCAGCTCATTATATGAAACATAATCATCAGCATGTTCATAATCATAAAATCTTTGAAAAACAAACAAATGTTGAAAGGGATGATCACTAGGTGACATAAGAGTGCCATACTATTTACCATTACTTCCTAGCTGAAAAGAAAAGTAATCCAACTTATTCTGAAGACTAGGAGCATCAGGCATATCTAAATCATTAGTTTGCGCAAAAATAAAACATTCATCCTTAATATTGTCTTGCAAACTAGAGAGGAAAACTTCCTGATAAAATGACTGCAACTCATCTTGCTGCTCACAATTTTTATCAGCCTCTTGCACAAGTAAGAACACATGATCATCACTTTTAAATGGTTCATTTCTCACTAGAAAATTTGAGAAAACTTCTTCAAATCTGTCATTCATTTTAACAACAAGATCCACATAATGCATACCAAAATTTGAGTTCATATCAACATATGAATCTACATCATCACATCTATCAATCTTATATGCATTTTTATCTTCTCCATCACTCAAATCAATTACAAGGAAAGAATCAACAACATATGTATCAAACTTCACAACCTCAAAAACATCATCAGTATCAAAACATGTACTGGTTGGGTGTGAGAGATCGGGCACATTTTTAGATGCATACCTTTGAAGGTCAGCAGCTAAGAGTTCTGAAATGTGTTCACTACTTAGTGAACCTTCTTCTTCACTTTCATTTTCCTTGGCTTCATCCTCTGAGCTATAAAAATTGTCCCAATCTAATAAAGGTATTATATCAGTAGTGCTCATATCTTTATGCACATTCATTTCATCATTACAACAACTCGCATCCGCATCATAACCTTTATCATGCTGCTGATAAAGTGTTGCTATATGTTGCAACATAGTTTCATAACTAGGGTTGCAAACATTTTGTTGTTTGAACTTAACAACAAGGTGATCTATATCATCAAGATTTGAAACCTCAATGGGCTCACCATTAATTGAACAATTACTTATGTTCTCACAAATTTCTTCTTTCTCTGAATACACATCTAAACTGTCATGCTAAGAATAAAAATCACCTTCAGCATAATGGGAGGCATATCCACTCATGGATTCATCTCCCTCACTATCCTCAATCTTGTGTACATTTTCAGATTTCATTCTTTCAATCTCATATATCCATTCCTTAATACATACAACACCTTCTTCTCTCAGGGTAGTAGACCAATTAACTGAGTCAGGTTCATCAAGTTCTAAGAATAACTCAATCCAAATAGACTCATGGGATCTTGCATCAGCTGAAAGCTCATTCAATGCAGCTATAAATCTTTCATATAAAACAATTGATGACTCTTCTTTTCTTTTCCCTACTTTCCTTTTTAAAAACCAAAAAACTTTATCTTGGATCTCTTCAAGACATATTGCAATCTCTTTGTCAATTTCTTTCAGATTTGACAAAGGATTTTTAGATCTAGGAACTACATCTAGATACATCAGGTTGACAACATTTACTAAACCATTATCCTGACCATACATCTTACTGTTTCATAAATTCTTTTCAAAATAAAAGCAGTCACTACATTTCAAAATTATACATACTTCTCCCATCACTTAACTAAAATATATTCTAAGCATGAAGTATGTAAATGACAGATTTCCTTTTCCTTTCAATGGTGACTTTTTCACCTCATAAGGAACAAAATTATTTCATGAATACCTTGAGGAATACCTGGTAGATTGTTGCTGCTGTTCACTTCACTTCCGACTAGAAATATGAAGAACTCCTCCAAATCTCAGCTTCGTTATTACAGAGTCGCCACCTCCCTGAAGAGGAATAAAATTTAAACCACTAATCTACACTCTGAAAAACTTTCAAAATTCTGGGTCATACCACACAACAGAGTCACATAATAATTTTTATATTTTCAAAGCAACAAAACTTTCCAAGACACACACTTTCAAATCTTAAAATCACTTTTAGATTTGTACACTTCTAAGACTCTTCCCCAAATGAAATTTGGCACAACTCTGGGATTCAATTCTACATGAATTATTACAACACCTCCCCAGTAGAGTCGCCATTTTTGTTGTTCACCAAATCTGGTTAACCCAACAACACCTGTAAATCTAACTATGAGATAGCAAAATCTCAATCAATGAAACACTTCAAGGCTTGGACAACATAACATAGGATCCTAATGATCCTCCTACACTTTAGGTTCTGCTAAACCTAGGGGGGACACCCTTTGATGCTTTGAATCAAACACATTTACCCACATATGACAACATCAAATAAAAGTAGAGACATCTCATAACAGGTTCAAAAACATGGAGGGTATTGCAGATAGGCTAAATTTGCATTGACAACTCAACAGGTTTGAACATGAGATAGGTGGAACACTCCCACACAACATAAAACAAAGAATGATATTCTGATTTTTATATTTCAAGATCTCTGAGAATCCCTAGAATTGCAAGACCAGTGCCTTATCCAAGGGTAATAGAGTCATACATTCAATTGTAAATGAAAAATTCTACTGCAGATCCACCTTCATAATTAAATATCCCTGCGTTAATGCCTTACAAAAATGCATTACTCAGTTCACTCACAAAATCATCAAAATCTTGAAAATATATCCCATTATCTATGATTTCTTATAGAATTTAAATTCTTCCTTGAAGAATGCCTACAAACAATCACAACAACCTCTTTGAAATGACAAACCTCAGCCTCCTTGAGGACTTAAATTTGTAAGAAACAAATATACATTTAGAGACAACTTTGTGTGAATTTGTGCATGCCTTACATAGACAAGAACCTACAACTAAGAACACTTACAAAAAAAATTAAACTCCATTGCTTAAAGAAAGGCCCTGCCCTATACAATCTTCAAGAATACTCAGAATTGGAAACCAAGAAAATATAGAGCCTTTCTCTTAAAAAATCTAGAACCCTTACAATGAGAAGAAACTAGGAATATGCAGAGGAGGGAAAACATTAGGTCTACAACTAAAATTGCCAGATACCTTCTTTTCTAACTGAAAAAATATTCCATTCTCTTTCCCATGGAAAGTACTCTCAGAATGTTAGAGATCTATTGAAACAAACTTCATGGTTGCATCCTTCATCTCGAGGGCTTTCTAATGGTATACAATACTTGCCATTTTGAGAAAAAATCAACCCCTGGGCGAATTAATCCTTTCTAGCAGACCATCATTTAGATTTCTAGATTTTTCTTAATAGTTTACACTATATCATTTAACTTTGATTTTCCCACGCAAAACTCTAGCCACATGTCACCTTTGGATTGGACCAAGAGTCCCTTTGTGCACTACATGTCTTGCCACCTGAGCACGGTCGGACCCACCTCTTCCTTTGGCTTGTTTGGCCAACCTTTTGGCCAAACATCTTCCTCGGCAAACAACCTTCATGTCTTATCAAAACCCCATTTTCATCGATGCCTCATCATCGCCAGGTCCCACCACTTGGTCACCAGGTCATTAGTTGATCTCCTTGATCTTGCGCCCATGTGTCACCTTCTGGTTCACCACCTAACCCACCTGGACCGCCCAGTCACCGCCACTGGCTCCGCCATCTCATCTTGGTCTGTTAGCATTAGTCTTTCGATGGAAATCTTCCTTCGACCAAACATTCATATGTCCTATCGAAACCTCAGTTTCATCGACACCATTCTATGTCGATGAAATTAGTGCCTTTGGTGAGCCCCTTCAATGATCCATCGAAGTCACAGTCTGCTCGACATCGACCACCGTTCGACCTATCACCCACCACGGACTGCCATGTCACTGCTCCATCTATAGTCTGGCCTTGTCATCACCACATCAGCAGTTTGGCCTCCATCTTTTGATGGAGTTTCTTCTTTGATGAACACTCTACAGGTCTCATCAAAAATGGGATATTCATGGAAATTGCCATGTGTCTGCTCCATCATTGCCACCTGAACCTACCAGTGGACTGCCACCTCACTAGGACCCACCTTTTGGACTGCCACCTATCTACCACATCATTGACACCTATGCGACATGTCAGCAACACATCAGTGACATGGATTGCAATCTATCTTTCGCCATTTCGTGATGGCTAACCAACGTGCACCTTTCCTTCATGAAAACACGTCGATCGTCGGATCTGCTTGGAACCTCCTCACTAGTTAATCTACCCTTTATCTCCAAAACCCACTTGCCTCAGGATTTGTGCCTATGTGGGGTCCACCTAATCTCCACTTGTTAGCCTCCTTTGTCACCTCAGAAAACATGCCCACACACATAGGCTCCACCTTGGGCACCCATAGCACCATCCGTCAAAAGCCTTGAGGATTTTAACACTATACTTTTGTGAAGTCTTACTTTTAAATACCGAAAGGGTGCACCGCCCAGCCAATGTGGGATATTTGCCTTTTACCTGAAACTGCAAGCTTTTCTGATTTTTTAATGGTGCTAATGGATTTGCTTAAGTTTTGAAACCTTCATCTATAGACTTCAATGCCACTCAACAGGAGGACTCTAGAAAAGGCCATGGATTTTGTCACACACCGACACATTGCCATTGATTTTGACCTTCCATATTCTCCACGCAAGGGGTTCACATTAAACACCTCATGAATTCCTCACGAATTGCATGATCCTCGAGAGCCTTAGAATAGCATTCAGCCATGCCACTCTGCTATAGGCTAAAAACCCCCATCTGCAAACTTCATTTTCCACGTAGGGCTTGCATATTTGCACTTGATGTTTGCAAGGTTTCTAAAAACTTTAAAGTTGCCCCCTACTCTCCCACTCTCGAAAGGTTTCCATGAAGATAAGACATTGGCTTCATGAACCTACCAATCTTTATTTGCCATGAGAGTTTCCTTAGCTTTTCATCCACTGAAAATCAACTGATTCCATTTTACGATCATTGGGAAATGCAGAGAAAAAAATTGAAATGGGCCCCAAAAACATGACTCAATTTTAATGAGTCCCAACAGTATTATTACAACACCTCCCTAGCAGAGTCGCCATTTTTGTTGTTCACCAAATCTGTTTAACCCAAGAACACCTCCAAATCTCCCTATGAGATAGCCAAATCTTAATCAATGAAACACTACAGGGCTTGGACAACATAACATACAATCCTAATGATCCTCCTACACTTCAGGTTCTACTAAACCTAGGGGGGACACCCTTTGATTCTTTGAATCAGACTCATTTACCCACATATGATAGCATCAAATAAAAGTAGAGAGATCTCACAAAAGGTTCAAAAATAAGGTGGGTACTGCAGATAGCCTAAATCTGCATTCACAACTCAACATTTTTGAACATGAGATAGGTGGAACACTCCCACACAACATAAAACAAAGAATGATATTCTGATTTTTATATTTCAAGATCTCTAAAAATCCTAAGAATTCCAAGACCAATGCCTTATCCAAGGGTAACAAAGTCATACATTAAATTGTAAATGAAAACTTCTACTATAGATCCACCTTCATAATTAAATATCCTTGCATTAATGGCTTACAAAAAATGCATTACTCAACTCACTCACAAAATCATCAAAATCTTGAAAATATATCCCATTATCTATGAATTCTTACAGAATATAAATTCTTCCTTGAAGAATGCCTGCAAACAATCACAACAATCTCCTTGAGATGACAAACCTCAGCCTCTTTGAGTACTTAAATTTGTAACAAAAAATATACATTCAGAGACAACTTTGAGTGAATTTGTGCATGCCTTACATACACACGAACTTGTAACTAAGAACACTTACAAAAAAAATTAAACTCCATTGCTTAAAGAAAGGCCCTGCCTTGTACAATCTTCAAGAATACTCAGAATTGCAAACCATGAAAATCTAGAGCCTTTCTCTCAGAAAATCTGGAACCCTTACAATGAGAAGAAAATGGGAATATGAAGAGGAGGGAAAACATTAGGTCTACAACTGAAATTAACAAATACGTTCTTTTCTAACTGAAAAATATTCCATTCTCTTTCCCGTGGAAAGTGCTCTCAGAATGTCAGAGATATGTTGAAACAAACTTCATGACCGCATCATTCATCTTGAGGAATTTCTAACAATATACAATACTTGCCATTTTGAGAAAAAATCAACCCCTAGGCGAATTAATCCTTTCTAGCAGGCCATCATTTAAATTTCTGGATTTTTCTAAATAGTTTACACTATATCATTTAACTTTGATTTTCCCACATAGATCTCTAGCCACATGTTACCTCTAGAATGGACCAAGATTCCCTTTGTGCACCACATGTCTTGCCACCTAAGCACAGTCGGACCCACCTCTTCCTTTGGCTTGTTCGGCCAACCTTTTGGGCAAACATCTTCTTCGGCAAATGACCTTCATGTCTTATCGAAACCCCATTCTCATCGATGCCTCATCATCACCGGGTCCCACCACTTGGTCACCAAGTTATTCATTGATCTCCCTGATCTTGCTCCCATGTCTCACCTTCTGCTTGACCACCTAACCCACCTGGACCATCCAGTCACCGCCACCGGGTCCAACATCTCATCTTGGTCTATCAGCATTAGTCTTTCAATGGAAATTTGCCTTCAGCCAACCGTTCATACGTCCTATCGAAACCTCAATTTCATCGACACCATTCTATGTCGATGAAATTAGTGCCTTCGGTGAGCCCCTTCAATGATCCATCGAAGTCACAGTCTGCTTGACATTGACCACCATTTGACCTACCACCCACCACAAACCACCACATCACTGCTCCATCTATAGTCTGGCTTTGTCATCACCACATCAGCAGTCTAGCCTCCATCTTTTGGTGGAGTTTCTTCTTCGATGAACGCTCTACAGGTCTCATCAAACACGGGACATTCATGGAAATTGCAACGTGTCTGTTCCATCATTGCCACCTGAACCTACCACTGGACTGCCACCTCACTGGGACCCACCTGTTGGACTGCTACCTGTTCGCCACATCATTGACACCTATGCAACATGTCAGCAACACATCAGTGACATGGATTGCAATCCGTCTTTCATCATTTCGTGATGGCTAACCAACATGCACCTTTCCTTCACAAAATCACATTGATCGTCGGATCTGTTTGGGACCTCCTCACTAGTTAATCTGCCCTTTGTCTCCAAAACCCACTTGCCTTGGGATCTGTGCCTACATGGGTTCTTCTTGATTACCACTTGTCAGCCTCCTTTGTCACCTCAAGAAATGTGCCCACACATGTGGGCTCCACCTTAGGCCCCCATAGCACCATCTATCAAAAGCCTTGAGGCTTTTAACACTATAATTTTGCAGAGTCTTACTTTTAAATACCGAAAGGGTACACCGCCCAGCCAATGTGGGATATCGCCTTTTACCTGAAAATGCAAGGTTTTCTGAGTTTTTAATGGCGCCAATGGATTTCCTTAAGTTTTGAAACCTTCATCTGCAGACTTCAACGCCACTCAACAGGAGGACTCTAGAAAAGGCCATGGATTTTGTCACACACCTACACATTACCATTGATTTTGACCTTCCACATTCTCTACGCAAGAGCTTCACATTAAACACCTCATGAATTCCTCATTAATTGCATGATCCTCGAGAGCCTTAGAATAGCATTCAGCCATGCCACTTTGCTACAAGTTGAAAACCCCCATCTATAGACTTCATTTTCCACGCAGGGCTTGCATCTTTGCACTTGATGTTTGCAAGGTTTCTGAAAACTTTAAAACTGCCCCTTACTCTCCCACTCTCCAAAGGTTTCCATGCAGATATGACATTGGCTTCATGAACCTACCAATCTTTATTTTCCATGAGAGTTTCCTTAGCTTTTCTTCCATTGAAAATCAACTGATTCCATTTTACGATCATTTGGAAATGTAGAGAAAAAAATTGAAATGGGCCTCGAAAACTTGACTCAATTTTAATGAGTCCCAATAGTATTATTACAACACCTCCCCAGTAGAGTCACCCTTTTTTTTGTTTGCCAAATCTGGTTAACCCAAGAACACCTCCAAATCTAACTATGAGATAGCCAAATCTCAATCAATGAAACACTGTAGGGATTGGACAACAAAACATACAATCCTAATGATCCTCCTACACTTCATGTTCTGGTAAACCTAGGGGGGGACACCCTTTGATTCTTTGAATCAGACTCATTTACCCACATATGATAGCATCAATTAAAAGCAGAGAGATCTCATAAAAGGTTCAAAAACAAGGAGGGTACTTCAGATAGCCTAAATCTACATTGACAACTCAATAGGTTTGAGCATGAGATAGGTGGAACACTCCCACACAACATAAAACAAAGAGTGATATTCTGATTTTTATATTTCAAGATCTCTAAAAATCCCCAAAATTGCAAGACCAGTGCCTTATGCAAGGGTAACAGAGTCATACATTAAATTGTAAATGAGAACTTCTACTATAGATCCACCTTCATCATTAAATATCCCTGCATTAATGCCTTATTGAAAATGCATTACTCAACTCACTCACAAAATTATCAAAATCTTGAAAATATACCCCATCATCTATGATTTCTTAAAGAATTTAAATTCTTCCTTGTAGAATGCCTACAAACAATCACAACGATCTCCTTTAGATGACAAACCTTAGCCTCTTTGAGTACTTAAATTTGTAAAAAAGAAATATACATTCAGAGACAACTTTGAGTGAATTTGTGCATCCCTTACATACACATGAACTTGGAACTAAGAACACTTACAAAAAAAATTAAACTCCCTTGCTTAAAGAAAGGCCCTGCCCTGTACATTCTTCAAGAATACTTAGAATTGGAAACCATGAAAATCTAGAGCCTTTCTCTCAGAAAATATGGAACCCTTACAATGAGAAGAAACTGGAAATATGAAGTGGAGGGAAAACATTAGGCCTGCAACCGAAATTGCCAGATATCTTCTTTTCTAACTAAAAAATATTCCATTCTATTTTTTCCATGGAAAGTTCTCTTAGAATGTTAGAGATCTATTGAAACAAACTTTGTGACTGCATCCTTCATCTTGAGGGCTTTCCAATGGTATACAATACTTGTCATTTTGAGAAAAAATCAACCCCTGGGCAAATTAATCCTTTCTAGCAAGCCATCATTTAAATTTCTGGATTTTTCTCAATAGTTTACACTATATCATTTAACTTTGATTTTCCCATGCAGATCTCTGGCCACATGTCACCTCGGGAGTGGACCGAGAGTCTCAATAGTTTACATGGTCGGACCCACCTCTTCCTTTGGCTTGTTCAGTCAACCTTTCGGCAAAACATCTTCTTCGGTAAACCACCATCATGTCTTATCGAAACCCCATTTTCATCGATGCCTCATCTTCGCTGAGTCCCACCACTTGGTTGCCAAGTCATTAGTTTATCTCCCTGATCTTGCACCCATGTGTCACCTTCTAGTTTGCCACCTTCCCCACCTGGACCGCCCAGTCACCACCACCGAGTCCACCATCTCATCTTAGTCTATCAGCATTAGTCTTTCGATGGAAATTTGCCTTCGGCCAACCATTCACATGTCCTATCAAAACTTGAGTTTCATCAACACCATTCTATGTCGATGAAACTAGTGCCTTCGGTGAGCCCCTTCAACAATCCATCGAAGTGACAGTCTACTCGGCATCCACAAAAGCTGGACCTACCACCCACCACGGACCACCACATCACTACTTCGTCTGTAGTCTGGCCTCCATCTTTCGATCAAGTTTCTTCGATGAATGATCTATAGGTCTCATCAAACATGGGACTTTCATCAAAATTGCCATGTGTCTGCTCCGCCATTGCCACCCAAACCTACCATTGGACTGCCACCTCACTGGGACCTACCTGTTGGACTGCCACCTATCTGCCACATCATTTCCATCTATGTGACATGTCAGCGACACCTCAGTGAGATGGACTGCAATCTGTCTTTCGCTATTTTGTGATGGCAAACCAACATGCACCTTTCCTTTGCGAAATCACGCCGACCGTGCAATCTGCTTGGGACTTGCTCACTAGGTAATCTGCCCTTTGACTCCAAAACCCACTTGCCTCAGGATCTATGCCTACATGGGGTCTGCCTGATCGCCACTTGTCGACCTCCTTGGTTGCCTTAGAAAACATGCCCATGTGCGTGGGGTCCACCTTGGGCACCCATAGCACCATCCATCAAAAGCCTTGAGGCTTCCGAGACTATACTTCTATGGAGTCTTACTTTTAAATACGAAAAGGGTGCATTGCCTAGCCAATGTTGGATATCGCCTTTTACCGGAAACTGCAATCTTTTCTATGTTTTTAATGGCGCGAATGGATTTGCTTAAGTTTTGAAACCTTCATCTGTAGACCTCAACACCACTCAATAGGAGGACTCTAGAAAAGGCTGTGGATTTTGTCACACACCTACACGTTGCCATTGATTTTTACCTTGCATATTCTCCATGCAAGGGCTTCACATTAAACACCTCACTAATTCCTCATGAATTGCATGATCCTCGAGAGCCTTAGAATAGAATTCAGCCATGCCACTCTCCTACAGGCTGAAAACCCCCATTTGCAGACTTCATTTTCCATGTAGGGCTTCCATCTTTGCACTTGATGTTTGCAAGGTTTCTGAAAACTTTAAAATTGCCCCTTACTCTCCCACTCTCGAAAGGTTTCCATGTAGATAAGACATTGGCTTCATGAACCTACCAATCTTTATTTGCCATGAGAATTTCCACAGCTTTTCATCCACTAAAAATCAACTGATTCCATTTTATGATCATTTGGATATGTAGAGCAAAAAATTGAAATGGGCCCCAAAAAACTTGACTAAATTTTAATGAGTCCCAACAGGACCCTTATATGCATACAAAATTTGATGACTCATTTTATTTTCCACCACCTAAAATTCAGGAAATAATTCCACAAATACATTAAAAAATAGTAAGTTTTATTAAAGATAATTGTTTAACTAATTTATACATTTATTAAGTGGAGGTTTAGATAGGATTACAAAGGAACTATTTTTAAAATTAAAAAAAAATGAAGGTGGGTACTATTATTCATATAGATATATTGAGAGGGGGTGAATCAATATGCAATTCTTATTTTCAAAACTATTGTAGAATCAATAACATAGCCGAATCAATAATAACACTGAAAGAAACTATGTGTGCGATGAATACATTAAAAAAAATTATACAAGAGAACATAATATTTATGTAAAAATATAGATGCAAAAACAACAGTGCAAATAGCTAATTTGTTGTACTACCCAAATCTGGCCTCACAAAAATATTATAGAACTTACAATAACTTTGGGACTAGGGTATTTTGTCATTATTGATGTGTTAGATGATGGTTGGCGATAGTAATCATGTGGAACTAACCTATTATGAGGGATTTCAGTGGAATAATGGATCTTGGTAGATTATTATAAATGGAGGTTTAGTGATCTACATTCAAAGATTTCATGGACATGATGCTGTGATCTCTAAGAAGAATTTTTAAGGATGGAGGAAGCATACCCTTATAGCCTATGGCTAGGAGATTTTTTTTGTTGAGGCGATCATCTCCAAAGTCACTAGAATTAAGATGAATGGTATTAAATTTTTCAAAGATAGGAATGAAATGGATGCTACTGTTAGTAAATTTCACAAAGCTAAGCAGAAGGAAAAATTTGTCAAGTAAACATTGGGGGAAATGAAAAACTCTCAGTCAAGTCTATTTTGGGTGATTTCATGGAAATTATAATGTAGTATGTTACCTATAATGGTAAGTATAATACCATATATCATGTGCAGTTCATTCTTCTTAATCATTTCAAACATGAGTTGTTGGTTTCCCTTCCTTTTTTCTACTGGTTTCCCTAGGTAAGGGAATTAATGACCTTAGGAATAACTCAATATTTCCTATTCTTCTTGAGGGGTTTATTATATTAATTAAGGATTAATCTAAGGAGTCCTCCCCTAAAATTTCCAAGAAGGTACGTAAGAAAATTAGGAAGCAAGGCTCCATGATGACTCATTATTTGGATATGCCTACTGAAACTAGGGATATGGAGACCAAGGATAAGGATTAGGAGGAAGAATGGGTCCAAATTTAAATGAGTATAATTTTGTGTATATGTGTTCTTTCCCCCTCATAAGGTTGACGAAGTCAAGGAGAAGAAATCTTCTAAAAGGAGGATTGGTGCAGGAGCACCTAGTTGAGTAAAAACTGTCCTTTTTTAGTATTTCATGCTTTCATGTTTGTAATGTCTTGTATTAGGATTTTGTTGTTGTTTTACATTGTTGTGTGTCATATCTCATGGTTTTGATCTAATTTTGTGCTTAAGAGATCAAGTTTTTCTTTTCATGTGTTAAGTTGTCTAGTTTTGTCTTCTAGGCCAAAAATGGGAAAAATGGTGAAATGTGCCTTATAGGCTTAGGAATGCTTGAGAAAGCATTGAGTCATGTTGTTAAAGTGTTTTCAATCACACTTAAGTGTTTAGATATGCTCAAAATTGACTTATTGGGCAACAAAAGTTGCTTTTCCTTATTGAAAAGTTGCTTTTTGAAGTAAAAAATATACAAAGCCAATCCTACAACTCTTTGTCCATAGAGGACACCTTAACTAATTCACTAAACCTTTAAATAGGCCACCCTCTTCCTTGTATAGGGTTGGAAAATGTGGAAACAAAGTTTTTCTCAATAAAGAAGTGCAAAATTCTGGCTTTTAATGTGTTTTTTTCTCCTTTAAAGTAGCAGTCCGTACTGTAGGCCATCTGGTCCGTACTGTACCCTTTGGGAACTGTACATATTGCTTACCCAATTATATTCAATTGATCATTGTACTAGTTTTCCTTTTTGCAAGTTGGTGAAATAAAAATCTTTCATTCTGTGTGCTCAATGCCCTATCAAGGGTTTGAGGTTTCAAAATGACACAACTTGACTAATCCAGGCCTGGGCTTCCACCAAATGGATTGGGTCAAGTTGATTTGTGCATGTACATTGTACATATGTTTCTTTTTGAGTTAGAATTATGCTTGGAGGACAAATTTGAGTGAAGATTAGACAAGTTTTGGAACTTGACTAATAACCTTCTTGAAAACTCAAATTCTTGTAATCAAAATGCATTGAAGTATCAAGTTGCCAAGCAAGGGGTCTGAGAAGTGTTAAAGTTATCTTGATTAAACTTTAATAGTTGAGAAGTTTGCAATTTGCAATTTTTATCAGTTTTTGTAATTTGGCATCAAGTTCACTGTTTTTGAGATTCGTTTTGTCAAATAGCCCAAGGAATGCTTCAAGAGAATTATCCAAGCCTTGTTACTATGAAGGAAATGTGATATGAAATTTCATTAATGTTTTACAGACCTCTTTAAGGTGTATTTCTAGTAAAAACTCCTTGTTAAGCAAGCCAAAAGTTGTAGCAGTAGTTGACTGGGAAAAGATAGTGTTCTTGACTATGATAGTGGAATTTCATTCTTTTCTCAGTTGTATGCCAAGTGTTTGCCATAATTTTAGTGGGACAGAGGCAGAGGACACATGTGGAAGTGATGACAGAGGTTCTAAGAAGATTTAGGTACTTGCATTGGTGAACAAGGATGCAAACATAGTGGTTACACTCCAAAACCCTACTTTTAAGCCCAAAATTGTGGACAGTCACTAAACCTGGTTCATGGAGCCTAAGACCTAAAAACTCATTGAGCCTAGACCTTTAAATCATCATCCAAAATAAGTTTGTGGGAGGATTTGGCCAACGTTGAGCAGAATGAGCAAAAAGGTGCTAATTAGGCCTCCATGGGCTATAAGCCTTTTGATTGCATAACACACACATTTCAAGAACCCGATTGGTTTGGGTTTGGTAGAACTTGAAGAACCTAAGGATAGCTACCTAGGGACATTGAAGGACAACCATCCACCTTATTGATAGTAGATAGAGACATTTGTGATTTTTAGTCTAGCAAAGGGCTTGCGTAAGAAGACAAAAAATGCTTAATTACTCCCAAATTACACAAGGATAAAGACAATACTTTTGCTTAGGTTCCTAAACCATTTGGAGGAGTTTGTAATGACAAGGAAAAATCAGAATAATGCCCAAAGGATAGAGGAATGTGTAAGGAAGTTGTAATGGTTGGATATAGCCTAAAGTGGATGAGCAAGGAAGTGAGTTCATAAAAAGGGGATTTTCTTTGGAAAGTGATGCATGAGTTGCTTGGCATTAAAACCACAAGAATGAGTTTGTAATACAACAGCCTCAAATGAGTCTTTGGTAAATAACTTGAGCCGTTAGTCTAAAAACATCCTTATTGAGCACTTACCTAGCAATCTCCCTATCATAGTGATATCAGAGCCAATGCAAGATTCAGGAGAAAAGGATCATTAGTTAAATATGGTGACTAATGCTGAGTTAGCCAACAAGGTCAAAGAGCAAGAAGAGGAAAATAGGGCACTCAGAGAAAGACTGGATCAACTAGCAATGAAACTAGCTAAAGTAGAAGTCAAAACTAAAGAAGTCTATGATAAGGCTGGAGATCAGGGTAAAATGGTGGCCATAGAAGATGAGGTTCCCATACCTAACCCTGTTATTAAGAAAGAACCATTCTTGAAAGCTTTGAGAGCTATGAGTGGTAAAACCTTAGAAGGAGTGGCCCTTTTTCAGTGGAAAGATGGATCCAGATGCTCTTATAGAGTGGATTGAAGGCCTAGAAAACCATTTTGAATGTGATGGAATAACTAAAGCACATAAAGATAAGGTAGAAAAATCAAGGTTGAGAGGGGCAGCATTAACTTGGTGGAAGTTCATCCAAGAGGAAAGGGTGAAAGAAGGTAAGCAACCAATGGCCACCTAGAAAGCAATCGTAGCCAAAATTAAAAAAATCTACCTTCCTGAAGACTATGAAGTCCAACTTCATAGGAAAAGACAAAATTTGAGACAAAAAGACCTAGATGTCAGTAGCTACATTGAGGAGTTTCAAAAAATATGCATGAGATCCAGAGTAATAGATGATGAGAGTATAAAAGTGGCAAGATATTTGAATGGGTTAAGATGGAACATCTAGGAAGAGATGAGCTTGTTATGCCCACAAATGGTACACAAGTGTTATCAACTAGCACTTAAGGTGGAAGAGAAAAGTAGGAGAAAGAAAGAACAAAATAACATGGGAAGAGGTAGGGGAAGAGATGGTAGAGGCCATAGAGGCAGTTTTGGGGGAAGGAGCATAGATCAATGATCCCAGGGAGAGTCTAAACTTATAGAGAAAAGTTAGGATTCTCAGAGAAAACCCAACTATAGGGGTAGGGGATCAAGCAACCCAAGTAGGGGTAGATCTAATGGACTAGGGAGAGGGTCCTACTTCTCAACTATGAAGTGCTATAACTGTCAAAAGTTGGCCCACCCTGCCTATAGATGCCTAGAGAAGCCTAGTTCATCCTATGGTGGTGAAAAGAGGGTAAATTATGTTTAGGAAGATGGAGGTAATACTAAGACTTCAGCATTGAACCTAGCTTTAGAATATGGTGAGATTTTAATGATCAATAGAGTATTAATGAAGAATCCACACAATAAAGAGGTCTCATAGAGAAGAGCATTGTTCAGGATTAAGTGTAAAATCATGGGAAAGGTGTGTAAGGTGATCATAGATTCAGGATCCACACATAACATCATATCAGAGGAAGCAGTCAGTAAATTGAAACTACCTAGGATACAACACAAGGAACAATACAAAGTAACATGGTTAAACAAGGGACAACATGTGTTAGTAAATGAGCAAGCTTGGGTAGATTTCCACATAGGTGGATACATGGATAGGATTCTATATGACATCCTTCCTATGGATGCTTGCCATCTATTGTTGGGTAGACCATCCCAGTTTGACAGGAAAGCACAATATGATGGGGAAAGAAACTCCTACTCATTTGAGAAAGATGGAGTAACCTATCAGATTCAATCCCTCAATGAAGAAGGAGAGAGCAGCAACAAAGTGCCTAACATCTTATTAGTAAATGAGAAATAATTTATAAAAACACTAGAAGAAGGTGAAGGAGTGGGATTTGCACTCATAGTGAAACCCAAAGAAGAAATGATAGAAAAGAAAGTTGAGATACCATATGAGGTGCAGAAAATCCTTGATAAATTCAAAGAGATAATCAGTGATGGTACACCTGCAACCTTACCACCTCCTAGAGCCATTAGCCATTAGATTGATTTCATACCTGGAGCCTCTTTACCCAATAAGGCAGCCTATAAGATGACCCCTGAATAAAATGAAGAGGTAGCAAGACAAATACAAGAACTCCTAGACCAAGGGCTAATTAGGAAAAGCATTAGTCCTTGTGCAGTACCTACAGTGTTGGCACCTAACAAGGGTGGAACATGGAGACTTTGCATAGATTCTAGAGCCATAAACAAGATCACCATCAGATACAGATTTCCCATACCCAAGATAGAGGATTTGATGGATTGTTTTGGGGGTGCACAATATTTCAATAAGATTGACTTGAAGAGTGGTTACCATCAGATAAGAATCAAAGAGGGTGATGAATGGAAGACATATTTCAAAACAAATGAGGGTCTCTATGAGTGGCTTGTCATGCCATTTGGACTCTTTAATGATCTCATCACATTCATGAGACTCATGAATGAAGTTTAACTTGATTTCATTAGCAAGTTTGTTGTGTTAGGATTCCCACAGATACTGAGAGAGGGGGGGGTGAATCAGTATCTGACTGGTAATTAGATTTTCTTAACTTAAAAAATGTAGAGCATAATAAAATTGTGTACAGGTAAGCACAAAATAATGCAATAAACAGAGATAAAAGCAACCACATGAAAAACACACCATAACACAATGATTTAATGAGGAAACCTAGTGTGGGAAAAACCTCAGTGGGATTTGTGACCCACAATATTCACTTACTGGCCAATAAGAGAATATTACTGCTACAAGAGGGGCCTGCACATGCAGGAAGGCCAAGTGCCTAGAGAACACTACTCAAAATAGAAGTCTCACTGACTTACAAAATGGATTATATAAATCCAGTGTCTTGTACTGCTTCAAAGTAGCATCTATAATGCTAGATCCAGTACTAGTTTCTGCTCTGCTTCTTACATAAACCCCTAACCTATAATTCGCATAATAGGTCTGCCTAATTACATTCCATATCTCACATACATCACCTTCTTTCACATCACTATAATGTTCTACAATGAACTCCTTTATATATAAGAGTCATTTTACAATTCGCCTTAGTCGGCTTACAATGATTTTACAATAATAAAACAAAATATATTACAACAAAAATCTTGTCGGCCTCTGTGCCGATATGCTTCCTTTCACTATCGGTGCCAGTGGTCTGAGTGTCAGGGTAGAGTCTATTTTGCTGGTGCTGGTGGAATGTCTTGCTAGAGTCATAGTATTGTAAGGTTGCCATCAATGACAAAACCTTCAATCGCCTACAATGTCTCATTGGAGTGTGCATATGCCAACAATCTCCCCCTTTGGCATTGATGGCAACACTCATGAGAAAATCCAAAAATGTGTCATCCAAAAAATGTGATCCAAAAAAATATGTGAACCAAAAATGTGTGAACTCCCCCTGAGTAGATGAGTCTTTACCTAGTTATTTTCTCATACCACTACTCCCCGTTTGGCATCAATGTCAAAGGTTGTCAAGGTGTCAATAGAGTATAGTTTCATATCTCAACTTTTTACCTAGGTGGTTATAATTTGAAAAATATTCGCCAAAACCAAATTTATGCTTTCCATAAATTTCTTACTATCTTTCAATGTTGCCTATGGTCTTTGAACTGTACCAGTGAGTTGCTACATATGCTCTATCAGTGTTCTTCATTCTTGTACTAATGCCTCAGATACTTCTTTCCTCAAAAATGCTAGATAATCCAATCTTGGACTTAGTCTTAGTCTCAGATTCTTAGCCTTTTTTATTAATGTCTCTTTTTCTCTTTCTAGCTTAAGTAATTCTTCTTCAAAACTTGTTACCTTTTGCTCAAAAACTAAGAATTCTTCTTCAAGTAGATTTCATCTTGTACCTTGCTCATTTTCTTATCTATGTCAACTGTTAAAAAGTTTGTCTTGCACATGTCTCTGTATAGAATTTTACATTCCTTTAGTGTGCTACAAAGTTCTGGTAGAAGTGTGTTAAATTGCCTTAAACACTTCTTTATTTGATCATCAAAGAATTTTTCTTTTTCTTTTTCCAACTTCTCTTTGAATGCATCTTCCTTTATTTTCTCAACCATTACTGTGTTGTCAGAAATGTATTTTGACAAGGTGTCAAGTTGACTTAAAGAATCCTTGTTATCTATATTGCATTTAGGAGCCATTCTCTTCAAAACTGGGATTGTGTCATCTATAGCTTTATAAGCTTGTGAACTACAATCTGTTATTTTCTTTAAAGAATCCAAAAGAACTTCAGTTACATTGGTTGGTTTATAATCTATTGAGGAGGAACCAACATTCTGAATTCCACCAATGGAGGGAGTGACCTCTAGTAGGTTAGTCTGTGTTTCCATTTCTATAAGCAAGGGTGAGTGTTTCTCTCCTATTGCCCGTGGCATTGTTTCCATATGAACCTGTTCCTGTTCCGGAGCCTATTGCTTTGCTTGACTCTTTGTTTGTTGATATGTTTATGTCTCTTTCTGATATCCAGTGCTATCATCTGCCAATTTCTTTGTGTCATCAGTTTTGTCAGTTACCGATGGCTCACTAGCCATGTCAGTCTTACCAGTTGTGTCTTTATCTACCACGATGTTGATCTTTTGAGTATCAACATTAACTATGTAAAGTACCTCAAGATTAGGATTTGTATCCTCTATACCCATACTTTCATCTACCGGTTTATCTTCAGTTTCTGTTATCGATGGAGTAATCAGAGGCGATGGGGATAAGTTATCTTTTATTTTTAAACTTGGAGGACCACCAACCTTGCCTTTACCTTTATTTTTGTCCTTTTGATATACTTTGATAGGCTTGGGGTTCCTATACTCTTCCTACTTTTCCTTCTCCACAAGGAATATATCCCATGCATTTTTTGTTTCCTCTATTACCTCATTTATTCTTCCTACCATGAGTGCAATATGTCGGTGTGCAATAGAAAATACTAACTGGTTGGCTTCTGCAATTAAGTCATCTATCTCTTTCAATGAGTTTACTGGGTACACAACAAGTAATTTTTCAACTTTTATCTTTTTATCAAGCTCTCCAATAGCTTGTCTCCTTGCTTCCAGTCTCTGATAAATTTCACTTGGTATTTCATCTACAACTCCCATTAAGAACTTCTTATACATGTCCAAGTGTAAAATAACATTGTTTTCAACTTGTTCTTTCTCATCAACTGATAGTGAGTCATATAGTCTGTTGATGTTTTTGAGATTTCCCTCTTCAGTGATCTCATCTAACAGTCTGTCAATCAGAGCAATATTTTGTTCAGTCTTTCTCTTCTTTGGTGTTATCTTTTTCTTTGGGGTTGTCTTCTTTTCCAGTGACCTTACTGCCTTTTGTTTCTATCTAGTTCTTCTAGGCGAGGGTGTGGATGCCGGTGAAGGATCCCTTTTCCTTACAACTCTTTTGAATGTTGCAGGCATATCACCTTTAGAAGAAGTGGCTACCGGTGATAGGTGAGTTTCAGATTGTAATGCCTCCAACTCATCTTCAGTGATACCGATTTGTTTCAATACATCTTCTTTGATGGCCTTTGCCTATCTTGAGCCTCTTCTCACAACTACTTCAACCTTCTTTACTCTCTTCTTAGATTGAATTTGGCTTTCAATCATCTCAGTACTACCGAATACTTCTTCCTTGGGTTCCTTAGGTCCTTCCAGAAGGGATTTTGCATAAGTCTCAATGATCTGATCATCAGTCTCATAACCCATCTCAGTAACCCAAATTTTTCTTGGGATCACTACTTCCATCCAGATCTCATCCTTCTTAATTACAAAAGATATATCATTCTTATACTTGTCAACAATTTTCTATGATAGTCTGATTCTTTTGTTCATTTTGGCCTTAAGTGCTTGAAAGTATTCACTAATATTCTTTTCTTTGTCTTTACCCATGTTGTTGAGCAGGTCTGATAATTGTTTCCCTATCGGTATGTCAAATCCAAGGCTTTTGTTGCCTATATAGGGAACTTGTTTGGTTATGTGTAGCATTAAGCATACAAGTAAATTTCCAAATCTAAAAGTACCTTTCTTATCCTTCTTGATTTTCCATAAATTATCAATCAACTCATCCTTTAACCATTCACATACATCAATTCTTGCATTGTCCTTAACTATGTCATAAGCACTTTTAATGCATAAACTTGAAACTGAATTGAGTCAGTTTGCATGAGTTGCTTTGTAACCTAAAATCATGCTAATGAATCTCATATTTATATCAGTTACATCATTAACCCTCAATGATCTCTTGTTGAATGTTGCACCAGTTAGTTTTCTTACTAGGTCATTTGAGACCTTCTTTGATTTGTTTGGCCTGTTACCAGTGGAAGGTAACCCTGTTACAGCTTTCACAGCTTCCTTTGTGATTTTGTGGACCGAATCTAGCCAAAAGAAGGCACCATGTACCCTGCTCAATACTATCCTAATAACTTCTTTAGGAAAGTCCGGAATGCTAAGGATCCTAGTGAATCCTAGGGTTTCAACAATTTTATGTTCAGGTTTTATATTTCTAGAATCATCACAGATAATTGTTTTGTATATGTTCTTGATTTCTTCATCTCCTAGTTCTTCTATGTGACAACGGATATAAATTCTAAGATCTTCTGCATAAACAACTCCTTTGGGAATTTGGGAGAATGCACCAATATTGTCATCCTTTTTAGCTACCGTAGGAACTAAATGAAATATGGGCCTAGGGTGTTTGATAACCTCGACTACAGTAGGGTTTGCTATAAATTCAGGTGCAGAGGAGGATGCCATGATTATAAATACCTTTTCCTGCCTTAGGAAAGATTGAATGCTGAAATCCTTTGCTTCTTCGCTTGAAATACCTTAGCTCTAGAGATTTTGCGCTCTTGGAGTGTTTAAATTCACGGTGAAGTGAAATGGAGCCAAAACCACTGATTTATAATGTCATTTTTGCCAACTGCCACAATTAATCTATGCCAATTAAGTAATCACTAAACTTCATTTCCTGGTATAGAAGTAATTTCTTCTCTTTACCATCAACTGAGGGAATAATAGCATATGTCTCATTTGATTTCCAAACCCTCAAGGAGACTTTCATCAATTTGATGAAAAGCTTCCTGCCAGTGGAGTATTGATTGGTTCTACCAATGGAGAAGTATTACCAACATTATTTAGGTCTGACTTTCTAATCCATTGTTTTGAAAATTCATGCTTAACTTCTTCAACTTTTTCTTTTCCTTTCAAGCTAGGACCATTGTTGTTTGCCAATGAGGACTTGCTTATGCAAAATTTAGCAATATGCCCAGTTTTGTTACATGCATAACAAGTCACATTATTCTTCTGAATAACTTTCCCATAACCTATGCTGGTTTGTGTTCTACATTGATTAGATAGGTGTCCAAATCTTCCACAAACATAACATCTAACATTCATTCTGTAGTTTTCTGAATCATGACCAACTTTGTTGCATTTTGAACATTGACTAGTGGGTGCATTATTATTCTGATAACTTCTAGATCTACATTGATTTTCTCTATGACCATACTTATTATAGTTAAAGAAATTTCCATTAAATTTGTAAGCAGTAGGTTGTCTTACCAATTTACTATGATCCTGTGTGTTTTCACTACCGGAGATTTCTCCTACTTCAAAGCCAATTCCACATGTATCACCTTTAGGTTTCTGATTCTTCACCAAGTTGCCAAGTTCTTCTGAGCTTTTCTTGAATTTTTCTTTGTGTTGATTTGCAATATCCAGTTCTCTTTCTAACATCTCTTTCTGCCTCATCAATTCATTGGATTCATTCTATGTATGCATCAGATCTGTCTTTAACAAATCATTCTCATAGCTAAGTCTGGTGTTCTCATTTGCTGCATCACTTAGTCTTCTCGTCAAATCTTCTTCATTCTTCTTTCTATCTTCAATTTCTTTACAAAATCTCATAGTCATATCCTGCATTTCATTCTTTGTAGTAATGTTCTATTGTTTTAGCTTGCATATCTGCTCATTAAGAGTTTCTTTTTCATCGTCCTCAATCTGCATCTTTTCACAGAGTTATCTTCTCTTGTTTCTTGCAATGGTAAGATTTTGTTGAAGTGCTTGAATAATTTCCTAAGCTACCTTTAGATCATCTTCTAGTTTGATATTTTTCAATTTTTTTATATCAAAATCTGAGAGAGCTGCTTCCAATTGCTTCATCAAATTTTCCATGTCTACCAGTATCCAGATCTTCCTCAAGCTGTTAGGATTCTGAAAATATAGGACCAGGCTCTGATACCAATTGTTAGGATTCCCATAGATACTTAGAGGGGGGGGTGAATTAGTATCTAATTAGTAATTATATTTTCTTAACTTAAAACATGTAGAGCATAATAAAACTATGTACCAGTAAGCAGAAAATAATGCAATAAACAAAGATAAAAGAAATGACATGAAAAACACACCATAACACAATGATTTCATGAGGAAACCTAGTGTGGGAAAAACCTCGGTGGGATTTGTGACCCACAATATACACTCACTAGCCAATAAGAGAATATTACTACTACAAGAGGGGCCTACACATGCAAGAAGGCCAAGTGCCTAGACCACACTGCTCAAAATAGAAGTCTCACTGACTTACAAAATGGATTATATAAATCCAATGTCTTGTACGGCTTCAAAATAGAATCTATAATGCTAGATCTAGTACTGGTTTCTTCTCTGCTTCTTACATAAACCCTTAACCTATAATTCGCATAATAGGTCTACCTAATTACATTCCATATCTCGCATACATCACCTTCTTTCACATCACTATAATGTTCTACAATGAACTCCTTTATATATAAGAGTCATTTTACAATTCGCCTTAGTCATCTTACAATAATTTTACAATAATAAAACAAAATATATTACAACAAAAATCATGTCGGCCTATGTACTGGTATGCTTCCTTTCATTGCCAATGTCGGTGGTCTGAGTGCTGGTGTAGAGTCTATTTTGCTGGTGCTGGTGGAATGTCTTGCCGGAGTCATAAGATTGTAAGGTTGCCATCAATGAAAAAACCTTCAATCACCTACAATGTCTCATTGGAGTGTGCATATGCCAACATGTTGTTGTGTATTTAGATAATATTCTTATCTTCAGTAAAATTAAGGAAGAGCATTTGAAGCATTTAGCTAATGTTTTGAGAAATTTTTTTGATGAACAACTAACCATTAATCTTGAAAAGTGTGATTTCTTGAAGCAAGAATTGGTCTATCTTGGTTTTGTTGTATCAGGAGGCAATCTAAAAATGGATCAATCTAAAGTTGCAGCAATAACCAATTGGCCAACTCCTAAGACAGCCAGTGATGTCAGAAGTTTCCATGGTTTGGCATAATTTTACAGATAATTCATTAGGGGATTCAGTGAGATTTGTGCTCCAATGTTAGACACCCTCAAAGGGGGTGTAAACGTAAAATTTCAGTGGACAAATGTAGCCAATAAGGGGTTTGAATTATTGAAAACTAAAGTAGCTACTTAGCCAGTGCTCATTTTACCTAGTTTTGATAAGCTTTTTACTATTGAATGTGATGCTAGTAATATTGTTGTAGGAGTTGTTTTAAGTTAGGAAAATAGACCTATTGCATTCTTTAGTGAGAAGTTGAATGATGCCAATAAAAAGTACTCTTCCTATGATTTAGAACTCTATGCATTAATATAGGCACTTAGGAAATGGAGACACTATCTTCTTCTTAAAGAGTTTGTTGTATACACAGATAATCAGGCATTAATTTTTTTGAACTCATAGGATAAGTTGAATCATAGGCATGTTAAATGGGTAGAGTACTTGCAAGCTTACACTTTTACTCTTAAGCATAAGAAGGGTCATTTGAATAAAGTAGCAGATGCTTTGAGTAGAAGGTTGTTGACTGTTCATGAGATTCAAGTACACATCATTGGTATTAATAGTTTTAAAGATATGTATCCTACTGATGATTATTTTGCTGAAGCTTATAAAGTTTGTCAAGGTTTTGAGAATCATTTCCATGGTACATATGCTGATTTTACTTTGCAAGATGGTTTGTTATTCAGGAGTTGACAGTTGTGTATTCCAAAAGGCTCTATGAGAGAGAAGCTCATTCAGGAGAAGCACAATGGATGCTTAAGTGGGCATTTCGGTCTCAACAAGACCTTAGAATTGGTTCAAAGGTTCTATTATTGGCCTAAGATGCAGAGAGACATCAAGAGGTATATTGAGTAGTGTTTGGTATGCCAGAAAGAAAAAGGTAATTCCTCCAATGCTGGTTTATATCAGCCTCTTCCCATTCCTCATAGACCTTGGGATTGCATTAGTATGGATTTTGTGGTAGGATTACCTAGAATTCAAGCAAGATTTGATAGCATCTTTGTAGTAGTTGATAGATTTAGCAAAATGAATCATTTTATTCCTTGTAAAACAACACATGATGCAAGTCATGTTGCTTACTTTTTTTTCAAAGAAGTTGTTAGAATACATGGTTTTCCTACTAGCATTGTTTCAAATAGGGATGTTAAGTTTCTTGGTCTTTTCTAGAAAACATTGTGGAAGAGACTAGGTACTAATCTCTCTTTTGGTTCAGCCTATCATCCACAAACTGATGGCAAAACCAAAGTTGTGAATAGGTCTCTTGGCAACATGCTTAGGTGATTGACAAAGGAATATGGACAAAGTTGGGATCAGCTCATTCATCAAGCAAAATATGCCTACAATGATAGTGTCAACTGGTGTACAGGTAAAAGCCCTTTTGAAGTTGTTTATGGTATGCGTCCAAGGGGTATAATGGAGTTGAGGGATATCACTAACTTGCAAACTAAGAGTGGAACAACTGATGACATGGCTCAATCAATGAAGGAGGTTCATGAGCAAGTGAGACAAGCTCTCCAAGATACCTCCCAAAAAGTCAAGGCAAGAGTGGATGCTACAAAGAGAGATATTCAATTTTTCATAGGAGATTATGTGATGGTTCATTTGAACAAGGCAAGGCTACAAAAGGGAGTTCCAAGAAAACTTCAGATGAGGAGAATAGGCCCTTCCAAGATCTTGGCTAAGTATTGGTCTAATGCTTCCAAAGTTGATTTGCCTACTAATATTTCTTTGTCTCCCATTTTTAATGTTGCAGATCTGATTGCTTTCAAAGGGCAGCTACATGAGGAGATTAAAAGAGTTTTAGATGATTCACAATCCCTTTCTGATCTATCTCTCCCTTCTCTTTCTATTCCCCAAGCAGAACAAGTTCTAGACTCCAGGATTCTCAAGAAGACTAAGAATCACACCTATATGGAGCATCTAATCAAATGGAAGGATAAGCCTATCTCAGAGGCCACATGGATACCTGAAACTAACTTTTAGAATTTTGGACTCCCTTCTTCTTTTCTACCTCAAGGAGTCACCTAACTTCTTGTCTTTGGGGGAGTATGGTGCAGGAGCACCTAGTTGAGTAAAAACTCTCTTTTTTGAGTATTTCATGATTTCATGTTTTTAATGTCTTATGTTAGGTTTGTGTTGTTTTTTTAGGTTGTTGTGTGTCATATCTCATTTTTTTGATCTCATTTTGTTCTTAAGAGATCAAGTTTTTCTTTTCATGTGTTAAGTTGTCTAGTTTTGCCTTCTAGGCCAAAAATGGGAAAAATGGTGAAATGTGCCTTATTGTGTGGGGGAAAAAGTGACACTAAGCAAACATGCCCTAATCCCACTTTCAACCACACACTTGTGGAATACGAAAGAGCCTAGAGGTATCACACAATTGGCTACTTCTTTTTGTGGAAGAGAGAGCCACGGGCTACCTATTAGGATTTCTATTCCTTTGTTGTAATTGAAAGATGAAATGATGCAAGTTCAATCCCTAACCCCAAAGTGCAAGTATGAACTAATAACTAGATTGTAGAATTGAACTTAAACAATGGAAAGCTGTAAACACAAGGACAAGAAAAGAATGCAAATGCATACCTGGAGTTGAAATCTGACTGAAAATGTTCAGGACGGGGCTGCAGGCGCCACTGTCCTGATTCTGCCCCTGAAACTGCTCCGGAAACTGTTGTTTTGCACTTTGGAAAAGCTATCAAAAATGCTGAAAATGTTGTCTGTCAGGAGGACCAGGGCGCCCAGCACCCCTATCCCAGGGACCAGGGCACCCAGCGCCCCTGTGCCAAGGACCAGGGCGCCCCACGCCCCTGTCCTGGTCTTTTGCTCTGAGATTTGGTGTGAAGTTCGGTCTCCGTCTGCTTCTTCTGGATCTGTAACTAGCGGCATCGTCCGAATTCTGAAACCTGCACTTATATCTGAAAAGGTGTGGTGGGCGGCTATATAGGGTTTTGCCTTAGTCAAACCCCCGCTTCGGTGATTTCCACCTCCACGAATAGCCAAGTTGTATTGTAAAATGTATTGTGTGTGCAGACCTAGTGTGTGTGCAAGGTCCTTAAATGCAAGAAAGCAAACTAGAGCAACCTAGAAAGTAAACCCTAATTGCTTGTAAATGATAATGTAAGTGCTCTAAATCAAGATGCAAAGTGATCTAAAGCATGAATAAAGGATATGTTGAAGCTTATGCAAAGACATGAAAACAACATGAAATCATACCCAACCCTCAAGGGAGGAGTACAAGCCAATCTTCAGTCGGTAATCTCCTATTCTTCTTCAATGTCTTCCAAGCCCTAAATGAATGAAATTGATGAATGCTTGATGGATGGATGTTGAATGTTATTGAAGTCTTCAAAGATCTGCTCTTTCGCTGCATGTGAGGTTCCTCCAAAGCCAAAATTCGGATCCTTTCAAATGAAGAAAGAGAGCTCTTATGTATGAAACCCTAGGTCTTAATTTCGACTTTTGGCCGACCTAGAGATTGAATCTCCTACCAATATCTTGGGGATAAGCTTTATTTTATGATTGGATCGCGCTCCTAAAATTTCGGGAAAAATGTCTGGGACCATGTTGCACTCCAGGCGCCATGGTCGCGACAACTTTTCACCAAATTTTTAGGACTGTCGGATATGATGATTTTAGAGAGAATCCCGAAGTTACAGCTGATTTCGAGATGTTTTGACCCCCGAAATCAAGCCACCAAGTTCAAAATAGGACCTAATTAGGGTTTTTGATTAAATGATGTATTGGAGGAATAAAATGAATGGGGCACACTTTAATGAAAGGGCCCAACTTTATGATGTGGGAGATGATAAAATAGAACCTTAGACCTAATTAATTTAATTAATTAAGTGCTAAAGGGGAAATGCAATGCAAAATGCAAAATGCGCCAAGGCGGGTGCTAAACTAGGTGTGAAATTGTACCACCCTAGCAAGTGCGTACAATTTACGACGCTACATTTAGCCCCCACTTTAGCAGTCATATGAACACTACGTGCATATGCAAGCTAAAGTACAGAAAAGTAAACATTATTTGAAAAAGGATATATCCATAAGTCTGTCGAGCGAAGCCCCCAGCGGTATCTGTAGTACACAGTTAGGAACCGTACCCTACAAAACACATGTTAGATCACAAAATCACCTAATGCTTACTAAGGAAGGTGATGAAAATTTGAGGGTAGCTATATGCCCCCTCCCTGTTTCGGCTTGCTAATTTTAGTGAGTTGAAATAGGGTGTCATGTTTACCACTTCGAATTGTTAAAGAATATTGATGACAAATGCTCACAAGAAGATTTGATATGAGATCAAAAAACTAATGGAGAATCATTTGGTAAGAAAGAGGACTAAATCTCAATTCCAACACAACAAAGAGTGTGAGGATTTGAGAGTTCTCTAACACAAGATGAAGGATGTAAATGGAAACAAAATGCAAAGAGAAGAAAAGAAAGGAAAAAAGCATGAATACACACATTGGTGATCCATGAGAAGAATAGTGAGAGAGAAAAACACGGACTTCTCGCCCCTAGATCTTGTCTAGGTGATCCATGTGAAAAAGGACATGGAAAACTAGCCCCTAGAGTCTGTCTAGGTGATCCATGTAAGGGAGGAGAGTGAGAAAGTCTAGCCTTATGCCACTAGTTCCACTCAACCTCGTGCATGTGTGTGTAAGGGAGGTTAGAAGCACCTCATAGGATTCTATGCCCGAGTATGCTACAACCTATATATGTATAGTACAAAAGCGTGAGATCTCGCTCTAAGAGTCTGTGCTCTGGTTCCGAGAATAATCACCTTGCATAAAAGAAAAATGGAGACATCTCGCTCTAAGAGTCTGTGCTCTGGTTCCGAGAATGACCCATTGCTCAAAAAGTGTAAGTTTTATGTCATAAGCAAAGTAGAACAAGGATACCTACCTTCATCACAAAAGAAGATACCCCAAAAATGCAACAATGTCATAGATCCAAGCAAGAGAGTTTTGCACTCTTTAAGCAAGGATAAGATAGTTGAAAAGGGATTTCTTGTAGTATGTGTAAAGGAGATCCTTAGACGAGAAGAGATATTTGTACAAAAGACACCTATCCCTAAGAGAAATTGTCTTAGACAAATATAACATCTTCTAGAATAAGACAAAGAAGAGAAAAAGAATGCAATACTTCCTTCTTTTGCGAGGTGAAAGTGATTCTTAATGAAGGATGATGCTCTTTTTAACCCAATTAGGAGAGTGAATTCGCTATGGATGTATTTTACCAAGTGCAAAAGAGGTTGTAGTCAAGGACTTACACCTCTTGTAAGAGAGAATCCTTGAACAACCAACAACAAATGCGTACAAGGCATAACATCCAGTAATAAAGTCTACACCACTCACAAAATAGGAAAAAGTGGATCCTTAGATAAAAATAAGGAAACATCATTGCCTCCCAAGGATAAGGACAATGAGAAGGACTTACACAATCTTCTAGGGAGAGATTTGGACATAAGAAAAAGAAGAGATGTATGAAATCACTCTTTTCCCCATAGGAACAAGAAAATTAGGCTATTATGTTGCTTCAAAAAATATGATTGCACTTGAAATTGTACCATCATAAATGACAATGAGCCCCCAGTAAATGAGCTACCAATGTCACATAATGATGAGCAACATAATAGCCATTAATGTTATTTAAAGACATGATAGATTGAATGAGGTATTTGAATATGACATGTTAAATGCTCAACTATAAGTGAGATCAAAAACATGTATAAAATGATAAAAATTGAAGAAGAAAAGTCACATGAAATCTTAGAAGAGGGATGAGTGTAATTTATTAGAGCCTTATCCCTAAAGGAAAGGACTTTATGATGAATAGGAGATAAAGATTCATAAGTGGGTTTAGAAATTTGAGGGGATTCATAAAGAGATTTGTTCATTGCCAAGATTTCCTTATGAGGGGAATGAGCGTTGATAGAAGTAGAAGATGATTTAGTTGAAGTGAGATCATCATCACTACTAAATATAGCATTCACATTGAGAGATGGTCTTTTAGATGCTTTGGTATGTTTGCAGGGATTATAGCCGAGTCCAAAGGCATAATTGTGAAAATTAGTCTCTAGAGGAACTTTTATCCCTTGTTCATGAGTGCCACAACCATTTCCATGATACCCATGCTTAGCAAAAATGCGAAAACCACGACCATAACGATCAGCCATTTCAGGAAGAGAAGGTGGTTTTTCATAAGACAAAGAATCAAATCCTTTAGAATTAGAGGTGTGAGGAGAAGAAGTTTGAGAAGTGGCCACAAAATTATTGCTCATAGGTTCAGGTAAGATTGATTGATTTTTAGTTTCTTCCTTCTTCTAACCTTTAAGATCTCTAGGAGGAACCCTATACTCACCTACAAAGGTGGGATTAAATTCAAGAGATCCCTAATCGTCATCTGCGAGAACCTTCTCAGGATCAAAAGCCTTTTTATGCATATATTCAAGTTGAGAAGGATCTTCTTCAGGAGCTTTAGACTCATCCAAAGAATTTTGATTATCAGAGGGTAAGGATTCATCCATAGGTATCTTGTTCAAAGAGTCATTACTAGAAGAGGAAGGCTTAGATGTTTGCAAACAAGCTTGAAAATTAGTATCACCTATCAAGGTATATGTCTTATTGTTATAAATGAATTTAACTTGTCTATGCAATGTAGAGGGGACAGCTTGCATACCGTGAATCCAAGGTCTCCCTAATAACAAGTTGTATGTTAGATTTCCTGACATAACATGGATAGGAGTAGGCAAAGTAACGGGTCCCACTGTGATGGGTAAGGTGATAATACCTAATGAAGACTTAGCCACATTATCAAAGCCTCGTATGGGACGAGAGTCAGGCTCAATAAGGGATGTATCCACATTCATCTTATGCAATAGATTAATGCTACACACATTAAGGCCAGAGCCATTATCTACCAGTGTTCGTCTTATAGCAGTGTCATTTATGATAACCACAATCATCAAGGGATCATATTGATGTTGAATTTCACTAGTAGGCAACTCATCTTGAGTAAACACAATTTGAGCTTTAGGATTCATCATAGAGTTAACCAAAGACACTATATTACTAGATGTATTAGGTGGAGGAACACTCAAATCTTTCAGGGCATCTTGTAACATTCCATGATGAGCGGAAGAAGTTTGGATCAAATCCCAAAGGGATATCTTAGCAGGGGTAGCTTTAAGTTGTTCTATGAGATCATATTCCTTACCAAGAACTTGTGAAATACGTGGAGCTTGGGGAAGAATAGGTTGGGAAGGAGGAAGTGAAGTTGGGATAACTAGAGGAGGATTAGGTTACCTATTGTTTCTTGTGTTATAAGTATGGGCAACCGCATGATAACTCTCTCTAGTTAGTTGCTTAGCATACTCATAAGGGCTCTTAGAAGAATAACCTCCTTGCACAGTAATAATAGGTTTCTTAGGAGTGCAAAAAGAATCATTAGCATAACCACCTTGAACCACTAAGATAGGCTTATTTAAAGGTTGAGAATTTTGAGAAGGACAAGCACCTTGGACAATGAAGAGAGGTTTGTTAGGTGTCTCATTCACATGTATCAAATTGATTGAGGATGGTTTAGAGGAATGAACAAAAGTGTTGGAAGAACTGTTGATAGTCTTCTCTTGCACTAAAATCTCATCACGGACTAAATCAATTTTAGGAGAGAGACAAGGGGTAGGCATTGATGTTCTAGTAGGAAGAGTAATACTAGGAAAGGTCATATCATCCTTTATCATCACAGGATCTACATGGGGAAGAAACTCTCTAGGAGAAGGATCAACATTACTCTCTAAAGTCTCACTTTTGAGAGGGAGATCTTTGAAAGAGATGTTAACCATTTTGCTTTGAGCTAGGGTTTCCATATGAGTAGAACCAAGTTGAGGAGAGGGAGATGCTTTATTTTTAGAGGGAGAATAATTGAGATTCAAGGAAGGTGAGAAACTCTCAAGCGAGTTTTTAATCTTGACTTCATCCCCTTTGGCTAGGGTTCTCTCACAAGGTAGAGAATAATCAACACCTTCTTCTAATGGTTCATCCCAAATAGTGAGGTTGTTGAAAGGAATGTTTGAAGTGTTGTCAATTTTGGGAGAGGAGATAACATTGTTTATTAATTCCTCATCCTTAGGAGGGAGAGCATCAGTAGATGTGTTAAACTCATCCTCTTTCCTCAAAATATGTTCAATAGGGGAGAGAGAATTAAGGAAATTGCTTATTATTTCATCTTCTTTCTCTAAGGGATGCTTATGGGTAAGACAAACTTTAGGAGAAGGGTAAGCATTTATTATTAATTCATCATCTCTAGTGGGAATTTTGTTGGAAAAGGAAAGGCCATCACTAGGAAATGTAGGGATAATGTCATCTTCTTGCACAAAAGGATCCTCATGAAGGGAGTGTTTTTTAGGAGACACAAAGGCATCAAGGGCATCATCCAACAAAGCATGATCATATCTATTAAAAGGTTTATCTTTTGATTCAAAAGGAGATATCTCTTCATAGAGGAGATCATTGAAAACAACCATGTTACTAGATTTAGTGGAAGAGCTGATAGGAATGTACCCTTGAGAGGAATCATTCGACTTATCTTTCTCATAACAACGAAATGGCATAGTAACAATGTTTATGAGTTTTTGGTAAAATGAAGGTTTGGTATATTTAGGTTTCAAAAATTCATCTAAAGCTTCATCTAACTCATAATCATCACAAATATGAACATCTTGCAAATAAAACTCTGACATTTTGAAATTGCATAAAATTTAAACACACAACGCAAAGAAAAACACTTTTTTTTTTTTTTTCCTTTTTAATGAAAATGAAATGAAAACACACTAAATCTATATCTAGATCTAAATGCAATGCAAGAGGAAGCAATGATAGATTCACATCGGGTTCACCAAAATGTGTGGGGGAAAAAGTGACACTAAGCAAACATGCCCTAATCCCACTTTCAACCACACACTTGTGGAATACGAAAGAGCCTAGAGGTATCACACAATTGGCTACTTCTTTTTGTGGAAGAGAGAGCCACGGGCTACCTATTAGGATTTCTATTCCTTTGTTGTAATTGAAAGATGAAATGATGCAAGTTCAATCCCTAACCCCAAAGTGCAAGTATGAACTAATAACTAGATTGCAGAATTGAACTTAAAGAATGGAAAGCTGTAAACACAAGGACAAGACAAGAATGCAAATGCGTACTCGGAGTTGAAATCTGACTGAAAATGTTTGGGACGGGGGCGCGGGCGCCACTGTCCTGATTCTGCCCCTGAAACTGCTCCGGAAACTACTATTTTGCACTCTGCAAAAGCTGTCAAAAATGCTGAAAATGCTGTCTGTCAAGAGGACCAGGGCGCCCAGCGCCCCTGTCCCAGGGACCCAGGCGCTAAGTGCCCCTGTCCCAAGGACCAGGGCGCCCAGCGCCCCTGTCCTGATAGGACCAGGGCGCCCCACGCCCCTATCCTAGTCTTTTGCTCTGAGATTTGTATGAAGTTCGGTCTCCGTCTGCTTCTTCCGGATCCGTAACTTGCGGCGTCGTCCGAATTCTGAAACCTGCACTTATATCTGAAAAGGTGTGGTGGGCGGCTATATAGGGTTTTGCCTTAGTCAAACCCCCACTTCGGTGATTTCCACCTCCACGAATAGCCAAGTTGTATTGTAAAATGTATTATGTGTGCAGACCTAGTGTGTGTGCAAGGTCCTTAAATGCAAGAAAGCAAACTAGAGCAACCTAGAAAGTAAACCCTAATTGCTTGTAAATGATAATGTAAGTGCTCTAAATCAAGATGCAAAGTGATCTAAAGCATGAATAAAGGATATGTTGAAGCTTATGCAAAGACATGAAAACAACATGAAATCATACCCAACCCTCAAGGGAGGAGTACAAGCCAATCTTCAGTCGGTAATCTCCTATTGTTCTTCAATGTCTTCCAAGCCCTAAATGAATGAAATTGATGAATGCTTGATGGATGGATGTTGAATGTTATTGAAGTCTTCAAAGATCTGCTCTTTCGCTGCATGTGAGGTTCCTCCAAAGCCAAAATTCGGATCCTTTCAAATGAAGAAAGAGAGCTCTTATGTATGAAACCCTAGGTCTTAATTTCAACTTTTGGCTGACCTAGAGATTGAATCTCCCGCCAATATCTTGGGGTTAAGCTTTATTTTATGATTGGATCGCGCTCCTAAAATTTCGGTAAAAATGTCCGGGACCATGTTGCACTCCGGGCGCCATGGTCCGGACAACTTTTCACCAAATTTTCAGGACTGTCGGATATGATGATTTTAGAGAGAATCCCGAAGTTACAGCTGATTTTAGAGATGTTTTGACCCCCAAAATCAAGCCCCCAAGTTCAAAATAGGACCTAATTAGGGTTTTTGATTAAATGATGTATTGGAGGAATAAAATGAAAGGGGCACACTTTAATGAAAGGGCCCAACTTTATGATGTGGGAGATGATAAAATAGAACCTTAGACCTAATTAATTTAATTAATTAAGTGCTAAAGGGGAAATGCAATGCAAAATGCAAAATGTGCCAAGGCGGGTGCTAAACTAGGTGTGAAATTGTACCACCCTAGCAAGTGCGTACAATTTACGACACTACACTTATAAGCTTAGGAATGCTTGAGAAAGAATTGATTCATGTTGTTAAAGTTCTTTCAATCACACTTAGGTGTTTAGATATTTTGGTTTAGTGAAGATGCTCAAACTTGTCTTATTGGGCAACAAAGGTTGTGTTTCCTTATTGAAAAGTTGCTTTCTGAAGTAAAAAATGTACAAAGACAATCGTACAGCTCTTTGTCCATGTAGGACACCCTAACTAATTCACTAAACCTTTAAATAGGCCAGCCTCTTCCTTGTATAGGGTTGGCAAATGTGGAAACAAAGTTTTTCTTAATAAAGAAGTGCAAAATTCTAGCTTTTAATGCATTTTTTTCTCCTTTAGAGCAGCAGTCTGTACTATAGGCCATCTGGTCCATACTATACCTTTTGGGAAGTTTACATAATGGTTTCCCAATGCTATTCAATTTATCATTATATTAGTTTTCCTTTTTGCAAGTTGGTGAAATAAAAATCTTTCATTCTATTTGCTCAATGCCCTATGAAGGGTTTGAGGTTTCAAAATGCCACAACTTGACTAATCCAGGCCTGGGCTCCCACCAAATGGATTGGGTCAGGTTGGTTTGTGCATGTACATTGTACATATGTTTCTTTTTGAGTCAAAATTATGCTTGGAGGACAAATTTGAGTGAAGATTAGACAAGTTTTGGAACTTGATTAATAACCTTCTTGAAAACTCAAATTCTTGTAATCAAAATGCATTGAAGTATCAAGTTGCCAAGAAAGGGATCTGAGAAGTGTTAAAGTTATCTTGATTCAACTTTAATAGTTGAAAAGTTTGTAATTTGCAAGTTTTATCAGTTTTTGTAATTGGCAGCAAGTTCACTGTTTTTGTGATTTGTTTTGTCAAATAGCTCATGGAATGCTTCAAGAGCATTATCCAAGCCTTGTAACCATGAAGGAAATGTAATAGGAAATTTCATTTATGTTTTGCAGACCTCATTAAGGTGTATTTCTAGTTAAAAATCCTTGTTAAGAAAGCCAAAAGTTGTAGCAGTAGTTGACTGGGAAAAGACAGTATTTTTGACTATGACAGTGGCATTTCATTCTTTTCTCAGTTGTATGCCAAGTGTATGGCATAATGTTAGTGGGACAGAGGTAGGGGACACATGTGGAAGTGATGACAAAGTTTCTAAGAAGATTTAGGTACTTGCATTGGTGAACAAGGATGCAAGCACAGTGGTTACACTCCAAAACCCTCCAAAACCCTACTTTTAAGTGCAAAATTGTGGACAGTCACTAAACGTAGTTGATGGAGCCTAAGACCTAAAAATTCATTGAGCCTAGTCCTCTAAATCATCATCCAAAACAATTTTTTGGGAGTATTTGGCCAACGTTGATCAAAATGAGCAAAAGGGTGCCAATTAGGCCTCCACGGGTTACAAGCCTTTTGACTGCATAACACACACTTTTCAAGAACCCGATTGGTTTGGGTTTGGTAGAACTTGAATAACCCAAGGATAGCTACCTAGGGACATTGAAGGAAAACCATCCACCTTCTTGATAGTATGACAAAGACATTTGTGATTTGTAGTCTAGAAAAGGGCTTGAGTAAGAAGACCAAAAATGTTTAATTACTCCCAAATTACACAAGGATAAAGACAACACTTTTGCTTAGGTTCCTAGACCATTTGGAGGAGTTTGTAATGGAAAGGAACAACCAGAATAATTCCCAAAGGATAGAGGAATGTGTAAGAAAGTTGTATTGGCTTGATATAGCCTAAAGTGGATGAGCAAGGGAGTGAGTTCACAAAAAGGGGAGTTTGTTTGGAAAGTGATGCATGAGTTTCTTGGCATTAAAACCACAAGAATGAGTTTGCAAACCTATACAATAGCCTCAAATGAGTCTTTGGGAAACAAATTGAGCCTTTAGTCTCAAAACTTCCTTATTGAGCACTTATTTAGCAATTTCCCTATCAAGGATATAGACAAATACATCCTAGATTGGTGGCTCACACACTAGGGATGACTAGATTGATGATATTTTTTTCTTTTCTATTAAATAGGTTAAGGTTAAAATAGTGGATGATCAAAAAATGGGTATTTCCAAAGGTAAAGCTAATGCGGGTAATCAAATAGTTGATTCTACTCATCCTAGTGATTTGAGGAAGGAGTAGGGTGCCACTAATGATGAATACTAAGAGGGGGGGCTGAATTAGTATACCAAAAAACACTGCACTTAAACACTTAAATAGTCTAAAGATAAACCGGTAAAACAGTTTAACAGACAGACCGATTATCACACATGCACACAAAAATGCAAACAAAGCATTCACCCACAAAAGCAATATAGACATAACACAAGATATTCTACATGGAAACCAAAATGGGAAAAACCATGGTGAGATGGAACTCACAAGTCACTATTTGCAGAATAGAAACCAGACCGGTTAAGGTCTTACAATGTTCTTCACCAGAATAGATCCTGTTAGATATCTCAATCTCTGTTAGGAGATAAGTCCGATCAAGGACTACCTTGCTAGAGGATTTTAGATTCACAGAGGTGAACCACCTTGTTAGAGGATTTTACAAAGGCTACACTGAGCCTACCCGGTTAAGGGCTACAGACTTGTCAAAAACATGAGTAATCAACAAGTGTGTGATTTATCAAATAGCACAGATTTCTTGGTTAGATATAGTATAGCTCATAGCTAATTCATTCCAGCATTACTCTAGTCTCCTCTATCTCTCATTCAATTACAACTTGATCTTCTTAGATAAGATCACTCACACAACAACTCATCAACCACCTTAAACCCTAGTAGCAACAAAAATTCTCAACAACTCGAAACCCTAGACATGATGTCCTTATGAAGGAATCTAATTTCATGTCGGTCCAATAGGATTACATTTCAATCTCCTAGGTTCAATGAATCTAGACATACTTAGTAACATGACACAAAAAGCACCATCATAGTGTCGACACTGTCAATCAATCGGTGAGTTGGTAACTCATCACAGAGTATTACCAGTTCATACAAAAATGAAGACTGGTAAGAATGTGTTATGTCATTTTTCTCCCTCGTACCACTTGAGATCTATGAACCACTTGGGGTCGACATGCTGCTTAAAACCGGGAAACACATTCTGCAAAACTTCAATAGTCTAAAAGACTAGAATACAACATACCAGTTGGAACAAATACTGGTTGAGCTCTAACTCATACATACAAAGAGATCTCAATGCAAGTGTGTGTCCATCAATGACAATAACAACATAAACATAAAAAATGCCAACAACTAATTATTGGGATGATGATAGAAAAACCCTTGATTGTTAGGAAAATAGTGTCTCAACGTTACAATAATAAAATTTGTATTGATGTGTGTGTGATGTGTAAAATTATGTGTATCAATCCATTAAACAAAAAATTAAACACAATATTTAATGAAACATTACAAGAGAATAAAACAAATTAACAAATTAAAACACTCCCTCGAATTGTCCCATTTCTCTCTATTCTCAAGGACCTTGTGGGTCTATGGTGGCTCCCAATTGCATGATCACAAAATGGCTACATGAGAAATAAGAGAGAAATGATGCAATTATATATTATCATGATAGCTATGCTAAAAATTCAATGAATGCCATTATCATGCAATGATACTATTGATACGCTAAATCATGATGCTAAAACATGCTTTTAGGAATCCTACTAATTCTGCTAAGATTTCTAAAAATGCTAAGGACACTGCCGAGAAGAGAGATATTTATAGATTTTCCAAATCCAAAGCTGAGGTGGTAGGATTCAATAGTGTGGATTTGGTCTTTAGAGATCAACAGTAAAAAATGAGGAAGTTTGAGAGAATCAAGGAGATATGATACTTGTCATCCTAAAGAAGACAAGTGACATAGAAGGATCTAAAGAAGGTCACACATGTCCCTTAAGAGGGAAAGTGGCATGGAGAAATTTGACATGTGAAAAGAAATCCATGTATCCTCAAGAGAGGATAACCAACCCATAGGAGGTTAAGATAGAATTGGTTAGACAATAGGCGGTTAGGTTAACCTATGGTTAGATAAAGGTTGAGTTGGAGGAATGTTAGAGGGTGGTTAGGAGTAGGAGACATGCGATTTAATTTGAATTTAAAATTTAAATTAAATGAGAGACACACATGAAATTAATTTGAAATAAAAATTTAAACTAAAAGGGAAGAACAATTAAATGGAAAAAATTAATTAACCTTGTCCATTTAATGGAGAAATGAGGAAAATGATTTAGAAAAGAATGAATTTAAGAAAATGAACCATATAAATAAATTATTCAATTTATTTATATAGTAGAGGAATAAAAGGCTTCAATTAATTAAATAGCTTCATATTTTAACAATTATCTCCAAACCAATTTTTAGTATATACAATGTGTTTAGGTGCCTAAGAAAAATTATACAAGTGTTTAAGTATGTTTATAGTGTTGGATAAAGAATGATCATTTTGTTGGCATTATAGTAGAACGAGAGATAGTTGGTATTTCAATAAGGATATTGAGAAGGTTGTTGAAAGACTATTGATATAACTGAAGAAGGGTGATAATTGTCTTAATAATATTATTTTGTCATTGATGTCAAGAAATTGATTTTTTGATTCAGTATGATGTTGCCATATCTTGAGAAGTATGTTTTAATGAAAGTTAAGAAGTCGGTAAGTGACACTGAAAGAATATGATAATAAAAGGGAGAAATGAGTTATTTAATGGGCAACTATTACCGAGTTAGACAATGATAAGATCATGTTGTTTTGATTGTTTTGATATTCTAAATATGATGTTTAACACTGTACTATGTAACCAATCAAAGGAACCTAGCTAGTAAACTCTAAGGAACCTAGTCGGTAAACCCTAAGGTTATCGATATCGGTTAATGAAGACAGAATGTCTACCGAGTGAAGTTCAATGTTAACCGAGTTATAACAGACAACATTAAATGAATGAAATCATTATTTAATGAAGGAAGCTGATGAGCTGTAGTTGATTAAATGATTGATACGCCGCACATGAAGTTTGTTAAAGATCTATGGCAATGGAAAATCGGCAGGAAGATCTACAGCTCAAATAGAACCGCAATAACCTTGTGCAAGTTCCAAAAAAAGAAATGCAAGTCCCTAGGCAAGGTAAAATGTTTCCAGATCGAAGGATACATTGAATCCAGTTGAGACTGAAAATATGATGGCTAAGATTGATCATGGGAAATGTGATCAAGAAGATTAAGCGGTTAGAATTGTTTATAAATAAGGAATTGTTGATAAACAATGTATGTGGGCAAGTGTAAGCATAGGGAATGCTACATAGTGATTACCGAGCACAGAAGCTTGAAGATCTATTTTGAATAACAGTGTAGGAAGCCCTACAAGCCCTACAAGAGACAAGATAAGTCTTATGACAAGATTGTTTTGAACAAATAAGAATCTGCTTTAGCATTTTAGATGTGAAGTTGCAGATATATTTTATTACTGTTGTTTTGTAAAACTGACAGGAAATCTCTTAACCGAGTGGACTTAACAGTCTTATTTGTAAATCCTCTAACAAGGTGACATTCTAAGTGAGTGTTTGAAATCCTTTAACAAGGTCACTTCTAACAAAGTGAAGATCCTAACAGATATGAGGGAAATCCCTTAACCGGGTCACATCTAGAAATGTGTTTGTAATCTTTAACAGGATTGGCTTTTAACTGAGCATACTCCAGAAGAGTATATTTCTTAGTGGGTCCAAAATCCCACAGTGGTTTTTCCCTATTTGGGTTTCGATGTTAAATCTGGTGTTATATATGTTGTGATGATTATGTGTTGATAAGTTAGTATGTTTCATAGTTTGGATATATAGCTAAAGTATATATGCTACCGAGGTTGAATCTGTTGAGTATATTGAAGATTAAATTTGTATGATTCACCCCCCCTCTCATCTTACTGTCTATTGATTTAAAGCTTTACTACTGGCATCTATAATTAACACATTTTTTTCTTGTAGAGAATTATGTGTGCTATACAAATACTTCTAGAATGCTTGATAGTTCATAAATCCACATTTTATGTACAACTTATCATTGTAATTATTGATTCTTTATCAATAGGTCATAGATGCAACGATCAATATTTTGTATGCTTTGGTTTCCCTAGAAGGAAACTTTATATTATAAAGGCATTTTATTGATGGTATGATGAAAGAATAAGTATCCAGTAGAATACTAAAAGGGGCGGTGAATCAGTATACTAAAAAACTAATACAAAGTTCACAAACTCAAATTCAATCACACAAAGTAAACATATCTCAGTCAAGATCAATATTCATAAGTATACTTGACATCAACCAGTTTGACTGTTATGACAACTTAATAGTAAACAACTTCAGTCATGTAAACATGAACAATTCTTAACCATAACTCAACATATTCATCTCTCAATGCTTCTAGTTATCATGCCTTATGAGAAGTTAATCAAATCAACAAATAAGATCATAACCACAAAAACATTGACCACTTGACACAAATGTCTATACATGGAAAACCCAAATAGGTAAAAACCATAGTGAGATGAGATTCACAAGGACAACTATCTAAACTCTTTTGAAGTTTGCCTTGTTAGGAGCCAAGCCTGTTAAAGCTTTACAATAAGTCATGTTAAGAACTAATTCTAGTTAGGAATCACCCTGTTAAGGGATTTACAAATATGCCTTGATGAAAAGCACAATACCCTGTTAGGAGTAACCTTGGTAGAGGATTTAAAAATCCAAGCTAATGGACCACCTTGTTAGAGGATTTAATGAGTAACCAAGCTTGTTAGAGCTTACCCAGTTAAGGGATTTCACTTCTATTGTAATTGTTAGAAAATAATAGGTTTTCTTGATCTGTCAATATAGCACTACATTTGCTTGATCAGATCCTCTTAAGCTTCAATCTTCCTTCACTCAAAGTTTAGATCCATTCACTGGTTAGGCAACTACATACTCAACACATTTATGCCAATCTTGCCAACAACTTTTACAACCAACTTCATCGACCTTAAATACAAATCAATTAGGTCGGTAACACAACAAAAACCTAATTCTCATCATCGATATTACAAAAAAGTTGGTATAATATTTACCATTAGAAATCATGACAATCTCTTCACATTCTTCAAGAAAATTCCAACCACTCCATGATCACCACTCCATCAGACTTTGTAACTCATCATGCGTTGTGCATTAGATGCAATCCACTTTGTTCCTTCCCTAGACAATAAATAAATGCACCAAAACAATTTGAACTTATCCTCATACAATGATCACACGTGTCTCCATCATTACTGCTCATCAAATAATAAACCAACAAACTTGATCGGTTAGGGTTTAACAATTGATAGGGTTATCGGTTACATTGCATAGAAATATTTAACCCTTTACGCCGATTTACTCATTCAAGTCACAAACTTAACATACTGGTTTAAAACATCTTCCACAAATCTCTTCTTACCGATTACTAACCAATATCAAATACAACAATATCAACAATAACATGAATACATTACTAGTTCAATTGACATCAATGACACCATATCATTAATGAAATCTCTATGAAAAATACCAACAAACTCAAAATGCCAGCAATCTCCCCCTCTGGCATTGATGGAAATAAAAATATTAACACCTCTAATTACCACTGAGTTTGGTGAATAGGAATCCTGGTTTACATTACCAGGTATTCACCTTGCTCTATTTGTCTTCAGCTTGCCACTATTTCACCTAATTAGACACACAATTTTTCTCCTCAATCATATAATTCTTCTCCCCCTTTTACAGCAATGCCAAAGTGAAAGTAAAAATATGTAATTATACTCTCACTGTGCATCAACATCATTCTACAAATTGATGCTCCCCCTATGGAACACATCCACTTCTTCATCAATCCATGTAAAATTTTGCAAGTGGTTCAAGGACTGATGCAATCAACATCACACTCAACTAACTCCATGAAGAGGGACAACCCCCAATTGACTTCTAAGATACTCAAAAGTGGCCTTAGGTAGAGGTTTGGTAAAGATATCTGCAAGCTGCTCCTTGCTAGAAACATGCTCCAAGATATCATCTTTACTTTGAACTTTTTCCCTCAAGAACTGATACTTCAATTCAATGTGCTTAGTCCTTGCATGCAAAAAATAATTTTTAGAAATGTTTATTGCGCTTGTATTATCACACAAAATATCTATTGGTTTTGAGATTTTCATCTTCAAACCTTCCAAAATGTTCCTCATCCACATAGCTTGTGTGGAATTCATATAAGATACTACATACTCAGCTTCAACAGTATATTGTGAAGTACAACTCTACTTTTTACTACTCCATGAAACTATCCTTCTTCCTAGAAAGAATGCTCCATCGGTAGTACTCTTTCGATCATCAATATTTCCTATAGAATCAGCATCTATGTATGCTTTCAAGTCAAAATTTCTACCATATGGATACCATAACCCATAGTCAATAGTACCTTTCAGATATCTAAAAATTCTCTTGGTTGCCATCAGATGTGCCTCCTTTAGATTCTTCTGAAATCTAGCAACAATACCAACTGCATGGGCAATATCCGATCAACTGTGATCAAAATAGTGTAATTTTCTAATCATTGACCTGTATTCCTTTTCATCTATAGACTTAGATGCATCTTCCCTAGACAACTTACAACTTGTAACCATTGGGGTTCCAACTGGTTTATAGTCACTCATACGGAAAGTCTTCAAAACCTCTTTCACATACTTATATTGAGTAATGAAAATACAATTCTTCATCTGTTGTGTTTGCAAGCCTATGAAATTTTTTATTTCTCCTACTAATGACATCTCAAACTCAATCTTCATTTCATCTACAAAACAATTACTCATGTCTTCATTACCTCCAAATATAATGTCATCAATAAATACTTCACTAACCAATATTTCATCTCCTTTAGACTTGAGATAAATGTTGTTGTCATCATTGGTTCTAGCAAAGCCTATCTCCATTAGATGAGTATGAAGTTGTTCATACCATGCTCTAGGTGCCTGATTTAATCCATACAAATCTTTATGCAATTTGCATACCATGTCTTCTTTATCTATCAATGTATAACCATCAGGTTGCTCTATATAAACCTCCTCCTCCAATATCCCATTCAAGAATGTAGACTTAACGTCCATCTTGTATACCTTGAACTTCTTATGACCTGTAATTGCAAGTAATGTTCTGACACCTTCCAGTGTTGCTACTGGTGCAAAAATTTCTTCATAATCTTCTCCTTTTTCTTGCACATAACCTTTGCATACTAATATTGCCTTGTTATGAACTAAAACACCATCTTCATTTAACTTGTTTCTGAACACCCATTTAGTACCAATTATATTCTTGTTTACTAGTCGGGGTACCAAGGTCCAAGTGTTGTTATTCACAATTTTATCCAACTCCTCCTCCATATCTCTAACCCAATGATCATCACCAAATGCCTCCTTAGCACTTCTAGGTTCAAAGGTGGAGATCATGCAAGAGTTCTCTCTTATTATCCTTCTAGTTAGTACTCTAGCATCCTTATCCCCAATTATTTGTTCAAGACTATGATTCAGTCTCACATACCTATGAATAACATGATCATTCTCTTCAAGGTCACCTCTTCATTATCATCTTCTTCTGAGTTTATTTGTTCTGGTTGAACAAGTACATCAGGATTTTCTTTACTAGTTTCTGATTTAACAGTTTCAGGTTCCAAAAGCAAAATGCAAGGATCTTCATCCTTCTTCTCTAAACTAGTTCCTTCAAAAACTTCAGGACATTCATCTACATGAACATTAACACTCTCAACAATTCTCTGTGTCTGGTTGTTGAAGCATTTATAGGCCTTACTCTTGGTGGAATAGCCAAGAAATATGCCTTCATACCTCTTAGCTTCAAACTTGCTTATGTAATCACCTCTTTTAATAAACCATTTGCTTCCAAGTATCTTAAAATAGCTAACATTAGGTGATCTCCCATACCAGTATTCATAAGGGGCCTTCTCCTTACCTCTTTTCACCAGAACTCGGTTCATTGTGTAGACAGTTGTACTTACATCTTCTTTCCAAAATATTTTTGCTACACCTCCTTGTATCAATATAGTCCTAGCAGCTTCAACCATTGACCAGTTGTTTCTCTCTACTATACCATTCTGATGTGGTGTCCTTGGTGTAGAAAGTTGTCCCTATTGGCATATGTGAACCGGTATGTTGAGATGATGATATTGTGTTGTCATTGATGTCAATATGTTGTACAGTGAACCACTATAGTGAAGTTAAGCAACTCGAAAAGTGAACCGGTATAACATTATGAACTGGTATGTGAAAAAGGAAGTGGTATGTTTGTTCAAGGTGAACCAGTATGTTGGTATGAGAACCGGTATATGAAACTTTTGCATGACAACCAGTTGGTAGTCTCAACTTTAGGGTTTCCGATTGAAGTGTCTTGAGCCCGTGTGACTCAATCGATGAAATTGTGTGATGAGTTAGCATTGTAATGAGGATTAGATCGTGCTGCCATGTTAAGCTTGTGCGCGTGAAGGATATTGCATGAAGAGGATTGATCCTATATACCTCGGGAATGTGCAAAGTCTCTATAAATGGTGGAGAACACATGATGGGTTATTGCCTCCATGTAGCAGCGAAGAATGAACGATGGAGATTGTCTTGAAGTGTTTAATGGCCAGGATTGAACTGACTGAATTGCTTAACCTAAATGTTTAAGGTTTAGGGTTTATGCTACCAACCTATCTATTTCCTATAAGGCCGAAGTTGTGTTTCTTGTTGAGGTAGTTGGCAAATGGTGTGTGTGTATCTAAGTGTAGAGATACGTGATTCTTGCTAGACCAGATGAGAGGATTGATACCTACATAGTGTGTGGAAGGAACTAAAGAGGATCTACATTGGCATTGAGTTCTATTACTAGATCATTGTAATACCTGTTGATCTTTAACCACTTCAACAGTTGGAAAATCCCTTAACAGGGTAGCCTTAACTGGCTTGTTGTAAATCCTTTAACAGGGTGACTAAAATCCATTGAGTTCTTGAAATCCTCTAATAAGGTAACCTCTAATAGGGTGTAACCCTTAACTGGGTATTTTAGCCATCCCTTAACCAGGTGATCCCTAACAGGATCGGTTCCTTATAGAATATGTTATAATAATCCTTAATTGAACCAGGCTCCTTATAGAGTGGACTTCTAAAGAGTGCAAAAATAGCTTGTGGGTATTCATCCCCACCATGGTTTTTCCCAGTTGGGTTTCCATGTGAAAAATTTGTGTGTCATGTGTGGTGTTTTTCATGTGATGGTTTAAGTGATTTGTGTTTGAAGGTAAATCATGCTAAACTAGATGTTATTATATTTCTAATGATAGATTACTTGTTCATGCATAAGGGTGAAATGGAAGTGTAGTATTAAGTTTAGTGGAAAGCTAATTGATTAACCGGTTAATGCTTGTCACAGTCATTCTTAGCTTTACCGGTTGTACTCTATTTCAAAGCGGTGTTATGGTTTGCCTATCATTTGTAGTGTTTGTTGTCTAACTAGTTTTTGGAAAGTGTTTTTGACTATACTAATTCATCCCCCTCTCTCAGTATTAGTTTGGTACTTACCATTCATCATTGAGTTAGCAATTGGTATTAGAGTCTCCTCGAGGTCCTCTATGTTGTAAGCTTAACCACTTGAGGAAAATATCCTGTTGTAATGATGAAGAGGTAAGGTCCAAAGTTCAGCAGAGAAAATTTCAATATATGGAAGGACATAATAAAAATATACATTAGAAGCATGGGTGCTCAACATTGGAGCTATGTTGAGAATGCTTATGCTATTCGTACTGGTACTCTCATTGATGATCAAAAGAGAGAGATCCAGGAGAATGGGCAAGTCGTGGAAGCCCTAATCAGTAGCCTATCTAACATTGAGTTTATTGATGTCGAGGACAAAGAAAATCCCAAAGATGTATGGGACACTTTTGAGAATATCTATGGCGGTGATGAGCATGTGAAACAGGCGAAGGAAGAAAGCCTTAGCGAAAAGTTTGAAGACATGCAGATGGTTGAAGGAGAGACCATTCAAAAGTATGGAATAAGAATAAAAACTGTTGTTGGTGACATTAAGAGTGTAGGTGGTGTAATGGAAGATTCCACCATTGTGAGCAAAGTTTTAAGATCCTTCTTACCGTTTTATGCAATAAGGGTTGCTCCTATTCAAGAGCTGAGGTCAATAGACAAGACTAAGGTATACCTAGACTCCATCATTGCGAAGTTGACAGCCTATGAGCTAAATAGTTTTGATGGCAGTATTTAGAAGACTGATTCAGCCTTTAGAGCATCTGCTACTCCATCTAGAAAAGGAAAAAAAGCAAGCACTAGTGGTGAATCAAGAAACGGTAGAGAGATGGATGATGAGGAGATCGTTATGGAATTTGAAGCTCTTCTTGCCAAGAGACTTCCTAACGTAACCAGTAAATACAAAGGTAAGCTCCCTTTGAAATACTTTTCTTGTAACCGGATAGGACACATTGCTATAAACTTCCCTAATAGTGATAACAAGGACAAACTAGAAAGGTTCAAGAAGTTCAAAGGAGGAAACTGGAGAAACTATTTTATAGCAGTTGATGAAGGTGTCACTGAAGAGGAATCAGAAGATGAAGAAAATGAGGATATTATGTTTGTTGCAATCAAGGAAGATGTGTCAGACAAGAAGGGTCTTGTCTCCTGCTTTGATAATTCCAATGAGTGGATTATTGAGAGTGGCTATTATCACCATATGACTAGTGACCGGAGAAAGTTTCTATCTCTGGAAGAGTATGATGGTGGTGTGGTTCATTTTGGCAATGATGCACCATGTATGGTAAAAGGCAAAGGGTCCATATCTCTGAATGGAAGAAGCAGTGTTGACAATGTGTATTGGGTAGAAGGTCTTAGACACAGCCTATTGAGTGTTGCCCAGCTGAATGATAGTGGACTCACTATGGAATTCAAAAATGGAGTGTGCAAAATCAAAGGAAAGGATGGTGAACTGATGGCTACTGGTATGCAGACCAAAGGTAACCTATTTCAGCTGAATGCAAATATAAGTAAATGTCTTATGGCTAAGTTTGATGATAGCTAGATATGGCATAAGAGACTCTACCATGTAAAATTTGATAACATTGTGAAGGTCAGTAAGATCATAGTAGTTAGAGGATTGCCAATGCTGAGCAAATCAGAAAATTCTCTATGCAAAGAGTGTCAACTGGGGAAAATGTCTTCCTCAACCTTCAAAGGTAAATCTTTTACTGCAGACAATTTACTTGATCTTGTGCATACTAATTTGTGTGGTCCTATGAAAACTAGGAGTGTGTAGGGAGATAGGTATTTTATGATTCTTATAGATGATTTCTCAAGAATGATGTGGGTCACATTGTTGAAGGACAAGTCTGAATCCTTTGGAAATTTCAAAGCTTTCAGAGCACTGGTAGAAAAGGAAAGTGGAAAAAGAATCAAATGCCTAAGAACTGATCAAGAAGGGGAATTCTCTTCCAGTGAATTCAAAAAATACTGTGAAGAGAATGGCATCAAGAGGCAACTGTCTACCCCCTAGACTCCACAAGAGAATGGCCTAGCTAAGAGGAACAATCGGACCATGGTTGAAGCAGAAAGAACTATGTTGATCCAAGGGAAGGTTGCTCACACCTTTTGGAGGGAAGAGGTGAGCATTGGAATTTACACAATGAACCAGCTACTCATCAAGAAAGGTAAGGATAAAACTCCTTATGAGTATTGGATCGGTAAGACACCAGTGGTAAGCTACTTCAGAGTGTTTGGTAGCAAATGCTATATCAAGAGGAGTGAAGATCAGAGCAAGTTTGAAGCTAAATGTGATGAGGGAATATTCCTACGATATTCCACCAAGAGTAAAGCTCTCAAATGTTTCAACAATAGAACTCAAAGAATTGTTGAAAGCATCAATGTTAGAGTTGATGAAACCTATGAGAAACCTGAGGAAATCGGTAGTGAGCAAGTAGAAGACGAACCGGTTGTAACCTTTTGGGAACCAGTTACAAAACAATCCAGCACCGGTAACAGTGGTCCTGCATTGGTAAATGTTGATGCTGATGAAGATGAGGATGAAGAGGAAAAGAAAGAGGAATCAGTCAAGACTATTCCTTGGTATGTAAAGTTTAACCATGATCCTAAGTAGATCATAGGGGATAAGGATGCATGAATCCTTACAAGAAGGAAGATCAGAGAAAACTCATGTATGATCTCTGAATTTGAGCCTAAATCATTAAAAGAGGCACATAAAGATGAAGACTGGATCAAGGTAATGGAAGAGGAACTTGACCAGATAGAGAAGAATGGCACATGGTCTTTGGTACCCAGACTGGAGCATAAAAATGTCATTGGTACCAAATGGGTCTTCAAAAACAAGCTGAATGAGGATGGCACAGTGGTAAGGAAGAAAGCTAGACTAGTATGTAACAGATATTCCCAAGAAGAAGGAGAAGACTATGGAGAAACCTTTACTCCACTAGCAACACTGGAAGGAGTGCGTATGCTTCTTGCATATATTGCTTTTAAAGGATTCAAGGTATACTAAATGGATGTAAAATCTGCATTCTTAAATGGAATAATTGAAGAGGAGGTGTATATAGAGCAACCAGATGGGTTTGCCCTATTAGAAAATAGTGACATGGTGTGTAGGCTACATAAAGCCTTGTATGAACTGAAGAAGACACCTAGAGCATGGTATGAGTGCTTGTACTCCCATCTTGTGAAGATTGGATTTGAAAGAACAAGTGAAGATAGTAATATCTACTTGAAATCAAAAGCAGATCAAATTATGATCTGTGAAGTATTTGTTGATGACATAATCTTTGGAGGTGATGACAAGATGAGTCATGAATTTGCTGATGAGATGAAAAAGGAGTTTGAAATGTCACTCATAGGGGAGATTAAGTTCTTCATTGGACTGCATATTTAGCAAATGAAGGATGGAATCTTTATTACTCAGTCTAGGTATGTCAAAGAGGTGTTGAAGACCTTTGGCATGGAAGACAACAAACCAGTTGGTACACCAATGATAACTGGTTGTAAACTATCAAAGGAGGATGACTCAGCATTGGTGAATGAGAAGGAATACCGCTCAATGATTGGTAAGTTGCATTATGTAGTGCATAGCAGACCAAACATTGCACATGTAGTGGGGATTACCGCTCGGTTTCAAAAAAGCCCTAGAGAATCCCACTTGGTAGAAGTCAAGCGGATTCTTAAATATCTAAAGGGAACTACTAACTATGGATTATTGTATCCATACAGTAATGATTTCAACCTGAAAGTATTCACAGATGCTAATTGGGCTGGTAATGTGGATGACCAGAAGAGCACAACTGGTGGTGCATTCTTTCTCGATGGAAGATTGGTCTCATGGATGAGTAAGAACCAGAGTTGTATCTCTCACTTCATAGTAGAAGCGGAGTATGTTGCAACATTTATGAATTGCACTCAAACTATTTGGATGAAGCATGTGTTGAATGGCTTCAAAGTTCCTGTATCTAAATTGGTAAGCATATTTTGTGATAACACAAGTGCTATTAATATTTCCAAATATCTAGTTTTACATGCAAGAACCAAGCACTTTGAACTCAAGTATCATTTCTTTAGGGAAAAGGTTCTGAACAAAGAAATTCTATTGGAACATGTTTCCAGTACGGAGCAATTAGCAGATATATTCACCAAGCCTTTACCAAAGGATACATTTACCTATTTGAGAAGTGAATTAGGGGTGCTACCCCTTCAAGAGGTGAACTAAAGGTATGTGCTCCACATCAGTCAGGTATTGCAGTGTAAAATCTTTTCAGGATTGATGTGTTGAAGGATGCTACTCCTTAGGGGGAGCAGCATAGTGGAACATGGGTAGCTTGTACCTCCAAGACAGATATCTTTTTATACTGAGGAGAAGAAGATGCACAACAGACAGATATCTTTTTATACTGCCATGAATGCCAAAGGGGGAGATTGTTGGCAAATGTGAACCAGTATGTTGACATGATGATATTGTGTTGTCATTGATGTCAATATGTTGTAGAGTGAACCGGTATAGTGAAGTTAAGCAACTGGCAAAGTGAACTGGTATAACAATGTGAACCGGTATGTGAAAAAGGGAAGTGAAATGTTTGTTCAAGGTGAACCGGTATTTTGGTATGAGAACCGGTATATGAAAGTTTTGCATGTTAACAGTTGGTAGTCTCTACTCAAGGTTTTTGGTTGAAGTGTCTTGAGCCTGTGTGACTCAACTGATAACATTGTGTGATGAGTTAGCATTGTAATGAGGATTATATCATGCTACCACATTAGCCTTGTGCACATGAAGGATATTGCATGAAGAGGATTGGTCCTATTTACCTCGGGAATGTGTGAAGTCTCGAAAAATGGTGAAGAATGTGTGATGGGTTATCACCTACATGCAATGGTGAAGAGTGAACGATGGATATTGTCTTGAAGTGTTCAACAACCAACATTCAACTGACTGAATTGCTTAACCTAAATGTTTAAGGTTTAGGATTTATGGTACTGACCTATCTGTTTCCTATAAGGTTGAAGTTTTGTTTCTTGTTGAGGTAGTTGGCAAATGGTGTGTGTGTATCTAAGTGGAGAGATACATGATTCTTGCTAGACTAGATGAGAGGATTGATACCTGCATAGTGTGTGTGCAGAATGAAGGAACTAAAGCGGATCTACATTGCCATTGAGTTCTATTACCAGATCATTGTAATACCTATTGATCTTTAACCACTTCAATAGTTGAAAAATCCCTTAACAGGGTAGCCTTAACCAACTTGTTGTAAATCCTTTAACAGGGTTATTCAAAGCCATTGAGTTCTTGAAATCCTCTAATAAGGTAACCTCTAATAGGGTGTAACCCTTAACTAGGTAGTTTAGCCATCCCTTAACTAGGTGATCCCTAATAGGATCGGTTCCTTATAGAACCTATTGTAACAGTCCTTAACCGGACTAGGCTCCTAACAGAGTAGACTTCTAAAGAGTTCAAAAATAGCTTGTGGGTATTCATCCCCACCGTGGTTTTTCCTAGTTGGGTTTCCACATGAAAAATCTTTGTGTCATGTGTGGTGTTTTTCATGTGATGGTTTAAGTGATTTGTATCTAAAGGTAAATCATACTAAATGAGCTGTTATTATATTTCTGATGATAGATTACCTGTTCATGCATAAGGGTGAAATGGAAGTGTAGTATTAAGTTGAGTGGAAAGCTAAGTGATTAACCAGTTAATTCTTGTCATAGTCATTCTTAGCTTTACCGGTTGTACTTTGTTCCAAACTGGTGTTACTGTTTGCCTGTCATTTGTAGTGTTTGTTGTCTAACCAGTTTTTGGAAAGTGTTTTTGACTGTACTGATTCACCCCCCCCTCTCAGTACCAGTTTGGTACTTACCATTCATCATTGAGTTATCAATCGCTTGATACCATTCTCATCACTGTACTTAGTGAATTCATCAGAAGTAAATTCATCACCTTGATATGTTCTCAAACATTTTATCTTTTTGCCACTCTCTTTCTCAGCTAAGGCTCTGAATGCCTTGAATTTACCAAAAGCTTTATGCTTATCCTTCAAGAATGTGACCCACATCATCCTTGAACAATCATCACTTAAGATCATGAAATATTGTTCACCTTGAATGATTCTTGTTCTTATTGGTCTACATAGATATATATGAACCAAATTTAACATGTTCTCTGCTGAGAAGGACTTTATCTTGAAATTTGAAGAAGTTATCTTTCCTAACTGACATTCTTTACAAAGAGAATTAACCGGTTTGTCTAGCTGAGGCAGACCTCTTACTGTCTTAGACTTGCTTACTTTAACAATATTGTCAAAATTTATATGACAAAATCTCGTTTACTAAAGCTAGCTATCATCTATTTTTGCAATCCAACAGTTGCTAACTTTAGGATTAAGATTAAATAGATTACCTCTGGTTTGTTTCCCAGTTGAAATCAATTCACCTTTGTTGTCAAAGATTTTTCACATACCATTTCTAAACTCCAGTGGGTATCCTTTGTCATTAAGTTGTACCACACTCAAATTATTGTGCTTTAGGCCTTCAACCCAATAAACATCGTCAATACTGCTCTTCCCATTATGAGAAATAGCTCCCTTACTTTTTACCATACAGGGTGAGTCATTGCCAAATCTGACAACACCACCATCAAACTCCTTCAGGGAAAGAAAATTTCTTCGATCACTAGTCATGTGATGTGAACAACCACTATCAATGATCCAATCATCAGAGTTATCCATCTTGGATACTACTGCCTTCTGATCTGATATTTCTTCCTTAATAGCTACAAACACAATATCTTCACTAGCATCATCATCAGATTCTTCATCAATAATACCACTCTCAATAGCTACAAGACAATCTCTCTTTCCTTTACTCTTATACTTCTTAAATTCATCTCTCTTGTATTCATTTTCACCATTAGGGAAATTAGCTGCTATGTGACCAATCTTGTTGCATGAAAAACATTTTAAAGGTAGCTTACCTCTATGGTTACCGATGCCTCTAAGCATTCATTTTGCCAACAATTCTTCAACTTCCACTAAGCTATCTTCATCATCAGAATCTCAGTTGGATCTAGATTCATAGCTATGGATGGTATCTCTACTTCTTCTCATAGATGGGTTAGAGACAAAAGCTCTGAATGCAAATTCTAATTTTTGTACACTACCATAATAGCCATTTAGTTCAAAATCAGTAAGTTTGCCAATAATAGAGTCAGGAGTTACCTTCGTCTTGTGAATGGATTCCAGCTCCTGAATAGATGCAACTCAGATAGCATAGACTGGTAGCAGGGTCCTTAGTACCTTACTGATTACTGTGGCATCTTCCACTTTCCCTCCTATACTATTTATTTCACCAACTATCTCTTTATTCCTTTGACCATACTGCTGGATATTTTAAACTTCAGGCATTCTCATGTCATCAAACTTTCCTCTTAGACTCTCCTCTTTGGAAATATTAACAAGTTCATCACCGCTATAAATCTCTTCAAGTTTTTTCCATACTTCATGTGGAGTTTCAAGACCATGAACATCTACATATTCAACATCAGACAAGGAACTAATAATAGCCTCTAATGCTTGGTGATTTTATTGTTGTTCTTTCTTCTGATCATCAATCACGATTATATTAGGTGTAATATACTTAGTTCCTATATGATCCCAATACTAACTACCAAGACTCTTAATGTAAATCTTCATTCTATCTCTCCATATTCTATAGTTATGATTGTTGAACTTCGAACCTTTTTTCTTCATCATGATCTACAAGATCTTTTCCTCAAGTTGTTAGGATTTTAGAGTAAAGAGGACCTAAGATGCTTTGATACCTATTGATGGTATGATGAAAGAATAAGTATGTGGTAGAATACTAAGACGGGGGGTGAATTAGTATACTGCAAAACTCATAGAATGTTCCCAAACTCAAATTCAATCACACAAAGTAAACATATCACATTCAAGATCAATATTCATAAGAATACTTGACATCGATCGTTATGACAACTTAACTGTAAACAACTTCAATATTGTAAACATCAACAATGATTAACCATATCTCAACATATTCATCTCTCAATACTTCTAGTTATCATACCTTATCAGAAGTTAATCAAATCAACAAATAAGATCATAACCACAAAAACTTTCACCACTTGATAGAAATGTTTATACATGGAAAACACCAAATAGGTAAAAACCATGGTGAGATGAGACTAACAAGGATAGCTATTTGAACTCTTCTGAAGTTCACCCTGTTAGGAGCCAAGCCTTTTAAAGATTTATAATAAGGCCTCTTAAGAACTAATTCCGGTTAGGAATCACCCGGTTAAGGGATTTACAAATATTCCTTGATGAAAAGAACAATACCCTATTAGTACTAACCTCACTGGAGGATTTAAGATTCCAAGCTAATGGACCACCTTGTTAGAGGATTTAATGAGTAACCAAGATTGTTAGAGCTTACCCGGTTAAGGGATTTCACTTTTGTTGTAATTGTTAGAAAACAACAAGTTTTCTTGATCTATTTAAATAGAACTGCATTTGCTTGATCAGATCCTTTTAAGCTTCAATATGCCTTCACTCAAAGTGCAAATCCATTCACTAGTTAGGCAACTACAGACTCAACAGGTTTCTGTCGATCTTGCCAACAAATTTTACAAACAAGTTAATCCACCTTAAATACAAATCAATTAGGTCAGTAACACAAAAAAAACCTAATTCTCATCATCGATATTAAAAACAAGTCAGTACAATCTTGACCATTAGAAATAATGACAATCTCTTCACATTCTTCAAGAAAATTCCAACCGCTCCATGATCACCACTCCATTGGACTTTGTAACTCATCACGCGATGTGCATTAGATGCAATCCACTTTGCTCCTTCCCTAGGAAATAAACAAACATGCCAAAATAATTTGAACTTATCCTCATACAAGGATCAGATGTGTCTTCATCATTACCACTCATCTGATTATAAACCAATAAACTTGATCAGTTAAGGTTTAACAACTGATAGGATTTACCAGTTACATTGCATAAAAAGATTTAACCCTTTACACCAGTTTACCGGTTCAACTCACAAACTTAACATACTGGTTTACAACATCTTCCACAAATCTCTTCTTACTGGTTACTAGCCAATATCAAAACAACAATATTAGCAATAACATGAACACCATTACCAGTTCAATTGACATCAATGACAACATATAATTAATGCAATCTCTATGCAAAATACCAACAAACTCAAAATGCCAACGTGTATTACAACTATGTAGTGTGTGATGTATTCAAAGAGTGTGATAGTTGTTGAGTTGCCTCTAGATCTCTGTTGGTGATACTCATGTAAGAAGCTTGATCTGCAAGTATATTGTAATCTATTTTTAAATTTTGAATAATATATTGGGTGGTTTTTAGACTATGGGGTTTTTATTTGAAAGGTTTTTCCCCATGTTAATTGCCATGTCATGGTATGCATTTTATTGATGTTTAATTTATTTAATTTTTTGTAATTTTTGTAAACATTACAAAAAAAAATCAATTACCCAACACTTAAGGTTAGTGTATGAAGTTGTTCTACTACTTACCATCCTTACATTGATAATTTTTTTAACGGGAAGGGTAATGTGCATGGAGGATTTATCCTACCTGCATGCTAACAAGGAAGTGGTTTATGATCTCCTTAGATTATCACAAGAGGGTGTTCTAGGAAATTCAATCATGCAAAGTGGTTGTCTCTTAAAATTAATACGATAAATGTTCAACTCATACCTTGATATATGAAATTTATTATTCATTATAGCTTCGTAAATTGTACACCCTTAATTAGGGTTGTATAGTTTTAGGCTTAGGTTAGCACTTGCCTTAGTGTGTTGTATTTTTCATTTTGAAATAATTCTAAAGTCATATCTTATCATTCAACACATTATAAAATTGGGCCCTTAACCCTAAGTGTGCCCCTTTCTATTTTTATCTTCTTTAATCAAATAATTAATTAAATACTAATAAGGTCCTATTTCAACATTAAAGGCCCAATTCTGCATATCTAAACATCTTTAATTGTCTCACCGAGTTGGGATTTACTTTGTAATCATGATACCTTGCATCCCTAAAAATTTGGAATAAAGTCAGCCACCATGGTGATTCACCATGGTCACAACATTTTCTCCCCGAATTTTGAGATCATGTTTTGGTGGTGTTGTAATATTAAAATCCAAATTTGTGTGAAATTATATAAATTCTAGGTCATCCTATAATCAAAAACAATGTTAGCATTTCATATATATAACCTTTCCTTTCCTCATTTGACATATCCAACAACTCTAGCAATTGAAGGAGTCTCTTGTGAAGTGAAAGTGTAGGTTTATATGAAGTCTTCAATAAAAAAATCAAGCCATTCATAAAGTTTTCATCAAGCTTCTTCATCATGAATCGAAGATTAGGAGATATTGAAGAATAATAAGGAGATTGCTGACTATTGATTGGCTTGTACCACTCCCTAAGGGTTTGGTATGGTTTCATGTTATTTCGATATCTCTATATGAGTTTCAAATTGCTCATTTTCTAGATTTGTACATTATTGCTTTAGATCCATATTGTATTTGTCATTTTAATCATTTACCTTATGTTCATTTAGGCTTTATGCTCATTAGGATGTTGATTTAGGGTAGAACTCTAATTTGTATTCTAGCTCATTAGGATCTTAGAAACACATGAGATTCTAGGGAACACACACTTTTCAATACATTATTGGCTATTTGTGGAGGTGGAAATCACAAAACCAAGAGATTTGAGTAAGACAAAACCCTATATAGCTGCCCATAGACTATTTTGTAGGTTTTAGGTACATTTACAAGTTTTTTTATGGAGCTGCAAACTTTCGAGAAGTTAGAATTCAGAGGCACAATCCTAGATCTAGAAATAGGCCCCAGATCCTTGGGATCGAGGTGCCTGAAACCTTGGTCCTATAACAAGGCACCCAACACCCTATTTCTCTACATTTTCTGATAGAATTTGGAAGTTTAGATCTAGAGTGTTTCAATCTATAGATTTCTATGTTTCAACTTAATACAGTCTCTGGGACCAAAGGGCCTAGCGCCCTAGTCCTACCAATTCAGGCTCAAATTTCTATTATAGGTGCACATCAAAATTATCTTTCTAGGTTTGTACTTTGTATCTCAGTTTCAATTCTATATTCCACTGTTATTGCAGTTTACGTAGTCATTTTCATTCACCTTACTAGCTCAGTTTGCAATTATTTCACTTTTAGCTCATTTCCCTTTCATAGCAGCAAAGGAATAGAAATCCTAAGCGTATTCCTTTCTCTTTCATAAGAAGTAGTCAAAGAGAATACTTCCTTAGGTTATTTTGTATTCCAATGTATGGAGGAAAGTGTGGTTAGGTCATAAACTACTAGATCCCATTTTTCTCTATTACATTTTGGTGAACCCGACATTCTTACACTTGCATTAATTCTTATTTTCAACTTTAGATCTGATTTTTATGCACTTAAACATTCATTTTGCAATCATATCTTATGCAGTTTCATTAATTGTATTGGTTACTTAATATGGTTTCACTTTGTTAATCGCATAATTGCTTCATTGCTTGCACATTCAATTTTCCTTCTTTCCTTTTATTGTTTCTTTCATTTTTATTTTTTTAAAAGAGATATTTAAAAAAAAATTCATACCAATTTTTTGTTCCTCGATGTTGTTAATTCTAGAATGATACATCTTTGGTGGACTTGTCTTTGCATCATGATAGTTTCTTAGAACTTCTTATGACTCTTCACCCGTCTCCTACAAATCCTACTAAGGACATTTTGAGGAAAGATGATTTTAGTAACACATGTACTAATGTTCTCCCTTCTAAAGATGAAGCATTAATAAATAGTGCTATTCCATCTCACAAAATTGTCCCTACCCATGAAGGCATCATATTGCAATGAGATATTTATAGCACTTTTCTCAAAGATCTCCCTATGTGGGATGAACCATTAGATGATGGTGTTGATTATTCTCTTAATTTTTCTCTCCCCTATCAGACTATCTTGGTCAAAGATGATGATATTATGGTAAAAGAGGGTGATATGATTGACAATCCCCTTGATAACAACTTGCCTTATATTTATTTTAATAATATTCCCTCTAAATAGATAATCCTACTTCAAGAAGAATTTATTAATATTTATTTCAAAGATCTTCCTCTCAAGGATGAATCTTTGAAGAAAGATGTTGATCCTTCTCATAGATAATACCTCTCCCATGTGGACACTTGGGTAATAGAGGATGATATGATGACTACCTTTCCTACTAACACTACATCTTCTTTCAATACTCTTCCATCTAGGGATGAAACATCAATGACTATTGGTAATTTCTCTCCCAACACTGATTTTATTCATGATAGCATTTTGGTGCAAGAAGAGAGTATCAACACTTCTTTCAATAATTCCCTTCATAGAAATGATGTTTATCCTTCTCCTAAAATGTACACCCCTTTTAAGGATACTTTGAAATAAAAGAATAATCTTAGGTTACAAGGGTTCAATATAAATAACAATCCCCTCTATGATGATTTACCTTTCATTCAATCTCATGGAAAACCTATTCATGAAGAATTTTTTGAGCTTGATCATCCTCTTTATGAATCATCTAATGATTTTAGCTCTACTAGACCTTCCTCACATGTTCCCAAACTATCTTTCATCAATATGATACATGCGAATGGTTATGAAACACATAATAAACCCCTCTTCATAGTTCAAGATGATATTTCTCCTCAAAATTTTCAACCTCTCAACAAGACTCTTTTTGTGGTTCAAGGTGGTTATAGTAATGATACCTTTTTCAATCCTAACCAAATATTTATGACTATGCAACGCAAATAATCTACTAAGAGTCCTTATGAGTATGCTAATAAAATTACTCAAGAGAGATACAATTTAGTTTCCCACACATGTAATACATGGAAAAATAGGCAACCTAATCTTCCTTTGGTTATTCCTTCTTTACTTTCTACTTCTGAACCTATTCTTCCACTAGCTTCTCATATCTCACAAACCCTTGGTAAGGAGTATGATCTTATTGAAAACTTAAAGCTACTCTTTGTTGGCATTTGCATGAAGATTGCATTGATTAACTATAGTGTTGTCATTGATGATAATATAAACCGGTAATGGAGTTGTTTTCCAACTGATAGTTGAGAAAATGAAGGAAATCAGTATTACTATAGAAGCATTGAGATCAACCAGTAACCCTACTTGTTGATATTCCAAACCCTAACCGATGGACCTTGGTGAATTGGTTGTATTGATCTATGATCAAATGGTGATCGAAGATGATTATGTCATGTATGAATGATGCACATGATGAGTTTCAAAGTGGTTTTTGGTGCATAGAGATAACTATTTTATCTTCAGAATGAGCGAGTACATTTTATGAACTCGAAATGGTATGATGAGTTACAAGATTCGATGAGTGACAATCAAGAAGCGGTTGAGGTTGTCTTGAACAATGTGTTGATGATTTCTATGTAATCCAACGGTCATGTTTAAACTGATTTGTTTTTAATCTCTATAAGATCTTACGTTTATGATGTGTTATCAACCTATTTTTTTTCTTATAAGGTCGATGACTTGTTTTGTTGTAGTGTTGGCAATTTTCATTAAGTGTTAGTGTGATTGATTGTCAAACCAGAAGGAGTATCTATAGAATTTGTGAAGGCAGATAGGAGAATGAAAAGGATCTGATCAAGCAAAGTAGTGCTATTACAAGATTAGTAAAAACCCTATTATTCTCTAATAATTACAATAGTTAAATACCTTAACTGGGTAAGCTTGAACAGGCTTGGTGTTTTCTAAATCCTCTAACTAGGTGATCCATTATCTTAGATTTCAAATCCTCTATCATGATTGCTCCTAATAGGGTATTGATTTTAATAGGGCATTGTGTCAATCCGTTAACCGGGTGGTCCTTAACCGGATCTATTCCTAACAGGACTTTATTGTAAATATTCTAATAAGGCTTGGCTCCTAATAGGGAAAACTTCAGAAGAGTTCAAAATACTTGTGGCTATTCATCCCCGCCATGGTTTTTCCCATTTGGGTTTCCACGTCAAGAATCATTGTGTCAAGTGGCGGTTTTTTTGTGTTTATGTTTCAAATGATATGGTTAATTTGTTTAAGTGGTAGAGCCACTTAAATGTGTTAAGATGACTAGAAGTGATCTGAACAATGTTTTACGAATGTTAGAAAAGTGTTTTGATGTTTTCTTTATATGATTTGAGAGTTTCAGATTTGTTTCACTGTTATATTATTATGCTAGTCAACTGGTAAACTTGACAGTGAAGTTGCAGTTTATTTCTTTGTGATTGAACCAATTAGTTCAATGATTGATTTATGATTTGGGTTTTGAGCTTGGTGCAAGTTTAGTTTATTTTATATCTATTAATTCACCCCCCCTCCTCTCATTAGTTATCCAAATCCTTATTGATTCATCATATCATCAATTCATATCAAAACATTTCAGGTCCTCTAGTGTCTAAGCCTAATAGCTTGAGGTAATGATCTAGAAAAACATGATGAAGAAAGAAGGTCTAAAGTTTAGTAGGGAAAACTACAGAATATGGAGTGATACAATGAAAATCTATATCAAGAGTCTAGGAAGTCAATATTGGGAACATTTTGTTACCAAATATACCATGCCTAGTGGGATTATGTATGATGATCAAAAGAAGGAGAAACAAGAGAATAATCAAGCATTGGAGGCCATTATCAGTTCCTTGTCCGATTTAGAGTATGTTGATATCCATGGTTTGGAGACTGCTTATGATGTGTGGAAGAAAATTAAGGATATCTATAGAGGAGATGAACATGTGAAGATTTCCAAAGAAGAGAGTTTGAGAGGTAAATTTGATGACATGCGGACGGCTGAAGGTGAGAATATTCAATGTATGGTCAGATGATCAAGGAGATAGTCGGTGAGATCAAAAGTGTTGGTGGTAAAGTGGAAGATACCACAATGGTTAGTAAGGTTTTAAGAATCCTTCTACTAGTCTATGCTATCTGAGTTGCAGCCATTCAGGAACTAAAGTATATTGATAAAACAAAGGTAACTCTAACTCCATCATTGGTAAACTAGTTGTATTTGAGTTAAATAGTGTTTATGGAAGTATTCAAAAATAGGAATCTGCATTTAGAGCTTTAATTTCTAACCCACCTATGAGGAAAAGCGGAGAAGATAGTCACAGTTATGAGTCCAAATCCAGTAGAGAAGTTGATGATGAAGATAGTTTGATTGAGCTTGAACCATTGTTGGCTAGGTAGTTACATACAAGAACTAGTAAGTAGAGCGGTAAATTACTTTTGAAGTGTTTTGGATGTAACCTGATCGGACATATTGTAGCTGACTTTCCTAATGGAGACAATGAGCACAAATGGGAGAAGTATAAGAAGTAAAAAGGAAAAGGTAAAAGAGATTACCTCATTGCAGTTGATGGAGGAATCATTGATGAGGAATCTAAGAGAGATGCAAATGAAGACATTGTCTTTGTTTCTGTTAAAGAGGAGGCATCCGATCAGAAGGCATTAGTCTCTCATATGGATTTTTCTGATGATTGGATTATAGACAGTGGTTGTTCACACCATATAATCAATGATCAAAGTAAGTTTCTTACATTGAAGGAATTTGATGGAGGCAATGTGAGATTTGGAAATGAATCACCTTGGGTGGTAAAAGGAAAGGGAACCATTTCTCTTAATGGAAAGAGTAGTGTGTATGATGTCTACTGGATTGAAGGATTGAAACATAATCTTTTGAGTGTTTCTCAACTCAATGATAGAGGTTATCCATTGGAATTCAAGAATGGAATGTGAAAAATATATGGGAGAAAATGTGAATTTATTGCAATTGGGAAGCAGACTAAAGGTAGCCTGTTTCACCTAAATCCTAAAGTCAACAACTATTTAATTACTAAAGTAGATGATAGTTGGCTTTGGCATCAGAGATTTTGTCATGTAAATTTTGATAACATTGTCAAAGTTAGTAAGTCCAAGTCAGTAAGAGGTTTTCCTCAGTTGGATGAACCGGTGAATGCTCTGTGTATGGAATGTCAGTTAGGGAAGATGACATCCTCAACTTTTAAGAGAGAATCTTTATCCGCAGAACATTTGCTAGATTTGGTTCATACAGACCTCTGTGGACCAACAAGGACTAGAAGTATTCAAGGTGATCGATATTTTATGATCTTCACTAATTATTGCTCAAGAATGATGCGGGTCACATTCTTGAAGGAAAAAACATAAGCCTTTATTAAGATTAAGGCATTCAGGGCCTTAGCTGAAAAGGAAAGTGGAAAGAAAATAAAGTGCTTAAGAACTGATCAAGGTGGTGAATTTACTTATGAGGAATTCAATAGATATTGTGAAGACAATGGAATTAAGAGGCAATTTTTTTCACCTAGGACACCACAACAAAATGGTATTATAGAGAGGAACAACCGGTCAGTTGTTGAAGCTACTAGAAATATGTTAATACAAGGAAGCGTTGCTAAAAATTTATGGAGAGAAGGTGTCAGCACAACTGTCTACACAATGAACTGGATATTGGTGAAAAGGGGTAAGGATAAAACTCCTTATGAATATTGGTATGGTAGGTCGCCTAATGTTAGTTATTTTAAGGTTTTTGGCAGTAAATGTTTTATAAAGAGAGGTGATTATGTTGGTAAGTTTGAGGTTGAATGATGAAGGCATATTTATTGGTTACTCCACCAAGAGTAAAGCTTACAAATGTTACAACAACTGGACAAAGAGAATCATTGAAAGTGTTGATGTCCAAGTGAATGAGTATCCTAAAGATATAGGAGAAACCAGTGAGGAGAAGGAAGATGAACCTTACATCCCAATTTTGCAGCCTAAACCGATGAAGCCAGAAGTTGTAGTACCAGTTCAACCGAAACAAGTAGATTTTGCAAAAGATGAAGATAGTGAGGAAGAAGAACCTGAAGATAATGATCATGTTATTCCAAGGTATGTTAGACTCAATCATAATCTTGATTAGATTATTGGAGATAAAGATATTGGAGTGTTAAATAAAAAAAGAGTTAAAGAAAATTCATGTATGATCTCCACTATTGAGCCTAGAACAACAAAGGAAGCCTTTGGAGATGATCACTAGATCAAGGCTATGGAAGAAGAGCTTGACTAGATGGAGAAGAACAATACATGCACCCTAGTACCCAGACTGGTGAATAAAAATGTAATATGTACTAAATGGGTACTAAGAAATAAATTGAATGAAGATGGATTAGTAGTCAGAAATAAAGCCAAATTGGTATGCAAAGGTTATGCACTGGAAAAAGGAGAAGACTATGGAAAGACATTTGTACTAGATGCTAGATTGGAAGATGTTAGGACTCTACTTGCAGTCGCAACATATAGGGGATTCAAAGTATACCAGATCGATGTGAAGTCAACATTTCTAAATGGAATACTTGAAGAGGAAGTTTACATTGAACATCTAGATGTTTATGCTTTGACTGATGCAAAGGATATGGTGTGTAAAATATACAAGGCACTATACAGTTTGAAGCAAGCACCAAGAGAATGGTATGAAAGACTACATTCACACTTGGTGAAGATGGGTTTTCAGAGAATAAGTGAAGATAACAATATATATCTAAAGACTGAAGGAGATAAGATACTGGTTAGTGAAGTGTTTGTGGATGATATCATTTTTGGAGGGAATGATGATATGAGTGATGAATTTGTAAATGAGATGAAAAGTGAATTTGAGATGTCTCTGGTAGGAGAGATAAAATTATTTATAGGTTTGCAAATTCAATAGATGAAGAATGGTATCTTTATCACATAATCCTAATATGTGAAAGAGGTATTGAAGATATTTGGAGTGGGAGACTGTAAACTAGTTTGGACACCAATGGTTATAGGCTGTAAACTATCTAAGGACGATGATGACACATTCATTGATGAAAAGGAGTACACGTCTATGATAGGGAAACTGCATTATGTTGCTCACAACAGACCGAATATTGCTCATGCAGTTGGATTAGTTACTATATTTTAGAAGAACCTGAAGGAGACACACATGGTAGCTACTAAAAGGATATTCAGATATTTGAAAGGTACTATTGATTATGGATTATGGTATCCATATGCAGGTAACTTTGATTTGACAATTTATACAAATGCAGATTGGGTAGGAAATGTTGATGACAAAAAGAGTAAAACTGGAGGTGCATTCTTTCTTGGACGAAGACTTGTATCTTGGAGCAGCAAGAAGTAGATTTGTATATCCCAATCTACTACTAAAGTTGAATATGTTGCAACGTATATGATTTGTACCCAAGCAATCTGGATGAAACACATTCTGGAAGGTTTCAAGTTGAAGATCACAGAACCGGTAAATATTTTTTGTGATAACACCATTGCAATAAATATTTCAAAGAACCCGATGTTGCATGCTAGAACCAAGCATATTGAGCTGAAATGTCATTTCTCAAGGGAGAAAGTGCAGAGTAAAGATGTGTTATTGGAGCATGTATCTACTAAGGAACAGCTAGCGGATATCTTTACTAAACCTCTACTTATGACTACTTTTGAGTATCTTATCATTCATCTACGGGTTGTGCCCCTACATGAGGTCAGTTGAACATATATGGAAGAAATCTGTCTCGAAGCTTATTGAAAATCTTGAAGCAGGATTGGTGTAGAGTGGAGCTAGTCCACAGTGGGAGCAGCTAGTTATAGAATAGTGAAGTATGACACTGAATGTTTTACTTTCACTTTGGAATTGTTGTCAAAGGGATAGAAGAACTATATTATTATGGGGGAGAAGAACTGTATGATTGATAGAGAGAACAACAATAGCCAATTACTAGCTAAAGACATGGAGACTCAATTGAAGGAGAGTACATGGTAAAATGTAAACCAGGATTCCTATACCTATGTATGTGAATTACTCTCAATCATCACAATCAAAGGGTATTGATATTTGTATTGCCATCAATGCCAAAGGGGGACATAGTTGGAATTTTCATGAAGATTGCATTGATGAACTATAGTGTTGTCATTGATGATAATTGAAATCGGTAATGGAGTTATTTTTCAACCGCCAGTTGAGCAACTGAAGGAAACCAATATTACTATAGAAGCAATGAGATCAATTAGTAACCCTACCTTTTGATATGCCAAACCCTAACCGATGGAGCTTGGTAAATCAATTGTGTTGATCTATGATCAAATGGTGATCGGAGATGATTCTGCCACGTATGCATGATGCACGTGATGAGTTTTAAAGTGTTTTTTGGCATGTAGAGATAATTTTTTTATCTTGGGAATGAGAAAGTACATTGCATGAAGTGGAAACTGTGTTATGAGTTACAGGATTCGATGAGAGGTAATCAAGGAGTGCTCGAGGTTTTCTTGAACAATGTATTGATGATTGCTATGTAATCCAACGGTCATGTTTAAACCGATTCATTTGTAATCTCTATGAGATCTTAGGTTTATGATGTGTTACCAACCTATTGTATTTCTTATAAGGTTGATGAGTATCTTTTTTGTAGTGTTGGAAATTTTGGTTAAGTTTCAGTGTGATTGTTTGCCAAACCAGAAGGAGTATTTGCAAAATGTTCGAAGACAGATAGGAGCATGAAAAGGATCTGATCAAGCAAAGTAGTTCTATTACCAGATCAACAAAAAGCTTGTTGTTCTCTAACAATTACAACAGTTAAATCCCTTAACTGGGTAAGCTTTAATAAGCTTGGTGTTTTCTAAATCCTCTATCCAGGTGATCCATTAACTTGGATTTCTAATCTTCTATTGAGGTTACTCATAATAGGGTATTTCTTTTAACAAGGCATTGTAGTTAATCCCTTAATCGAGTGGTCCTTAATCGGATCTTTTCCTAATAGGACATTATTGTAAAGCTTCTAACAAGGCTTAGCTCCTAACAGGGTGAACTTTAGAAGAGTTTAGAATACTTGTGGGTATTTATCCCCACCATGGGTTTTCCCATTTGGGTTTCCATGTCAAAAATCATTGTGTCAAGTGGTGAATGGTTTTTGTGATTATGTTTTGATATGGTTAATTTGTTTAACTGGTAAAGCCACTTATATGTGTTAAGATGACTGGAAGTGATCTCAATAGTGCTTTTACTAATGTTAGAAAACTATTTTGATGTATTGGTTAAATGGTTTTAGAGTTTCAGATATGTTTCACTGTTATATTGTTGTGCTAGTCAACCGATAAACTTGACAATGAAGTTGCAGATTATTGCTCAGTGATGGAACCAATTAGTTCAGTGATTGATTTATGAGTTGGGTTTTTATTTTGGTGAAAGTTTAGTTTGTTTTCTATCTATAGATTCACCCCCCCCCCCCTCTCAGAAGTTGTCTGAATCCTTATTGATTCATCATATCATCACTCTCGCCAAGATATCTCTTTTGGATTTTATTAAAACTTCATCCACATATCATGAAATATTACAGGATTCTTTAAAGAACTTATATGCCCCAACTACAGTGGGACCTAATAATATGACTTCTTTGATTGATCATATGAAAGAATCTAAAGACTAAATTGTGTATACACAAGATGAATTACCATCCCCTAAAATTCAATATCAATATGATCCTATTATCATTGTTGTTATTATCAATCGTAATTATATAAGAAGAACCTTAGTGGATAATGGATCTAACCTTCATATTTGTAGCATTCATTTTTGCATAAAATTAAGGTGGATCCTTCTTCTATTGGACATGATTCTCATACTATTTCTAGCTTTGACAATATTTCTAATAAATATTTAGGTACTATATGTTAGGATAATTGGTGAACAATGGAGAGGGGGGGTGAATTAGTTGTTAATAGATTATATCAGTTAATCCACTTAATAACCTTTAACCAGATTAAGTACTAGTAAAGAAGAAACAAATGCCGGTTGGAACAAATACCAGTAAACAATACAGCTTAATAATTAAACAAATAATCAATGCAAATAAACCAAACCACATAGAACCATTATTTGTACATGAAAAACCTGGAAAGGGAAAAACCATGGTGGGAAGCCTACCCATAGTCAGATGATACTTCTGGAGAAAGTATGTGATATAATGAGGGGCCTACACATGCAGGAAGACACACTTCCTAGAGCACACTTCTCATTACAAAAGAGTCTTACTGAATACAAAGAGGTTATAACTACCTCAAGATAAATGGACAACAATCTAGAGTAATGAGCTACCAAAGATAGCATCTACCATGCCTGATTATAGTCTTAGTTAAGCTCAATACTGAAGGCCTTTGACCTCTTCCTTAATCCCAACTCGATCACCTATGATCAACCAAATATCCTTCGCATATGCTATTACATTCCATGACCATGACACTTATCCCCATGATCTATAATGAGATCTTACATCATTTTATACCAATCGTAAGGCCTAAACCAATTATCTCGGCTACCTAAAATATATTACAATAAGATCATTAAATAAATCCATATTACAATGATATTCCATGTTGTCTTAAGACCAAAACAATAATAACCAATCCATAGAACATCCTAAAATATCCCAGTAATTTTTAGAGTACACGTTAATATGATACTGGTCCATAACCTAGATAGGAACCAGACCTATTCTAGGTCCACCATGCCAAAGCAATGTCTCCACCTGGTTGAAGCATGAACAAAGAACATATTTAGCATCTTGAAATCCATCTAGAAGCCGCACCAACACCACTTATGCATTCTGTCAAGATTCCTCAGTGAAAGCTTTGTCGGTTAAACCTTAAACCAATGTCGATAAGGGTTTACAAGAGTGTCTGATAGCATCTGATTACGAAGTCAATACCAACTGAGTAAAACATTCTCCAATAACATGTAACACACAAAATCAAACATACTATATTGATCCAAACATGTCAAAAGTGTCCAACAGATAGTCCTTTGTGCTGGTAAAACTAGATCTTCTACCGGTAACAAAAACATGTTTGCTGGTAACCAAAACCTCTCTGTCGGTAACCAACCATAACAACTAGTGTTGAGATCAATGACAAAACATCAATGCAACACATAATCAATTCATGCATAATGCCAACAATGTCCCCCTTTGGCATTCATGGCAACACTAGATGTGAAAACATCTAAGTACCAAAAAAATCCCAAACAAGTCTTCCCTTGTGGAAGACAACCAACAATCTCCTAGATATCAATAACTCCCCCCCTTTGATTACTATCTCTGAAAAGTTCTGAATTTATTTTTCACATCACTATCTCTCCCCCTTGGACATGAATGCTAGATATGTGACACAAATATCAAAGAAATAATATAAATATCTGAATCTCAAACTTGGCTACTCCCCCTAAGTAGTAGCACCACTCATCGGTGCTGGAATGAATAATATCTCTAATAATGCATGTCAGACTGATGAAAAATTGCATCAATCAAGTCTCTGTCAGAGGGGCAGAAACCCCTAACCTATCTCTCAAATACTCAAATGATTCCTTAGATAGTGGTTTAGTGAATATGTTTACAATCTGTTCTTTAGTGTTCACATAAACCAATTTGACTTCCTTTCCTAATACCTTATCCTTCAGAATGTTATACTTTATTGATATATGCTTAGCCTTGGAGTGAAATAACATATTCTTAGACATGTCAATAGTTGCAGAGTTATCACAGTAGATAACTATCGATTCACTATAATTTACCCTGATATCCTTCAACATTTGCTTCATCCACAAGACTTGAGTGCAATTAGTTGTTACTGCAACATATTTTGGTTCTGCAGTAGATAAAGAAATGCATGACTATTTTTGTTGATCCATGAAACCAATTTCTTCCCAAGAAAGAAAGCTCCACCAAAAGTGATCTTCCTATCATCTCTATCTCCTGCCCAATCTGAGTCAGTATATTCACACAAAGTGAAATCATCATTTTTAGAATACCATATTCCATATTATGTTGTTCCTTGCAAATGCTCAAATATCCTTTTTACTGCACATTCATGATTTTATTTAGGATTACTTTGATATCTTGAAACAATACTTACTACATTCATAATATCTAGTCTAGTCCGAGTTAAGTATAGCAAGCCACCAATCATAGACTTGTACCTTGTCAGATTTACCGATGTAGAAGTATCCTTGATAGATAATTTCTCACTTGTCACCATAGGAGTAGTTACTGGTTAGGAATTATCCATACCAAACTTCTTCAACAATTCCCTTAGATACTTAGTTTGACAGATAAAACTGCCTTTGTCAGTTTGAGTAATTTGCAAACCTAAGAAAAATATAATCTCACCAATCATGGGCATTTAAAATTCACTCTTCATATTATTAAAAAATTCCATGCACAATTTATCTTCTCCTCCGAAAATGATACCATCAACAAATACTTCAATAATCAGAATATCATCATTAGTGATCTTATAATATAAATTACTATCATCACTGCCTTTAGTAAAACCAAAATTCAAAAGATATTTATCCAACCTTGCATACCAAGCTCTAGGAGCTTGTTTCAATCCATATAAAGCTTTCTTCAATCTTCAAACCATATCTTTATCATCTATCAGTAAAAATCTATCAGGCCATTCAATGTTTATCATCTATCAGTAAAAATCTATTAGGCCATTCAATGTATACTTCTTCTTCAATTTCACCATTCAAAAATGTACATTTAACATCCATTTGTTAAACCATATAGTTCTTATAAGCTGCATAGGTGAGAAATAGTCTAACAACTTCAATTCTGGCTATAGCTGCAAATGTTTCACCATTGGAGAATATCCTTTACAAACCAATTTAGCCTCATTTCTTACAAATTGACCATCCTCATTTAATTTATTCCTAAAAACCCATTTAGTTCCAATAACATTCTTATTTTTAGGCCAAGGAACTAAAGTCCAAGTCTCATTCTTCTCTATCTGATCTAATTCATCTTCTATAGCCTTTAACCAATGTTTATCCTTAGAAGCTTCAATAATAGATTCCGGTTCAACTTGAGAAATAAGACATACCTTTTCATTTGCCAGTCTTCTTCTTGTCATAACTCCCTTGTTTCTATCTCCAATTATTTAATCTTCAGAGTAATTTAATCTTACATACCTTGTTGTCTTCTGAATTTTAGATTCATTGCTTTGATCATCAGTCATAGTTGAATTTTATGATTGTGCTGGTGTAGCTGTCTTAGTTTCCTATATCGATTGAGGCATTGTCAGTTCATTTATGATCATTTCCACTGTCGGTTCCCTATCATATGATATAGACTTATTTTTGTATTTATCATCCACTTTCACATTAGAACTCTCCATAATTTTCTGCAATCTTTTGTTATAACATCTATATGCTTTTCTTTGAATTGAATAACCAAGAAATATCCTTTCATCACATCTAGGTTCAAAATTTCGAATTGAATCATCTCTTTTGATATAGCATTTACTTTCAAAAATTCAGAAATATTTAGCAGTAGCTGTATGTCCAAACTATAATTCATAAGGGGTCTTACCGGTTTCACCTTTGATGTGAACTCTATTGAATGTGTAGAGTGTTTTACTCACTACTTCTCTCTAGTAGATGTGAGGAAATTTGGCTTCCATTATCATAGCTCTTGCTGCATCCAAAATGGTTTTGTTCTTTCTTTCCACTACTCCACTATGCTGAGGAGTCTGAGGTGCAGATAACTGTCTCCTAATTCTATTTGTCTCATAATAACTGTTAAATTCATGAGAAGTGAACTCACCACCTTGATCTGATCTTAGACATTTGATTTTCAATCCAGTTTCTATTTCAACCTTTGCTTTAAAGATCTTGAATCTATCAAAGGATTCCGACTTCTCCCTAAGAAAAGTCACCCACATCATCCTAGAATAGTCATCAATAATTAACTTGAAATACCTATCACCTTGAAAGCTTCTAGTCCTTGAAGGACCACATAAGTTAGTTTGAATCAAATCTACTACATCATTAGATTTATCATGTATGCTCTTAAAAGAAGTTCTAACTTGCTTTCCCAATTGACATTCCTTACATACCGGATTATGAGGTTTCATAATCTTAGGTATATCCCTAACTACCTTAGTTGAACTGATCTTAACAATACAATCAAAATTAACATGACACAACCTCTTAGTCCACAACCAACTCTCATCAATATGATAAATCAAACATGTCTTATTACAGTTGTTCAAGTGAAAGACATTACCTTCAGTTTGATTACTAGTTGCAATCTCCAAACTAGTCTTGTTAATGATTTTGCATTTTCTATCTTTAAACTGAAGTTCGAAACCCTTGTCCACCAATTGACCAACACTCAAAAGATTATGCTTTAAACCTTCTACATAATAGACATTATCAGTATTATGCTTTCCATCCAAAGAAATAATACCTCTACCTTTGGTCATACATGCTTTTTCATCTCCAAATCTGACTTGACCACCATTGTATTCTTGCAGGGACAAAATTTTTCTTTTATCTCTATTCATATGATGTGAGCATCCACTATCAATTACCCATGCATCCTTATCTTCAAATTTTTTTGTCAAGGCCTTTTCTTCATTCATGATAGCCAGTTCCAGTTCATCTTCCTTTAAAGCATAGTACACCCATTCCTTTCCATTGTTAGATCCACTAGTAGAGTCTTATGCTGGTTCATTCCCAGAGTCATCACTTACTCTTTCCTCATCCACTATGTAGAATTGCTTGCTTTTCTTGAATCTATATCTATTTTGGTTAGGGTTTAATTATTTCTTAACTCTTTCTTCAAATATTACATTCCTTTCAAGACATCTAGATGAAAAATGACCAATATTATTACATGCAAAACATTTAAAAGTTGTTTTTCCTTTATACTTCTTGTCAATCCTTTAGGTACTATTCTAGAAAATAAGACTTCAAGTTGCTCAAATTATTCATCTTATTGTTGGCATATGTGAACTAGTATGTTGCAATGATGATATTGTGTTGTCATTGATGTCAAGATGTTGTAGAGTGAACCGATATAGTGAAGCTAAGCAACTGGCAAAGTGAACCGGTAATATACTGCAAACCGATATATGTGAGAACTGGTATAACATTGTGAACCGGTATGTAAAAAAGAGAACCGATATAACATTGTGAACCGGTATATTGGTATGAGAACTGGTATATGGAAGTTTTGCATGGCTACAGGTTGGTAGTCTCAGCTTCAAGGTTTCTAGTTGATGCATTACCTATGTGATACAACCAATGACGTCTTGTGATGAGTTAGCATTGTAATGTGGGTTATATCATGCTGCCACATCAGCCTTGTGCATGTGAATGATCTTGCATGAAGAGGATTAATCATATCTACCTTGGGAATGTGCAAAGACTATGCAAATGGTGGAGAACATGTGATGGGTTATCGCATTCATGAAGCAGTGAAGAATGAATGATGGAGATTGTCTTCAAATCCGTTTAAGACCATTGTATTCAAATGCAAAGTGTTAAATGGTAAGGATTGAACTGACTGAATTGCTAAAACAAAGCATTTAGGGTTTAGGGTTTATGCTACTAACCTATATGTTTCCTATAAGGTTGATGTTTTGCTTCATGTTGAGGTTGTTGGCAACTATTGTGTGCATATCTAAGTGCAGAGATACCTGATTCTTGCAAGACCAGATTGGAGATTTGATACCTGCAAAGAGTGTGTGTAGAAGGAAGGAACTAAACTGGATTTGCATTCGCATTGAGTGCTATTACCAAGTCATTGTAATACCTATTGATCTTTAACCACTTCGACAGTTGGAAAATCCCTTAATAGGGCAGCCTTTACCGACTTGCTATAAATCCTTTAACAGGGTGACTCAAAGCCATTGAGTTCTTGAGATCCTCTAATAAGGTAGCCTCTAATAGGGTGTAACACTTGAGCTGGATATTTTTGGTTGTCTTCTATTGGAGACTTGTTTGGCATTTCTTGGTACTTAGATATTTTTTCACATCTAGTCTTGCCACCAATGCCAAAGGGAGAGATTGTTGGCAATATGGAAGAATTGATTATGGGGAGAAAGATTATGTGTTGCATTGATTATTTGTCATTGATGTCAACACTAGCCATGTTTTGGTAACTGACAAACATGTTTTGGTTACCTGCAAAAGATCTAGTGTTATCAGCAAAAGAGACTATTTATTGGACACTTCTGACATATTTGGATCAATGGAGTATGTTTGGTTTTATGTGTTACATGCTTCTGGAGCATGTTTTTGTCAGTTGGTATTGACTTGGTGATCAAATGCTATCATACACTCTAGTAATCCTATACCGGTAAGGGTTTAAGGTTCTACCAGTAGAGCTTTTATTGAGAATCTTTAACATGATGCATAAGTGGTGTTGGTGTGGCTTCTAGATGGAATTTGGGATGCAGAAGGTGATCCTTGATCAAGCCTCGACGGGTTGGAGACATCGCTTTGGCATGATGGACCCAGAATAGGTCTGGTGCCTATCTAGGTTATGGACCGGTATCATGTTAATGTATTCTCTACACATTACTAGGATGATTTATGGATTGGTTAATGTTGTTTTGGTCTAAAGCCGACATGGCATATCATTGTAATATAGATGTAAGTAATGATCTTATTGTAATATCTTTTAGGTGGCCAACCTAATTGGTTTAGGCCTTAGGGTTTGTATAAATCAATGTAAGATCTCATTGTAGATCGTGGTAGTGGATATTGTAAATCATGGTAGTGGATTAGGCATGGGAATGTAATGTGAGAATAATGTAATATCATTCAGGTAGAGGATTTGGTCAATCATTGAAGATAGAATTGAGTTTATGTAAGAGGTCAAAGGCCTCCAATATTCAACTTAAGTGGGACTGTAATCAGGCATGGTAGATACTATCTCTGGTAGTTCATTCTACTGGATTGTTGTCCAATTATCTTGAGATGGTTTTAATCTCTTTGTAGTCAATGAGACTCTTTTGTAATAAGTAGTGTGCTCTAGGAAGTGTGCCTTCCTGCATGTGCAGGCCCCTCATTGTATCACATACTTTTTGCAGAAGCATCATCTGAGTGTGGTTAGTCTTCCCACCATTGTTTCTCCTTTTGCTAGGTTTTCCATGTATAAATCATGTTGTTATGTGTTATGGTTGCATTGTGTCAATTATTTATTTCTTTGTTAAGTTATATTGTTTACCGGTATCTGTTTGTACCAGTATCTGTTTCTCCTATTTCGGTATTTAATGTTTATGTGCTCTGGTTTAAGTTTGTAAAGTGGATTAATTGCTATAATCTTTTGACAACTAATTCAGCCCCCCTCCCCCCTTCTCAATTGTCCATCGGTTATCCTAACACTAATAGAAATGCAAAAAATATGAATGCAAGGGATCTTTATTGCTCCAAAATGAGGTGTATTTATAGGAATCCCAAGGCCAAAGATGAGTTGGCAGGAATCAACAACGGAGATTCGATATGAAGATATCAAGGGATAAGATTGAAAAAGTTGGAGAAGAGGTTGGAGGAAGGGACACTTGTCATCTCTATGGTGGCAAGTGTAAAGGAACTTTGTTCATGAGAGAGAAAGTGTCCAAGGGAGAAGACATGTGGCAAAAGTGCCATGTGTCTCAAGGAGGAGATATCCAATCCACGTGAAGTTAGAGTAAAAGAGGTTAGGATATGCAAGATAGGATAGGGTTTGTTAAACCTAGGATTAGATAGAATGGGTTAGGTTAAGGAGTGGTTAGGTTAAGTGGTTAGAAGTTAGGAGCCATGTGCTCATATTTGAATTTAGAAAGTCAAATATTAGGAAAATGGTAATTAATCTCAACAAACTTGTGTTTGTTAATCTTAATTATGAATTAGAAGAATTGATTAAAATGAGGGGAATTAATTTTAGAATTAATTAATCAAAAAAGGGATTATTGAATGAACTATATAAATAAATCAATTAGACTTATTTACTAGTAGATGAATATGGAAATTAATCAAATTGCTTGTGAATTCCATTAAGTGGGAAGGGGGATTAATTAAATAATTGTGTATTTAATTAATTATCTTCAGACCATTTTTAGGTGTATACAATGTGTACTATGGTGAAGGTTTTTTTTTTAGAAATTTAAAAATAAATAAATGTTTGGCACCAATTTCTACTTTTAGAAACTATTCAAATATGACAAGCCTAATTTGAACTAAAATAATCACAATATAAAAAACTCCTTAAAGTAAGTGTATTTCAAGAAATAAAATGATTCAAAATTATTTAAACATCTATTTTTTATATTTTTTTGGCACAATTGGTATGGTTATAGATTAAAGGTATAAAGAAATAGAATAATTAATTCATTTAGATTATTGATTGTGTGTCTTTACACCAACTAATACTTTCAAAGACCTATATCAATAATAGTTAATATAATTATTCATTCATTTAAAATCAATTATTGTAAATATAGGTATCTTAAATATCAAACTCCAAGAAAAATCTATCAAAATATTTAAATAAATATATATAAAATATGTGTATTAATTACTAGTCAATTGAAAAGGGGAAAAAACAAAACATGCATGATTTATGAAAATCTTATAAAATCAATTAACTCAAGCTATTGATAGATTTTTTTTTTGGTGTAATTAATTATTCATGTTGGATATAATTACAATTTACTTAACTTTACTTAGGTATGTCACAACCCTCCTTTATCACCTTTTTTGATTTAAATACAAAACTCTATTTATATTCCATGGATAAATTATTGAATAGGGAATAAAAATAATAAACCACACACACATGGAAAATGCATATATATTTTTAATTTGTTATTTAACTTCCCTCACCCCAAATTAAGGCAAATGTTGTAGGAGGAATAAGAAGCTTCTAGAGGCTTCTCCACCTCCTTGCATGTAACTCCTCCCACTAAGCCTAATCAATTTGCATGGAGGCCAAATTGGGAGAGAATCTCTTGTTTTTCAATTAATAATTAGGTAGTGGGAATTTGAAATTTCTTTTATAAAATAGGTACAAGTTTCAAAAGGAGAGTTAGCTATTCCATAAGAAATTTCTGCAAGTTGAATTCTCCTTTGTAGTCCACTTTCATTGGCAGCTAAGATTTTTGTTGGGAGGATTTCTCTTCAATTTGGAGGATCAAGGAAGACTCTACACCATCTCCAAGCATCCAGGTTCCTTCATCTTAGTTTATGCATCTCATTTTTATGGTAGATTAGATTTGATTAGATTAATTATGAGTATGAAATTCATTTGTGTTTTGTTAAAGAATTAGTTTTAGATTTTGTAGAAAATGAGAGTCATGGTTTAAATAAGATTCATTGTTTAAATTCTTGATATGAAATTAGTTTTAGATTTTGTAAAGAATGAGATTTATGGCTTAAATGAGATTCATTGTTTGAAATTTTGATAAGGAATTAGTTTTGTAGATTTTGTAGAGAATGAGATTTATTGTTAAATAAGATTCATTGCTTAAATTTTTGATAAGAAATTAGTTTCAGATTTTGTAGAGAATGAAATTCATTGTTTAAATTTTTGATAAGAAATTTGTTTCAGATTTTGTAGAATGAGATTCATTGTTTAAATTCTTAAGTTTCAGATTTTGTAGAAAATAAGATTCATTGTTTTAATTCTGATAAGAGATTAGTTTCAGATTGAAAGAAGTAGAGTAAATGGAAATTAGATTCATTGTCTTCAGTTTATTTTGATAAAAATTAGATCTCCCTGTGTGTACAAACAATTTTCTCTGTAGACAAATCTCCCTATGTGTATAAATAAATCTCCTCTCTCTGTGAATGAATTTTCCCTGTGTAAAGAACAAAAGAAATGAATTCCTTTCTCTGTGAATGAATTTTCCCTGTGTAAAGAAATGAATTCCTTTCTCTGTGAATGAATTTTCCCTGCGTAGGAAACAAAAGAAATGAAGAAAAGATATAAACTCTCTCTATCTGTGAATGGATTTCCCTGTGTAGAAAACAAAGAAATGGAAAAATACCTCTGGTAACTGCTTCATTTTGTCCCTGAGACAAACCTGCAACATTGTTATTGCCTATTATTTACCCTGCTCTAAGTAATCTTCAAAAAGATTAAAAGAAAAAAATTATAATACTCCTGTATAAGAAAAATGACAATAATATTATAACTTATATATATATATATATTATATACATACATATATATATATATATATAAACAAATAACCCAAAAAAAAACGAGAAAAGCATATCGAACGTTAGGAAAAAACCTCCCAAAAACTCCCGTAACGCATGGCGTTTTCGTTGGACGTCGGCAATGTGTGCATGGACGGTTACGTTGAACCGTCGCAGAGTACGGAGGGGCCCGCGGGTCCCCTCACCTCTGCGGACCTGCGCATGCAGGGCCGCAGGGGTGATGGGACCCGTGGTCCCCACCCCGCACCCTACATTAAACCAAAAACTGTGCGTTAATTAAGTTCTTTTCTCCCTCTAAGTTGTAATCGAAATTTTTCTTGGGGATTTATTTTATAGATTAATACATGTGTTAGTTGCTAAGTTATTTAATTTTTTTGTTGATAGTAATGACATTTAGGAATTAATACTTAAGTCAATCACTAGGTTATTTAGTTAAATTTTTTTTTTGTTGATAATAATGGCATTTAGGAAATAATGTTTTTCTTTGATCATTTTGGTAAACTTTAAGATATTGTATTTCGACTTAGAAAAATTGGGCTAATATGTAGCAAGCTCATAATTAAATTGCCTTAGCAAGTTTTTTTTTTAAAATCGTAGACTATTTCCTTTTAAAATTTAAGTTACTCAACCCATTAAGAATCGTTGATTGGTCTTTAATACAAATGCTTAAATGTAATCGTTATTTTGGATCCATAGCATGCGAATTATTTATAGAATAATTATATCTTCACGAAATTACTATTATGCAAGTTTCATTGTTATGCAAATTACACTTCAAGTAGTTACTTCAATTATTTACGCTTTCATTTTGTTATTCGTAGTTAGAAAACTAAATAAAGGAAGTTGGAAAATCAAAACTAGCAGCGTTCGGTATATATGGTGCCTCTGGGTCACGCTTACGGGTAATGCCGTCGTGTTGAACTACTGCACTTAACGCCTAATAAAGCTGCATTAACGATGTCTGTGGCATCGTCCCTATAAATCGTCGGGGAGTAATAAGGGACATTTGGAAGTTAAAAATCCAAGGGGCGGGTAATCCCTCTTGGATCGGTAATTTAATAAGATAACTTTTAAATGAATTTCACATCCGTTGAGATAAACCATAGTAAACCCCTCTTAGGGATGGTCAAGTTAAAAGCTCTCGTGAAATTTACTTTATTTATTTATTTATTTATTCATCTCGAAGGGATATTGGTGATTTCAATTGGGTGACGCTCATGATAAGTATTAGGATCTAGTTACTTTGTTTAGGCCACAAGCAATAGGCCATCTTGAGCCTTCGCTTAAGTGCTACCATCGTGGGTAGTAACCGCAGAGAAACTGTCTGGGACACTGACCCTAGAAAGGGTTGCGTACCCACAAATCAGTTTACATCAAACCATAGATTAGAAAATAGAACTACATACTTTACGCCTTGATCCTGTGCCGAAGCGGGTATGTAGGCAGTCTTGGGACGGAGTTGTCCCTTATACTCAGGTGTTCGTGGGTAGGGTCTAGGCTTGGTTGAGTAAGAATCCTAATTGAAAGATAAGATAATCAAACTTAATTCAATGCATACTCGGAAGGAATCCTATATGGATTCGCTTGACTTCCCGAGGCTTTAAGCCAAATTTCGAGGCAGAATTCAAGCTTGTATTATTTTCTTATTACTCCTAAGGACGACGACCTCGGTGCATTCTTGTTAGAAGAATGTAGTACTTAGTGAGTGGCTCAGGACCCGAATGGTCCCGATGAGTCTAAGTCTCTGGCCAGAGCATCTCCTATCCCGTTTGGATGGATGCCTACCCCGTATGGGTAGATGCCTATCCCGTATTGGATAGATGGAAATTACGTCCCGTATGGACAATTGCCTAACCCGTATGGTTAGAAGCTCATCCCGAATGGATGAATGCCCAATCCTATTTGGATGGATGCCTAGAGTATGCAATTGAATAAAACATAATAAAGGAAAAAAAAAAAATATACTCAAATTTTGTTGGATGAATTATGGTGGGTTATTACATGTGGTATCAGAGCAAAGGTTCAAATCTAGGCCTTGTGCTCACTTCAATTTATTCAACTAAGGGAATGTTTACAATAATAGAAATTAAATTTTATTCTACAAAAAACAAAAAAAACAAAAAAACTAACTACCTAATTTAACTTTCAGGTAAAACCTAGAATGGCAAGAGGAAGAGGAAGAGGAAGAGGAAGAGGAAGAGGAAGAGGCAGGGGTAATGGGAGATGTACCAGGAGTCAAAGGGAGGAAAACCATGAGGAAAACCATGAGGAAAACCATGAAGGGAACCATGAGGAAGATCATGAAGAGGTTTGACACAACCTAGGGAATAACGGAGATGGGGTCCAAGCTATAATCGACCTTCTAACTGAACAAAGAGATAAAATCAACTTCCTGGAACAATCACTGCAGGACCTTAGGGAAAGGCAGAATGACTATGAGAATAGAAGTGGTACCGAGAACGGAAACCCTGGTAGCAATCATGGAAATGTGATGGGTAATGGGAAGGAAAATAACATATTGGAACTCTCCAAGGATTTGAAGAAAATCACCCCTCCTAAGTTCGATGGGAGGCAGATTGGTGAAGGGGCTGAGAATTGGCTAAATGAAATGGAAAAATATTTTGAGTTAAGAGATTTTAGCGAGACAACCAAGGCTTTATGGGGCTCCTATCAACTCACAGGGGAGGCGGCTAGTTGGTGGACCAACACCAAGGAACAAAATGGGTATAATAGGGATACGATCACATGGGATCAATTTTTTCACCATTTTCGAGATAGGTGGCTCCCTCAATTGTTCTTTGATGAGAAAGTGACAGAATTCCATAATCTACGTCAAGGGTCCCTATCCGTTCAACAATATTGGGATAAGTTCGCCAAGTTGCTGAAGTACGTGCCTATGTACCAAAAGGATGAAGAAGGCCAAGCAAGGAAATTCATTTTGGGGCTGAATGCCAACATAGGGGCAGAGGTTGATATGCATGAACCCAGAAACATGAATGAAGTACTTGAAAAGTCCCTAAGGCAAGAGAGGAAGATTCAAACACTAGCAGGACAGAACTATAATGGGAATCACTCATTTAAAAGGAAGCAAGAATTCAATGGAAACACTAATTTCAACAAGGGTCAAAGGAATAACTCTTCCGAAAGGAGACCACCGCCTAATCAATATCAGAGGAATGGAAATGATAATAACAGGGGCAATAATAACAGGGGCAATAATAACAGAGGCAATGATAACAGGGGCAACTATAATAGGAATGACCAGCAGAACAGGATAACTTATCCACCCAGGGGAAATGAAACAAGGAATGATCCCCCTAGAAATCAAGGTAGGAGAGGTCCTCCAGGCGGATGCTTTATGTGCGGGGAAAATCATTTTGCTAGAGATTGCCCCAGGATGCAAGGACAAATTAGAGCCAATCAACCCCAACAAGGGCCCCAACAGAGGATTCATGCAGCAGTTAGGAACCAAAGAAGAAGATACCAGAATGTTCCCGTGGAAACTACAGGTACACTATTTGAACAACCACTATCAATTCTAATTGACACTGGATCATCTGAATGTTTCATCTCACCTGAATTAGTGAACAAATATGCATTAAAAGTTAATCAAATGGAGTCATCATGGATGGTTCAATATGGGGACAAGGCAACTAGGGAAGTAACTAAGTGTTTACCGAGGGCAAGGGTACAATTCCCTGAGTTCGAAACAAGGGTAGATCTCTATGTGGCACCCTTAGGATTATATGATGTAATTATGGGAATGAGTTGGTTAGCAGACCATCAAGCTAATGTAGATTGTTATAGCAAAGTTGTTGAATGTTTGGATGATGGGGGGAAAAGGGTCAAAATCCAAGGAAAGTTTAAACCCATTAATATAGAAACTATCTCAGCAATGCAATTAAAGAAGGAAAGGAGAAGAGGAGGACAAATCTTTATGGTCGAAATTGATGAAGGAAAGGAGGAAAATACCCCAACATTTGAAAATACCCCTTTCTTAAAGGAGTTTAAGGATGTTTTTCCAGAAGAACTACCCAGTTTACCCCCTAAGAGAAAGTTTGACTTTTCTATCGAAGTACTCCCAGGAGCTGAACCAGTATCAAAGGCACCTTACCAAATGAACACAACCGAATTACAAGAGCTCAAAATGCAATTAGAGGAACTCTTAGCTAAGGGATTAATAAGGCCAAGTGTATCACCATGGGGAGCGCCAGTTTTATTTGTTAAGAAGAAGGATGGAACCTTAAGGCTATGCATCGACTATAGGATGTTGAACAAAGTCACCATAAAGAATAGGTATCCCTTACCTCGCATAGAGGACCTTTTTGACCAAATGAAAGGAGCGGCAGTTTTCTCAAAGATAGATCTTCGGTCAGGGTATCATCAACTCAGAATTAAGGAAGAAGACATTCCGAAGACAGCTTTCAGGATGAGATATGGACATTATGAATTCACAGTAGTTCCTTTTGGAGTAACTAATGCCCCAGCTGCATTCATGAACCTGATGAATAGTGTATTCCATGACTACTTGGATAAGTTTGTTTTGGTATTTTTGGATGACATATTGATTTATTCTAGAAATGAAGAGGAACATTTAGCGCACCTACAAATTGTTTTGCAAAGATTGAGAGAACATAAGTTATATGGAAAATTGTCCAAATGTGCCTTCTTTGAGGAAAAGATTCACTATCTTGGGCATATAATATCAAAGGAAGGAATAGTAGTCGACCCAGATAAAATAAAGGCGATAGTAGAATGGCCAATCCCTAAGAATGTTTCAGAGGTAAGAAGCTTTATGGGGCTAGCAGGTTACTATAGGAGGTTTGTGGAAGGATTCTCTAAGATAGCAAATCCCATCACCTCATTGCAAAGGAAGGGAAAAAGGTTTGTATGGACCGAGCAAAGTGATAAGGCATTTCAAATCTTGAAGGGAAAACTAACTTCAGCACCCATTCTAAAGGTACCAGACCCAAATGGACACTTCAAAGTTGTAACAGATGCTTCTATTGAAGGGTTAGGAGGAGTACTTGTCCAAGATGAAGGGGTAGTGGCTTATGAATCTAGGAAGCTAAAGACTCATGAAGTCAATTATGCACCCCACGACTTAGAGTTGGCAGCAATTGTGCATGCCCTGCAAAAGTGGAGACACTTCTTACTAGGGAAGCCCTTTGAGCTTAAGTCGGACAACCAAGGACTAAAATACATCTTTACCCAACCTCACTTAAATGCCAGACAAAGAAGGTGGTTAGAGTTTCTAAGTGAATATGACTTTGAGATTGAATATATTAAGGGAAAAGAAAATAGGGTGGCAGATGCCTTAAGTAGGAGGAGACACTTGATGACTATAGCAACCTTCAAAACCTCTTTCAAAAGGAAAGTAATGGATGAGAAAGGACATGACCCATGGTATGAGCAAGTCAAATTAACTATAAGACACAACCCAACCGACCCTAAGGTCGAAGGGTATACATTAGATGAAGATGGGTTGCTCAGATACAATAATAGAATCTATGTTCCTAATTCAGGGAATTTAAGGGAAGTAGTCTTATCGGAGGCTCACAATGCCCCTTATTCAGGCCACCCAGGAGTTAACAAACTTTATGCAGATCTAAAGAAGCTATACTTTTGGCAAGGGTTGAAGAGCGATATTGTCAAGTATGTAGCTAAATGTTTGGAGTGTCAAAGAGTAAAGGCAGAACATAGGCATCCAGCTGGATTGTTACAATTGCACGATGTACCTCAACATAAGTGGCAAGTTATTAGTATGGATTTTGTACAAGGGTTACCCATGTCACCTTCTAGGCATGATGCAATAATGGTGGTAATTGACAAACTCACTAAGGTGGCACACTTTATACCAGGAAATCTGACGGATGATGCACCCACCTCGGCTAGACGCTTCATTAAGGAGATAGTTAGGTTGCATGGAATACCAGAGAAAATCATATCAGACAGAGATGCAAGATTCACTTCCAGGTTTTGGACCACTCTTCAATCAGCTCTAGGAACTCAACTAAATTTTAGCACCGCATACCATCTGGAAACCGATGGTCAGACAGAAAGGACAAATCAGATTATGGAAGACCTGCTTCGCATGTACTGCATGGACCAACAGAGGAAATGGGAAGAGTACCTACCTTTGGTAGAGTTTGCCTACAATAATACATATCAAACATCTTTGGGAATGGCACCTTTTGAAGCTTTGTATGGTAGACCATGTCGAACACCTTTGAGTTGGGATAGCCTTGAAGATAGAGTGATTATTGGGCCAGATATGTTGAAAGAAATGGAAAGGAAAACTAAGGAAATTAGGCAAAGATTGAAGGAAGCCTCGGATAGGCAGAAAAGTTATGCAGATAAAAATAGAACACCAAGGGAGTTTGAGGTAGGAGAGAAAGTCTTCCTAAGGGTTAGGCCACACAAGAGTTCCATAAGATTTGGGAAAAAGACTAAGCTTGCACCTCGTTATGTCGGACCTTTTGAAATATTGGGAAGAATTAATCCAGTTGCTTATCGGTTGGCCTTACCTCCCCAATTGAGCCGAATCCATGATGTCTTCCATGTATCTCTTCTTAAGAAGTATGTACCTGATGAGAAACACATTTTGAATTGGGATGCTTTGCAGGTCCAAGAAATGGGGGGAATAATGATAGAGCCATTCAGAATCTTGGAGAGGCGCTAGTGCCAGTTGCGCAACAGAGAGGTTGATCAGTGCAAAGTGCAATGGGAACAGTATGACGAGAAGAATGCCACGTGGGAGGATACTAAGGAGATGCAGCAGTGATTTACCTTTTTGTTTTGAACATGAACTATAAACTCTTTTGAATGCATTTAATATGTGCATCGGGACGATGCACAGATTAAGGGGGGGAGGATGTCACAACCCTCCTTTATCACCTTTTTTGATTTAAATACAAAACTCTATTTATATTCCATGGATAAATTATTGAATAGGGAATAAAAATAATAAACCACACACCCATGGAAAATGCATATATATTTTTAATTTGTTATTTAACTTCCCTCACCCCAAATTAAGGCACATGTTGTAGGAGGAATAAGAAGCTTCTAGAGGCTTCTCCACCTCCTTGCATGTAACTCCTCCCACTAAGCCTAATCAATTTGCATGGAGGCCAAATTGGGAGAGAATCTCTTTTTTTTCAATTAATAATTAGGTAGTGGGAATTTGAAATTTCTTTTATAAAATAGGTACAAGTTTCAAAAGGAGAGTTAGCTATTCCATAAGAAATTTCTGCAAGTTGAATTCTCCTTTGTAGTCCACTTTCATTGGCAGCTAAGATTTTTGTTGGGAGGATTTCTCTTCAATTTGGAGGATCAAGGAAGACTCTACACCATCTCCAAGCATCCAGGTTCCTTCAACTTAGTTTATGCATCATATTTTTATGGTAGATTAGATTTGATTAGATTAATTATGAGTATGAAATTCATTTGTGTTTTGTTAAAGAATTAGTTTTAGATTTCGTAGAAAATGAGAGTCATGGTTTAAATAAGATTCATTGTTTAAATTCTTGATATGAAATTAGTTTTAGATTTTGTAAAGAATGAGATTTATGGCTTAAATGAGATTCATTGTTTGAAATTTTGATAAGGAATTAGTTTTGTAGATTTTGTAGAGAATGAGATTTATTGTTAAATAAGATTCATTGCTTAAATTTTTGATAAGAAATTAGTTTCAGATTTTGTAGAGAATGAAATTCATTGTTTAAATTTTTGATAAGAAATTTGTTTCAGATTTTGTAGAATGAGATTCATTGTTTAAATTCTTAAGTTTCAGATTTTGTAGAAAATAAGATTCATTGTTTTAATTCTGATAAGAGATTAGTTTCAGATTGAAAGAAGTAGAGTAAATGGAAATTAGATTCATTGTCTTCAGTTTATTTTGATAAAAATTAGATCTCCCTGTGTGTACAAACAATTTTCTCTGTAGACAAATCTCCCTGTGTGTATAAATAAATCTCCTCTCTCTGTGAATGAATTTTCCCTATGTAAAGAACAAAAGAAATGAATTCCTTTCTCTGTGAATGAATTTTCCTTGTGTAAAGAAATGAATTCCTTTCTCTGTGAATGAATTTTCCCTGCGTAGGAAACAAAAGAAATAAAGAAAAGATATAAACTCTCTCTATCTGTGAATGGATTTCCCTGTGTAGAAAACAAAGAAATGGAAAAATCCCTCTGGTTACTGCTTCATTTTGTCCCTGAGACAAACCTGCAACATTGTTATTGCCTATTATTTACCCTGCTCTGAGTAATCTTCAAAAAGATTAAAAGAAAAAAATTATAATACTCCTGTATAAGAAAAATGACAATAATATTATAACTTATATATATATATTATATACATACATATATATATATATATATATAAAGAAATAACCCAAAAAAAAATGAGAAAAGCATATCGAACGTTAGGAAAAAACCTCCCAAAAACTCCCGTAACGCATGGCATTTTCGTTGGACGTTGGCAATGTGTGCATGGACGGTTACGTTGAACCGTCGCAGAGTACGGAGGGGCCCACGGGTCCCCTCACCTCTGCGGACCTGCGCATGCAGGGCCGCAGGGGTGATGGGACTCGTGGTCCCCACCCCGCACCCTACATTAAACCAAAAACTGTGCGTTAATTAAGTTCTTTTCTCCCTCTAAGTTGTAATCAAAATTTTTCTTGGGGATTTATTTTATAGATTAATACATGTATTAGTTGCTAAGTTATTTAATTTTTTTGTTGATAGTAATGACATTTAGGAATTAATACTTAAGTCAATCACTAGGTTATTTAGTTAATTTTTTTTTTTGTTGATAATAATGGCATTTAGGAAATAATGTTTTTCTTTGATCATTTTGGTAAACTTTAAGATATTGTATTTCGACTTAGAAAAATTGGGCTAATATGTAGCAAGCTCATTATTAAATTGCCTTAGCAAGTTTTTTTTTTTAAATCGTAGACTATTTCCTTTTAAAATTTAAGTTACTCAACCCATTAAGAATCGTTGATTGGTCTTTAATACAAATGCTTAAATGTAATCGTTACTTTGGATCCATAGCATGCGAATTATTTATAGAATAATTATATCTTCACGAAATTACTATTATGCAAGTTTCATTGTTATGCAAATTACACTTCAAGTAGTTACTTCAATTATTTATGCTTTCATTTTGTTATTCGTAGTTAGAAAACTAAATAAAGGAAGTTGGAAAATCAAAACTAGCAGCGTTCGGTATATATGGTGCCTCTAGGTCACGCTTACGGGTAATGCCGTTGTGTTGAACTACTGCACTTAACGCCTAATAAAGCTGCATTAACGATGTCTGTGGCATCGTCCCTATAAATCGTCGGGGAGTAATAAGGGACATTTGGAACTTAAAAATCCAAGGGGCGGGTAATCCCTCTTGGATCGATAATTTAATAAGATAACTTTTAAATGAATTTCACATCCGTTGAGATAAACCATAGTAAACCCCTCTTAGAGATGGTCAAGTTAAAAGCTCTCGTGAAATTTACTTTATTTATTTATTTATTTATTCATCTCGAAGGGATATTGGTGATTTCAATTGGGTGACGCTCATGATAAGTATTAGGATCTAGTTACTTTGTTTAGGCCACAAGAAATAGGCCATCTTGAGCCTTCGCTTAAGTGCTACCATCGTGGGTAGCAACCGCAGAGAAACTGTCTGGGACACTGACCCTAGAAAGGGTTGCGTACCCACAAATCAGTTTACATCAAACCATAGATTAGAAAATAGAACTACATACTTTACGCCTTGATCCCGTGCCGAAGCGGGTATGTAGGCAGTCTTGGGACGGAGTTGTCCCTCGTACTCAGGCGTTCGTGGGTAGGGTCTAGGCTTGGTTGAGTAAGAATCCTAATTGAAAGATAAGATAATCAAACTTAATTCAATGCATACTCGGAAGGAATCCCGTATGGATTCGCTTGACTTCCCGAGGCTTTAAGCCAAATTCCGAGGCGGAATTCAAGCTTGTATTATTTTCTTATTACTCCTAAGGACGGCGACCTCGGTGCATTCTTGTTAGAAGAATGTAGTACTTAGTGAGTGGCTCAGGACCCGAATGGTCCCGATGAGTCTAAGTCTCTGGCCAGAGCATCTCCTATCCCGTTTGGATGGATGCCTACCCCATATGGGTAGATGCCTATCCCGTATTGGATAGATGGAAATTACGTCCCGTATGGACAATTGCCTAACCCATATGGTTAGAAGCTCATCCCGAATGGATGAATGCCCAATGCTATTTGGATGGATGCCCAGAGTATGCAATTGAATAAAACATAATAAAGGAAAAAAAAAAATATACTCAAATTTTGTTGGATGAATTATGGTGGGTGATTACAAGGTACATGCATAACATTGTAGTTTGCATATGAGACACCTAGGGAGATGTGCTACATTGTGAGTATGTATGTTGGAGAATTTCCACCTTTTATGGTGTGATCTTGTTATTACTCTATCCTATCCACTTATTGTGGAGTGATAATTCCACCTTTAGTGGGTGATCCACCTCATGTGGAATATTCTATTATTTCTCTTACCTACCCCTACCTACCCTTGCATCTCATTGAGCCACATGTCATCATTGTGTGCTCTCTTGTCTCTTAGTCTTTCCTTTATATGCAGGCTTATCCTACATTGTATGTAATCTTCTTGATAATCTAATTGATGTCTTTTGCATCTTGATAGGAATATAGTTTATTCTTGTCACATTTTATCTCTCTTGTCACTATGCTATCTTATTGTCTCTTTGATCTTGACTGCTTCAAGCATAATCTCACATGGTATCAGAGCAGTTGGAGCGCCTTTGCATAGCCTCTGGAGATATTTTATTGCATTTTTTAAGGAGGTCAAGAGGTAGATATGAGGAGAAGCATCTTACAGAGGCATCCTAGACCATATCCCACCTCACCATTACATGTGGAAGGCCAATTCCATAAATTTTGACTACAACTATGCCTATATTTGGGTAAAATTGTTTTTGTAGCAAATATTTTTTAGTGAGAGGGCCATTACACCCCCTTTCTAACAGCAGATTGCAGAATTTATTTTCAAAAATATTTCTCTTTCTTTATATTTTTCTCAGATTTAGGTGAAAATTATGTACTATGGATGATCTAAACACAGTTTGTTAGTTTTTCTCATTTTTTGATCTTCATAGTGTGTATCTAGTTAATAATTTTTTTTGTAGATTTGTGTATTTGCAGTTATCAACCTGTGCCTTTCTTTGTGGGAGCGTCCATTTTTTACATCGACATTTGATTACATTAAGCAAAGATATACCTTAGTAGATCTTCCTTGATTAGCCTTGTTGTTCTTTGGAGGAAAAACTGTTATAATCATTTCTCATCCTTATCCCAAACCTGTATACTTTGACAGGTCGTTTTCTCTTTGTGCAAATCTGGGTGATCGACTGCTAACATTTGGGCCTTTGCAACAAACTTCATTACATAGAAAGCACAAAGAAATCATTTTTGGTCCATGGGCATTTCATTTATGTAGTTAAAGGTATACAACATTTCATGGCTCCTCCATTTCTTATGGGGAGTTTATACTATCATGGGCTTTGATTCATTGGCCATATTTGGTTTATCATATTTTTTTGTCCTCTATGCCGAAGTTATAATCGATCCTTCTTCACCAGCTTGCATTACTTGCTGCATTTCTCTTCGTAAGAAAATTTTCTGATATCCCCTCCATTTGTAAAGGGTGTGCATGAGGTGGTCCCACATCGTCTCCATCTTACTTTATTATTTATTTATTTAAAAAAAATGTTTTTTTTAAAAAGGTTTTTCTCTAAAAAAACCTTTTAAAGAAAACTTTTTTGAAGAAAAAAGGAAATGACTTGTTAGCAGATATATGTTGAGATCGGATAATATTATTTTCTGACATCACATATTAAATGGATTTATGACCCCCCTCTCATTGAGCTTTTCAGTTTGATAGGTGAACTTCAAATGGTGTTATCCTGGGCATATGACATCATTTTTCAGTGCAATTTTTTTATTTGGGGTAGAATTTTGTTCTCTCTGTAGTGGTACATATGGTTTCTCATTTTGATGCATGAATATTTTTTTAAATGCATATTTTCAGTATTGTAGCTGAGTAATCCCCATTTTTGCTACTTTCAGGACTATGTTTGGGCTCATACAAACTCCTTTTTAGGTGCCATTTTTTTTTAAGTGCATTATTTTTCCTCTACTTTCATAATCTACTATTATTTTTCAATCATTTTTAGTAGAAATTGTACTTTCAACATATGGTCTTTTTTGGCCAATTTGGCACTTGTATTGCATAGATCTATCTTGTTTGTCTTTTTCATTGTAGTTCTCAGCCTATTGGGGTAGTTGTAAAATAAAATTAGAACTCCACCTTGTCATTGTTTTCAAGTGGCCTATGTTACACATACTACATATAAAGTTCCAGAGTCATCATTTTGGGTGGTACTTTGATTGAGTGAATTTGGGGGGTGTCTCTTGTGCTTTTTTTCTCTTGTGTTCTTTCCTTTTGGTGCTATGGGTTCTCCTAATTTCCTCTCTTAATGCCTCATAATTATGTTACTTGGAAAATTGATTCATGGAGTAAACTTATGGAAAATGGATTAACTCATTACATTGATGGAACTATTATTTCTCTCGGTGATCCTAAGGCTGATCCAAATGGTCACTTAGATTGGCTCACTAAAAATATCATGGGAATTGGTACCTTAAGAAAGTATGTATCAAAGAATCTCATCTTTTATATTGAAAAATGTACCTTAATTAAGGATGCTTGGCAAAAGTTTCAAGACTTGTATGGTCAAGTTTATGTGATTAGGGGATATCAAATTGATAGTGATCTCACCATGTTAGATCCAAAAACTTTGATACAATACAATATTATGTCACTAAGGCAAAAGAGTTGAGGGTACAACTCAAGGATTGTGGCATTTATAAGAAGGATACTCAATTGATCTTCAATTTGATGGGAAAACTTCCACAAGAATATGCAACATTTGTTTCTATTTTCCAAACCCATAGGATGACAATGGGTTCAAGCTACACAATGGCTACATTTGATGCTTTCACTGACATTTTGATGATGGAGAAAACTAAGTTGATAAGTATGGGAATTATTAACACTTTTTTCTCAAGCATTACTGACAACTCAAGGGAACAAAGGAAATCAAGGAATGGAAAACTAAAATAAGAAGAAAGGCAAATGAAAGCCTAAGAAAAAAGAACCACTTTCTCCATAGCAAGAAGATGTATCCTCTTCCAAGAAAGACAATACAACAAAGAGGGAGAGACTACTTGTGCCTATTGTAAAAAGGTTGATCATGAGGAGCATCATTTCATTTCCAAGAAGATTAATGAGCTCACACACATCCTCAAATATAACAATATTGATCTACCTAAAGCCTAGAAGAAGGAGGATTCATCAACTTACACTTCCTCACATTCAAAAGTGAGAGTGCAAGCATTCATGCCTTCTACAAATGGGAAGACTCACTCTTTTTGGACAAGAAAAGGAAAAACTAGTTGTGCTACTACAAGTCATGGTTTAGGGAGAGGGCTTCTATATTTAGGAGCTTTTCATCATATTGCATCTTTGCAGTCTATGTTTTCTACATTTGAGCCTTGCACCATGCCACAGATTTTGATGGGCAGTCATACATACATGGATGTGATTGGAACATGGACTATTGTCATTGGGGATAGCTCTTTTAATAATGTGTTGTGTATACCCCACTTGACAAACAATATTCTTTTCATCTACCAAATCACACATGGGGCAACTAGGAGAATTGTGGAGTTCACACCTGAGTCAGTTTTCATTCACGACTTGGAGAGTAGAGCTATCATTGTGACTGGGGTGGTGGATCAGACATCTTAGTTATATTCCTTTATAGATTTTATTCCTAGTGATGACGATGATTTGACATATGATTATTCTTCACATAATGATTCTACATATGATGATTTCATGCCCAAACTTTTAGGCAAAAACGCAACAACAATTTTTTTTTAAAACAACACAAAAATACTAAATGTTCTATGATAAAGTTGAGATAAATAAGTTTGTATATGCTAAGGGTTATCTCATGCGTTAAAAGAATGGGTTCCTAAAGTTAATTTAATTAACTACATAAATATAACCTTTGCAATTTTTAACTTGAATAAGTCTACCCCAAGGGGTCATAACAACTTTATTTATTAATTAATTAGTTTACCCCAATTAATTCTTCAATTATTAATCAAGAGATATTAATCATCCCAAATAGTATTTAATTGTTTCCAAACTAATCAAAATAATGTTAACACATATTTCATTGAATTCAAATTAACTAATTGAGCAAGAGTAACAATGTGTTTAAATCCATCTATTAAAATTAATGAAATCAAATATAATAATAACCTAGTCAATAAGCTCATTTTATTGTCGAAATAGATTTCTAAAATATTAAATATTTAATATTTAATATTTGACATAAAACTACCTCTTTAAATTAAATTTAATCATTATACTATTTAAAATTCCCATTAATAAATTCTTAAGTTAAATACCCATACATGAGTATATCATTGCTATATAAATAATTATTTACATCTTCCATTAAAATCCCTAAATAGTCAACTAACCTAAAATAATAATAACTTCAAACAAATGGCGTATCCCCATTCCAAATTTAAAAGAATCTTTTCCTTTCCCCCGCTTTTATTATTATCTTTTATTCTAACCCTTACTAGGGTTTATTTTAAAATCTATTAACTCTCTTCTTTTACTTTTTTTTTCATTTTGCCCTAACCCGAAATTGGGTTAGGGTTCTATTGAGCAACACTTATCATTGTTTTTTTTGTTTGCGTGTGGAGGTGAGAAAGGTGGTGACATGGCCGAAGGGTTTGGCAACAGTGTTGTGTGAGAGGGGGCAGAGCTAAGTTGGGTAGCACATGGACTGCGTAGGGGGGGGGTGGTCCGCCATGGTGGCCACCATCCATAGCATAGGGCTTGCCCCTGTGGCTGTCGGGATGCCTTCCCATAGCCACAGGGGTAAGCCCTATGGCTGTGGGCAGCCATGGCCCTCGCAGGCCCCACCATGAGGCTAAACTATCCATCGAAATTAAAGTTTGAAAATACTTTTTTTTTTATGAAATGGAATATTTTAATTATATTTTTTTTAATCAACATACATACATACATACATACATACATACATACATATATATATATATATAACTATGAAAAAGAAGCCCAAATGCTGAAAGCCTCAGGTTTGGAGAAAATATACATATTTGTTTTGATTTATATACTGTTATCTTTTTAAATTGGAATATTAAATATATGTAAGTTCTGATTTAAATATATATGAAATCTTTATTTATTTATTTACAAGCAACAACATATCTATTTAATTTTTAAATACAACAGATTAGTTAGATGTAAATTAATAGATATTTAAAATGAATAACATATATATATATATATATAAAACCGCACTTTAATTTTCTTTTACACTAGCTTAGAGTAGGCATGTCAAAATAACCATAATGACTTTCTTTTATCTTTTCTACTTCAATAAGAATGCATAGATTAAATAATCCCTCTAAAATGTCAGATTTAATAAATGTAGAGTTTGATAGGAAAGCAAAGATGAACTTTCATTTCCAGAATGTAAAATTTGACAGAAATAATTTATTTTACAGTTGCAACTATATTCTTCAAATTTCTTTTTGATCAATAAAGCAGCAAGATGAAAATTTAAAAGAAGATTTAAACTAACACTTAAAAAATATTTTCCTACATTTCTTTTTTAAAACTATAGACATCAATAACAGTTCATTTTTATTTATAACTGCATTTCTAACACTTATTTTTGTAGCATGATAAGATTAACAGAATGAAACAACTTAAATATTTATCTACTTTTTTTCCATTGCCAACATGCATTTATTTTATTAACTAATAAAATAGAAAAAAGATTCCATTTCAACTTATTTAAGCAATATACAAATACAATAAAACAACTCAAATGCCTTTCTTTTTTCTTTATTTCTTTGAATGAACTACTCAAGTAAAAACACATTTGTTTCTTCTTGTTTCCTTTATACAAAATAGAGAGGTTAAAAACTCAAGCCTCTTCATTTCTACCAAATGAGGGCTTGTCAAAATACATTTCTTTTCTTGAAACTCAATATATTAAAAATAGGAACTTGCAAGTAGATTCCACTCCATTCTTTATTCCCAAGAAAATTTGCAATAACATTTGTACGTTGTGAACATGGAGGCTCGCCTCCCAACCTAGGCCTACATGAAGCCACCCCCGAGCAAGGAGAACCAAGGCTAAACAGGATACAACCAATGCAAACACAACACAAGAAAGACTCACAAAAATAAAACTCCCAACCCAAGGATAAACAAAGTCACCAAGTGACTATTTTTTTGTGGGGTGAAGGTTGACCAAGTACCTAGAGGAGAATTTTCAAATAGGAGAACATAATGCGTTTGCAAGAATACCGTAGTAGAATCACCACAAGTCACATACTTGTCCCAAAAAAATATCTTTATGTCCCCCATGGAATACAAACCCAAATCTTTGCTTATGAGCCCCATTGCATAAACATAAAAACAACAATGCAACAAGGGTCCCATAACCCATGTGTATCACTCTCTTCCAAGAAGAGATTCTCACCACTCTTAGGTTGTCAAGTAGCCCTTCACCGCCAAGGCTACTCTACCCTCCCAAGGGTGAGTATGGCCTTGAAACACTCAAAAACATATACCATTCAACATGAAAGTGAAACACAAAGAAGAACTCAAAAATGAACTTCCCAAGTCTACAAAGAAAACAAGCATAGAAAAGCATAAACAATCTTTTCACATTAACTATACAAGCATATGTAAGAAAGTATTTCTACCAACCTTAAACCCAAAAATGGAAATGAGGAGAAGTTGTAGGAGAGGTGCACAATCCACTATTCTTTTTTCTTCTCAAGACTTATTAAAATCCAACTCCAAAACTAAAACTTCACAAGAATTCTATGTCTCCAAAAATGGAGAGTGGGTAATCACCATCCTAAGTCTCAAACCCTTCTCTAAGTAGACTCATCTCACTTTTTCCAACCTCTTGGAAAGGGTGTGAGATCTCATAGGTTGGCCTTCCCAACCTCTTATAGGCTTACTAAATTTGGCAACTGAAAAAGGGAAGAGAGAGTGGGGAAGAGCAACTGACACAAAAAAGGAAGGTTGTCTAACCTAGGTGAAATCCTCAAAAGCTGAATTTCGTCCATATTGGAAAACTCAACTTTTGAGGTGACTAAACAGCCAAATGGGAGTGGTCACATGGTTAAAATTAACCTTTACCCATAGGTATAACATATGGACCTTTAGAAAAGCCCCTAACCTAACCTTAGGAGTTAGTTTGACCCTCTAGATACTCATCTAAAGTTTAACTACGGGTCAAACTTGAGTTGACCACTCCAAAGGCTCTCTATCCAAGAATTATTTGGGACCACACTAAGGTATTTGAAAAATGCATTAGGAATACAAATTCCCTCCAAGAGACATGTCATTGCCAACTCAATTTACAACACACATGCACTAGTACATTCAGAGCTAATTTCTGACGGCTGATTGTTGGAATTGCGACTAATTTTCATCAGAGTGCCGACAAAAGTAGCCATCAAAAACTCATCATCAGATTTGTCAATGATTCCCCTCACCATCGGAAATATGACAATCCCATGGACTTTGCCGATGGTGGGCATGATCGCTCTTCTGGTCAAAAAAGTTGTCAGACATGTAGCATCCCCATCGAATGCTTCTGTAGATTTCATCAGAAATTTGACAGCAATTTGGAACTTTGCACCAACGGTGATGCTGTTTGTCCAACTCTTGTGTCATCAGTCCATTCAGAGGCATCAATGACCATCTAACAATGAAGTGTCGTTGCACGTACAACATCCTCATTGAATGTTTGTGTAGTTCGTGTCAGAAGTGTGACGACTCCAGAACCTTTTCACCGACGAGAATGCTGCATGTCCGACGATTTCATCATCGGTGGAAATCTTGGCAGTCATCGTAATTCTGACAATGATAATATTTTTATAAAAAAAAAATATTATTATCCAGTCATTGATATGTACAGCGAATGATATTCTATCCCCACCACCTACCAGTTGGGGGCATATGTTTTAGGATAATATGAGGTGTACTGGTTTCAAGCTAATATGATTAGGTGCATAGCTAATATGATTAGGTGCACCACGGTTGAGATGGTCCAACTCCCTAGTCTCACTCTAGGACTAAGCGCATGCCATATCTAAATGAAAGATATCTCAAATACATTGTTGGTGGAAAGCTGCAAAATGCCATTTTCATACATAAGCAAGACATACACAATTGGGCACAATCACCAAGAGAATGGTAAAAAGTGTGTTTGAGATCATTGTCCTAATTGTGGTGTAGTCACCAAGAGATCACCGTAAATTTGTCAACCTTTCCTTCATTTAAACCAAGTAAACCTCTGTGTATATGCATATGCATATGGATATGCATACACATGCATATGCATATGCATATACATATGTATATTTATATGCATATGCATATGTATATCATTTTGTGTATTCATTAAAGATCATTGTCCTAATTGTGGTGTGGTCACCAAGAGATCATTGTAAATTTGTCAACCTTTCCTTCATTTAAACCAAGTAAACCTTTATGTATATGCATATATGCATATACATATGGATATGCATACATATGCATATGTATATGTATATGTATATTTATATGCATATGTATATAGTTTGGTGTATTCATTAGTGTAGTCACATAAATCTGTCCACTTAATTAAATGAATACTTAGTATTTATTTGATTATTTAACCATCAATTAATAATTAATTAAATTAATATTTAATTATTTCATCTTAACCCTCTTCTCCTATTAATTAAATAAATTATTCAATTTATTTGATTTAATTCACTTAACCAAATTCAGACCATTAATTAAATAAATAAATCATATTTATTTAATTAAATATTCTCTCACATTTACATAAATTAATATTTATTTAAATCCCCCAAAATCCCACCTCTCACATTTAAATAAATTAACATTTATTTAAATCATCTTTATCCTCTACCCACTTGCATTTTCCTACAAATGCAAGTTGCACAATTATTTTAAATAAATAATTTATTTAAATCACCTTTATCCTCCACCCACTTGTATTTTCCTACAAAAGCAAGTTGCACAACTATTTTAAATAAATTATTTATTTAAAATCCTATTTATCCTCACCCACTTGAAACCTTTAATGGTTTCCCTTAAAGTCTTCAAACTTGATGGCTTTAAAATCTTCAAACTTAATGGCTTCCCTTAAAGTCTTCTTAAGACTTTAATGGTTTTCCTTAAAGTCTTCAAGCCTTTAATGGTTTCCCTCAAAGTCTTCAAGCATTTTAATGCTTTATCTTCCTTTTTCTCATTTAAATAAATTAATATTTATTTGAATATTTATCCAAATGCAAATTACACCATTTAATTGAAATAAATGATTTTATTTTAATTGAAAATACCAAAATTTCTCCCACTTGCATTTTCCTACAAAATCCACTTGCATGCCTAAACCCCTTCTAGATTCTTCTAAACCCTTCCTAATTAACCTAATCCATCCCCTAAATATTGTCACATTCCTAAGAAAATTGAAGTCACTTCTCAAAGACTTCAAAGTCTTTGAAAATCAATTAATGCTTTGTGTGTTCAACAAATTAACCTCTAAAGTCTTCCAAACCACTTATGGCTCTTACATGACCATTAATGGTTAATTCCACTTGCACCCATGGTTAAGGACTTTGACCCCTAACTTAACCCTCATGTAACCCATGTGTCTCTTCAAAGCATTTATTTCTTTGACTAGGGTAACCATCATGTCCCCTCAAGCATTTAATGCTCCTTATCTCTCCTCTCAAGCCTCCTCATGGTGACACTTGTCAACATGGGATTGGGTTGAAAGTCTCACATGGATTGAATATCTTTCAATCCTAACCCTTGTTAAGATTACTCAATCTTAACCCTTCATTTCCCCATTTCTTCTATAAATAGAACCCTTCTCCTCAAGCAAAAAAGAAGCATTAGAGTATTGTTGTTATACTGGCATTAGCATAGAGCTTTTTCATAGCATCACTATCTACTCTTGCATAGCATTTGCTTATCATATTCAACTATCTTGAATCTCCATATGGCATCCATGGCTAGTGCTAAAAGCTGAGAGCTACACTCATTTGGGACTTGGAGAGGAGAGGAACAAGGGAGGAGCAACTATGAGCATCTTGATTAGCTATTTTATTCTATGTTTATACGCTTTCTATTTCATGCTTAATATCTCTCTTGATATGCTTGTTTAGGATAATCTTTTGTTGCTAACACTAACGTTTTTTTCTTATGCTCTTGTGTGTGTTGCCATCAAACAGATTTTCTAATCCTTTTTGCAGAGCATCATTTGGTGAACCCGACGTGAATCCAAACACCAAAAAGATCAACTTTTTTTTTAACCAATAACATATTTGAATGTTGAAAATGTCACACAGGTTGCGCTTTTGACACTGTTTTGGTGCGTTTGACATTATTTTGGCGCTTTTCACCCTATTTCAGTGCTTTTGCCTTCTCTGTCTTTCCCTTTCTTTCAGTGCGTTTGTGTTAAATAGTGCCTCTATTCAAACGCAGACTAGCGCTATTGTAACAAAACATTGTACAAATCACCTTGTAACCAAAAAAAAAAAAAAAACCAAAAAAAAAAATTAATTAGGCTTGTAGAAGCCCACCAAATAGGTGGATTTTACTAACTATTTTTCTCTTTTGTGCAGATTTAAATTAGATTAAAAAGTAGATTTATATTTTTTACTAACTTGTTTTTGAAGTTGGTTTTAAAAATGAATTCACTTTTTATTTTGGTTTAAAATTAACTTCACATTTCAAATTTGGGCTTTTAAAAAAAGAATCACACATTTGTTTGGGGCTCTTAAAAAGAATTTCATTGTTCCAAGGTAAAAAGAACCACAAACTTATACAAAACAACTTTATTTCTTGCAAGTTAGGAAACAAACTTCATTTTGGTGCTTAAAATCAACAAAACAAAATTTATTTTCTTGCATCAACTTAAAAGAAATTTACAATCAACACTTTGTTTTGGGCGATCTAAAAAGAACAAGCCATTTTTCCTTCAAGCTCAAAAACAATTTTACTTCAAGCAAGACGTGTTTTCAATTCAGTTGACTAGGATTTCAAAGTTCCTAGTTTACAAAATATTTTGCCTTTGAAGTTAAAAAGAACACCATGACTGTTGGAGCAACATCTCCAAATAGTTAGATCACGTTGCAATGATAGATTAAAAAGAATAAGTGTTTTTCATGCTTGGCACACTTGTGCAAAGAGTTGGTCGAGTGGTCCTACTTCTAACACACACTATCCTCTCCCTTGGCTTTCGTGGTCCTAGGTGCAAGAGAAAAGTGTTAGTAACACTCAAAATTTTATCTTTTTAAGAGAGGCCTGCCAAGAGACACATCACTCTTGGGAATGACCTCGGGCGGTAAATCCTTCGAGCCGCTATAGAAATCAGGTGTGAGTGAAAGCTGTAGCCTTGGGTATAGCTGTTCCTATAGTGTAACTGGCCGAAAGGACAAATGGGCCCCACCATTGGTTACAAGGCTCTTAAGTGAGTCACTGCAGAATGAACTTATGTCCAAAAACATCGAACATGACTAAACACCTTTAAGTAGTAGCCCACCCGTTCTATTGATTAAGGATATTTGCGATATAATTTAGTGCAAGAGCAAAGATGGTTTTGCTCCCAAGGTACTCACCATACATATTTCCTTGAGTAGAAACATAGCTTTTTGAAAAGTCACTTGTGGCTTGATAAAAGTGGTTACTCCCCCATCATAGGGATCATCTATCTGTTATGCTCATGCAAGACTTAGTATATCACATCCTTACCTGCCAAGGCGGGATTCATAAGGTATGTAGTACCAAAGTCGAAGAAATATCAAGATGTGGGCTAAATTTATCACAACTGGCCATTTGACCTTAGGGATAAAAAGTGTTTGAAGTGTGTTCATTTTAGTCAAGACCAAGTGCAAATTGAGCCGACTTCAAGCTTTGGAAATACACCTTAAAATACATCTAAAGGAAGGGTTATATAAAAGTCCAAGGATTGGGTTGATCTAGACCCATACTCATTTGTGCCTTTTAGGCAACATTCTTGTGTTTGTGTGCTTGCTTTGTTTTCTTGTCAAAGAAAAATCAGAAAATCACTTCCCAAAAACAAAGTATTTATCCAACCAAACATCTGTCAAAACAACCAAAAACATCAAAAACAAGGTACAAACAACAAAGAGTCAAATTTTATGACCATTCTTCACATCTTGCGAAAGAAGAAGCATCATCAGAATATCAACTTGAAAAGAAGACCATTGAGCTCAAAGGCTTTGATCAAAAGGAGGAAATTCTTCTATATAAATAGACAAATCTTTGTCTCACATAGAGTCTTTCTGCGTCACATGCATCTCTACCTTCAAGGAAAAACAAACGAATTTGATTCTGAATCATTGAACTGCAGAGCTTTTATGCAATATAGAGCTCTGAGTTATCACAAAAACCAAGGAGGAAAGATTAATCCCAACTTCTTCCCAAATGTTTGTATCACATACAACATAGCTCGAGAAATACCACCAACACCTGAAAGGGAAGAGATAGAGTTTGTCCCATTTGTAACACAAAGTTTTTATTGAAGTTGAAAACATTTTCATCCATCATCTCACTCATACATCATCACTTCATCATCAATCCGTCCCAACTCTCAAAACATTAAGAGATTCTTGTCCCAAGTTCTCTTTTAGATATTGCTTGAAATCAAACACATCACATCACTTTTTAGATTGTTTCTACATCTAGGATAAGCTCATCCTAAGAGACACATCTACGCAGGTTAAAACTAGTTCATGAGTGAATCCTCTCATTACTAGGTAGTTAAATCTGTAACACATCTCAGATTTCTCTACACCTTATCACATCAAAACTTATCAAACAAACAAGCAATTCAAAAAAGGAATTTCGGTTACATCCACCTTAAAGGTGTTAGAGATCCACGTGCAACACAATTCACCAACCATCAATCTCTCATTTCAACAAAAACTCATCATCATTTTCACACAACTTCAACAAAAAGCTTATAAACAAAATGGCCCAAACCCGATCACAGTCCAGGCAATGAGAAATAGAAAGGGAAGAAGAAGAAGAGGAAAATCTCAATGAATTTCAAGAAGCACTTGGAGGAAATGCAGATGACGAAAACCCAAGTACTCCCACTCCTGCAACAATAGAAAGGGCTCAGCATAACCCTTTCTTTAACAGACTTTTTGACGAAATACTCAGGAGTAATGCGGATGCTCACTTCTTAAGACTCACTCAAGAAGGAGCAAAACTCCCCTCTGACTTTGATCTTGCCCAATTAAGACAAGCATCAGAAAGACAAAGTCGCCGTGAAGAGGAAAGAGGTAGAGATCCCATCAGATATAACATTCCTCGAGGTAACCCACCACCTCCTCCTCCAAATGAAATGGAGATGTTGCGGCAACAAGTCGAGAATCTCGCCCAATAGCTTCATAGTGGTGTCAAGACTAACCAATTCTCACTCAATGACATCTGTCCCTATCCTTTTGATAGGAATCTTTACATGCCACCATTTCCACGAGGATTCAAAACAACCAAATTTGAAAAATATAGAGGAAAGGGGGATAGCATATGAAGACACATACCTAATGCGCCTTTTTCGCCAAAGCTTGGGAGGAACAACCACATCATGGTTTTCTCGACTACCAGGTGGCATTAGAACATTTGAGGAACTTATCCAAAAATTCCTCGCTCATTACTCTCATAACATTGAACGTGACATCACCATGGCTGATCTGTGCAACACCAAACAAAAACCAGGTGAGCTATTCTCAGTATTCCTACAACGATGGCGCCAAATGTCTAGCAGATGTTCTCTTCAGTTACCTGAACAAGAACTAGTGGAAATATTCATTTCCAACTTAAACGAAGAAATGGAATTTCACTTGGATGTCAAAGACACAGACTCTTTTAATGATATGATCACCAAGGGTTTAAAATGTGAATGGGCACTCATCAAGAAAGGACTCATCAAAATCTTAATGAACCAAAAGATGGTCCTCGCCTGTGCTTCAATAGTGATAAACCAAGCTTCTGGACTAAAAACAAGAATATCGTCAATGATGGGGTTGTGGATGCCCGGACTATCCAAAATGCACAACTTGTGGTATAGATTGCAGGACAAAATCCTCCACCTCAAAACAACACAAATGTTCCTTCTAATCAAGGTCGCATCACATCTCATGATGAACCTAGACCTCGTCAGCAAAAATAGAAACGCACATACACTCCCTTAGGGAAACCCATTGAAACAGTATTGCGACAACTCATTTCTCAAAATTTGGTCACTCTATCTAAACTATCAAACTATGAGCCTCAGGTCAAACCGGCATGGTGGAGAGATACTGAACACTGTGAATTCCATCAAGGAAGAGGGCACAAGACAAGTAATTGTCACCGATTGAAAGATCTCATTCAGGATCTTATTGATCAAGGAGAAATTGAAATTGAAGGACATGACCCAAAAACAACAAATAATGATCATCTGATGTTCAAAAATCCACTTCCATCACAAGATCAAAGGGGTCCTTCCACTTCTAGGCAAGGCACTGATACCACTGATTATACACAGGCTACGTATAATTACACTGTAAATCACTTGTATGATGCCAATGAACAAGTTGCAACTATAACCTTCAAAAATCCCAACTCAAATTGCAATGTTGTTACACGCTGTGGCAAAGTTACCATAAAGGCAGCTCCACAAGGCACCACCTCCATCCCAAAGCAATACAATCTTGTGGAACAATTAGACAAAACCCCTACGCTTATATCCATTTTAGAGCTTTTGTGTCTATCGCCATCTCATAAAACTATCTTGGATCAAGCACTCCAAGAGGCGTCAGTCCCTGCAAACCTGAATATAGACCAATTTCAAGCAATGGTTGGAAGTCTAAAGTCATCACCTTGTCTCACTTTTTCCGAAAGTGACAACTCTTCCTTTCAGCAACCTCATAACGCTTCGCTACACATTGAAGGCTTTATCAACCAACACAGGATCAAGCGAGTCTTGATCGATAATGGAGTAGGCCTGAACATTTGTACACTACAGTTGGTCACAGCATTGGGCTATGCGGTAGAATCAGTGGATCCTCGTAAGAAGATCACAATCAAAGCCTATGACGATGCAGAGCGTTCATCCAAAGGAGCTGTGGTACTACCAATCCGCATGGGCCCTGTGGTAAAGCACATCATCTGTCAGGTTCTGGACCTTCCTCTGCCATACAATCTATTATTAGGGAGACCTTGGATACATGCCATGCAAGCCGTTCCATCTACCTACCATCAATGTATCAAGTTCCCACATAATGGTGTAGAGATCACAATCCTGGGCGATGCAAACCCCTTTGCATTTTGCCATAATATCAGCCATCAACCAGAGATTACTATTCCTAATAATAGAGAAGCCATTTCCTCCATATCATATATAAGTCCAGCCTCTCTTGCCAGTTTGAACACCACTATACCAAAGCAAGAAAAGCTTAAGATGAAAATAGCAGAGGAAGGTCCCGAGGAATACAACTTGAGTCAACTCTTTTGTGTGGGACAAATGCCCACTTCTCCTCGAACACATGGTAAACCACAACAGTTACTCCAGCAACCACTAAACATGCTTGCATGTGCTTTGATGCCTTTCATCCTTGGAAAGAGTCAAGAAGAAGAAATCCAAGATTAGGACTTAGTGGATTGGATCTATAAAGATCCCATCACCACTAATATACCGCAAGTTAGACTTCCTACAGATCAGTATGGCAAAGGTCTCCTCATTATGCAAAGAATGGGATATGATGGTCAGAGTGCTTTAGGATATTGCAAACAAGGATGACATGAACCTCTGCTACCAGAATTAAAGCCCAAAGGTAATACAGGCCTAGGCTTTGAAAAAGAGATATTTCCTAAACTCAAATTCAAAGGAAAACCCACCAAACCATTATGTCAACCTACTGCAAAAAGGACACCTTTCATTATCAAAGTAGCTTCAAGCACCATCCCGACTACCCCACCGAAGCTCAAAATCCCAACACCACCGTCTACAATACCAATCATCCCACCAATCAAACCAATAATCCCATCCGTAGCAGCCATTACATCCATAGTACCATTAGCAGCAACAACTGTATCAAAGCCTACAACAACATCTATGGCACCAGTAGTTTCGGCATAAGCCACTAAGTCAACATTGCCAATACTCCCTGTACCATATTCTTTTATCCCGTTTGACATTCCTGCAGCACCAATCACTACAAAGGTACATCAACCAATCACACCTGCAGTATTTAACTCAAAGGACATCCCAGTATGGTATAGTAATCGGATGCTGGAAAGTGATTCAGAGACCGACTCACATGAGTGGGAATTTGATTCTGTATAGCTTAACACTTCAGATGAGGAAGATGCATCACCACCTCCACCACGCAAAGACATCCCTATTTATGGAGAAGCACAGATAAAGACCACATGGGTTCCTAAACTAGAAACATCTTCCACAGACCCTACGTCTCATCCTACGCCTGATTCTGACAGGGAAAGTACCATCAACGACCTTCACCATAACATCTTAACCCTCACTGATACATCTAACACACTTAACCTAATCGATGCAGTAATGCCCATTATCCTTCCTAAACTCATCGAATGGAACCAACCAAATCCCCCATGTCTTGACGGCTTCCAAAACGATGAGGCCATCATTGACTTTTTTGAATTAAGGGATAACCTACCAAGCGGGGATCACAAAGTTGGATTCACCATTGAACTTAATAGTGCAGCATACTTCGGGGTGGATGCCAAACCTTTCAGCTGCAAAAATATAACAATAAAACATGGATCTTCCAGTGAAAACCACATTGTGGCACTGTTTGATCCAACGAAATTAAAAAGAAAGAGCGTATCCAAAGGTGAAAACCTCTCTGAGGCACCTGAGGATGAAGGGTTTGACATTCTCCCTACTAATGCACAACAAGAATGATCAATGATTCTCATTGAGGAAACCAAAGAATACAATGTGGGGACTCCTGAAAATCCTCATCTCATACATCTAGCATCTCTTCTCACTCTAGAGGAACAACCTAAGTTTATAGAGTTCTTCTAGAAGCATCAAATCAACTTTGCATGGTCATATGCAGACATGCTTGGGCTTGATCCTGATTTAGTCATGCATCACCTCACCGTAGCAGAAGGAGCCAAACGTGTCAAGCAGAAGCTTCAGATGCATCCCCAGATTGCAGTGCTAGTCAAAACAGAACTCAAGAAACTCCTAGATGTTGGTTTCATTAGGCCAATTGATTATGCAGAATGGATCTCCAACATTGTTCCTGTTGGCAAACCAAAAGGGGGCATCCGCATTTGTACTGACTTCAGAGATCTAAATAAGGCATGTCCTAAGGATGACTTCCCCCTACCGAATATTGACATCATAGTGGATCTGACAGTAGGACATGACATGCTTTCACTCATGGATGGCTTTTCAGGATACAATCAAATAAAGATCGCACCAGAGGACCAACATAAGACAACCTTCACATGTCCATGGGGCACATGTTGCTGGAATGTAATGCCCTTCGGTCTAAAGAATGCAGAAGCAACCTATCAAAGAGCAATGACCACCATCTTCCTTGACATGATGCATACCATGATGGAAGATTATGTTGATGACTTACTAGCAAAATCACTCACCAGAGAAGGGAATCTCCACATCTTAGATAAAATCTTTGATAGATTGGAACAATACCATGTTCGACTCAACCCAAAGAAATGTGTCTTTGGAGTGACCTCCGGGAAGCTTCTAGGATAAATTGTCTCAAGCAAAGGTATTGAGGTCGACCCAACAAAGGTAAAAGCAATCATGGACATGCCACCTCCAAAGAATATCAATCAGCTAAGGACATTACAAGGATGGCTTCAATCCATCTAAAGATTCATTGCACAACTGGCTGATAAGTGTCACCCATTCACACACTTGCTACACAAGAACATCTGCTTTCAGTGGGATGCCCGATGCCAGCAAGCATTTCAGATGCTTAAAGACTATCTCATGAATCCACCATTATTGATCCCACTAGATCCAAGTAGACCGTTGTTACTCTATATCTCAGCAACCAGTATAGCATTGGATGTACTACTCGCACAACATAATGCAGAAGGAAAAGAGTGTGCTGTTTACTACATCTCTCGCACACTGGTGGGCTATGAACTCAATTACACACCTATTGAGCGAGCTTGCTTAGCAGCAATCTTGGCAGCCACTAAACTGAGGCACTATCTGTTAACACACAAGGTACAACTCATTGCAAAGATTGATCCACTCAAGTATTTACTCAGCAAAGCAGCATTGACAGGTCGCTTGGCCAAATGGGTGATGATTCTAAGTGAATTTGACATCGAGTATGTCGATCATAAAGCTATCAAAGGGCAGGTTATTGCAGATCAGTTGGCCGATGCACCTCTCATAGGTGATCATCCTCTCATTTCCAATTTTCCAGATGAAGAGATATTCATGATCACAACAGCACAACCATGGAAACTATATTTTGATGGTTCATACACTAGGCATGGCTCAGGGGCAGGCATTCTGTTTATCACACCTTAGGGTGATAGCATCCCGAAGTCTTACAGGCTCACATTTCCATGCACAAACAACATAGCAGAGTATGAGGCCTTGATCACAAGACTCAGGTTAGCCGTACAATGGAAATTACAAGAACTACAAGTAGATGGCAATTCCCAACTAGTCATTCGACAAGCAACGGATGAATATCAGACCAAAGATGATAAACTCATGCCATATAAGCAAATGGTGGACACTCTAAAGACATCATTTACTACTATCACTTTTGAGCAGATACCAAGAGATCAGAATTGAGCTGCTGATGCTATGGCTACCATTGCATCTCTCCTAGATCTTCCACAAAATTCAACACGCTATGAGTTCTTGGTAGAACAGCTTTGGATCCCCGCTTATGATATCCCTGAATCTGAGATGATATGTCGCCTTGTTGGTTCTAAATCCCCATGGTATGGTGAGTTCTACACCTATCTCTGCGATCACACCCTTCCTCCCAACCAATCAAATAACCAACGTAAAACCTTCATTCGCCAAAATGATCGATATACCATTATTGCCGAAACCCTATACCGACGCGGTCTTGATGGTACTCTCCTTCGATGTCTGGAACAAGATGAGATAACAAAGGCTTTGGAAGAGGTACATGAAGAAATTTGTGGGACTCACTCAAGTGGTCCATCACTAGCCAAGAAACTCATGTGAGCTGGATATTATTGGCCATCTATGGAAAAGGATTCCTACTACTTCGTCAAAAAATGCAAGAAATGTCAAGTTCATGGCGACCTGATACATGCACCGGCCCAAGAACTGCAACCAATCATGACACCATGGCCTTTCTGTCAATGGGGCCTTGACCTTGTGGGTAAGATTCATCCATCTTCATCCAATGGCCATAAATTCATTATTACCACCACTGAATATTTCACAAAGTGGATCGAAGCTGTTCCACTTACCCAAGTCACCGGCAAGCAGATCGCCTCATTCATCCTCAACTACATCATCTGCCGGTATGGTGTACCCATGTCCATCATCACAGATAACAGTCTTCCTTTCAAAAATCAGGATGTTTGCGAACTTTGTGAAAAATTTCATATCCAACATCGCTTTTCCACCCCCTATTACCCACAAGGCAATGGTCAGGCCGAAGCATCCAATACAAACATATTGAGGATCCTAAAGAAGACAGTCAATGATGCCGGTCGTGATTGGCATGTTCAACTAAATCTAGCGCTATGGGCATATCGAACTAGAATTCGAACCCCTACAGGTGCAACTCCTTATTTGTTGGTCTATGGTGCAGAAGCTATCTTGCCTATTGAGGTCGAGATACCATCATTATGGGTTTCCTTGCACAATCTCATCGATGACGAAGCCTACAGAGTATCCTGTCTTCAGGGTTTAGAGTTACTTGATGAGAAATGACAAGCTGCATACAATCACCTCAAAGCCTATCAGCAGCGCATGAGTAGAAGCTACAATCACCGAGTTAGATCTCGTACATTTGAGGTAGGTGATCTTGTTCTATGAGAGAATCCTCGCAACCAACCACATAGAGAACATCAGGGAAAGTTTGAATCAAACTGGCTGGGCCCATATGTTGTCACTGTTGTATTCGGGTCCGGGGCATATCAGTTGGCTACATCAGAAGGAGAACCGCTCACAGATCCAATTAACAACATGCACCTAAAACGGTTTTATACCTAAGCTATACAGAGCATCAGGCTCCCCTGCATACCAGAAAATACCAAAAACATTCAGAAAAATATCCTGAAGAAATACAAAAACATTCAAAAAAGTAAAGAAAAATCATGCATCCAAATGGTGAACAACCACTCTGGTGGCACCTTGGGTAAGTGCGATGGTAAAAACCTGGCAAATAGGTGCCACTCGTAAAGGCAATGGCTCCAGTATCTTTCAAGCTTGTTGTGATCACATTCATACACACATCCATCCATCCGAAACCATGGCTTGTTATTCATCTGCAATTAAGAAAATACTCCATGCGTCTGGCAATCTCGCTTTTTCATAGTCATGTCTAAAACTGGGGGCAATGCCCTTAACCTATCGATGGAAGTGGATTCTATATTGTCTTATGATTCATTAAAGTTCATCATTCAAGCAATCATCAAAAATCCAAAACATTCAAAAATATCTCGCAAAAATCCAAAAACATTCAAAATTGTTTCACAAAATCCAAAAACATTCAAAACAATTTAAAATCCAAAAACATCAGAAAACATCGAAAATTACACAAAAACATGGCAACACTTTGTACATACTCATCCATGCAGATACCAAAACAAACATTGACAAAATACTCACACGATGACCACTTATCAATCAACCATACAATCAACATCAACACTCAAAACTTTCAACAAGGATGCATCCTTCGTTACCAAAACAAAGACAAAAGTGACGTTTTCTTTGACAAGAAAATTATGTTAAGCTATCAAATACTTGGTTGGTTTGTGAGTACAATCATTCGTTTATCTGTATTGGGATCTTTCAGCATTGTTTTGTATTGTTTGCACATTATTTTCGATGAAGTTCTAGGGCATGTACTAATGGTGTCTACATGGGAAGTTCACTAAGCCATGTGATTAGAGGCAAAAATACAGTCATAGATCACTACGGCTTGCTGACTACAGCGTATACCTTGACCATATGAGCACGAACTATTACCAAAGATCCTTATTCTTTATTCTTTATGTATATACTGTTTGTTTGCAAGTACAATGCTTTTTCTTTGGTTCCTCCTACCTCATCCAAACTGGATAAAGGTTTTATCTCTTATTACGGTATGTACTTGTCTCAGGATATGATCAGCCTAAGATCAAGGAGGACGATCCAAGTCATGCATGAAAGGAGATAATCCTTGCCTGTTCTGCAAGCAATACTTAGGTCAACTTGATCCATTATATCAAGTTGCTTGTATTAACTTGCTATATCAAAATCCATGTAAGAAATACTTTGGTCATCTTGAATCTTTATGTCAAGTTGCTTGTATTTTCTTACAACATTTTAAAGCTCAATGATGAAAAATAAAGCACCATGGATCATCATTCCATCTCATTTGTATATATTGCATTCCATTGTATTCCATCCATCCATACATTCATAAATAGCTGCATATCATTCATACATAGTAATGACAATGGATACTCTATTTTTCTCTTCTTTCATAGGAATGTAATAGGTCCTCCATTTCTTCTATCTAACATTGAACCCCTCCCCACCCTCCCCATCTCGATAATCACCATCACATACCCTACATCGTGTCCCAATCAACCTAATCAAGCCACGTTCATCACCATCCATCTCTAAATAGGAGGGATTGTGTTTCCTATCCTAAGTCATCCAATAAGTCAAGAAAGTTACTCTATCTGCATAGGTACATCGACTCCCACACACCTAGACTATCAACAAATACTCTAATCAAGTATCTTCAGGTCTCAACAGGTAATCGATCATGGTAATCCTAGACTACATCAGGCATTTATCATAATGACCTAGTCTCAACGGGGTTGGCATGATTCCCCACAACCATCCATCACATGCACATACTATCAATTGATCAACCAATCAAACACAATCCAACAGACAATTACATCAATTGTCTATGTCTCAACGAGTATTTTTCTTCATATACCTTGACTTCATCGGACAATTACATCAATTGTCTAAGTCACATCAGGTCACTTTGATTCACTTACTCAGACTTTATCATGTCCAAGCGACCAATTAACATCAACTGTCATGCTTTGACTTGACTGGGGTAATTAAACCGATTGCACCAGATTGTCCAACCAATTTTGATCAATTGTATAGCATCAATCCAAACCCCACACTACATCTACTATGTATCTCTTGCATGACCTCAGGGTACTCACTGGCTTGTCGTTTCTTCATATTCACTCCATTTTCTCCCATTCTTTCATCATTAGTTCTAATTTCTTCTATTCTACCTCCCCTCCACTTTTCATTCTTTTTCGAGAGATCGCCCGATTTTTCAAAAAAATTCGGCCCATCTCTCGAGGGGGCATACCACCCATTAAATTTACATTTTATGGGGCATTTCCTCACACCTATTTTTCTTTCTTTGAAACGACGCGATAAACTACACCGTCTCAAAGAGGGGCAAATGTAGTCACATAAATCTGTCCACTTAATTAAATGAATACTTAGTATTTATTTGATTATTTAACCATCAATTAATAATTAATTAAATTAATATTTAATTATTTCATCTTAACCCTCTTCTCCTATTAATTAAATAAATTATTCAATTTATTTGATTTAATTCACTTAACCAAATTCAGACCATTAATTAAATAAATAAATCATATTTATTTAATTAAATATTCTCTCACATTTAAATAAATTAATATTTATTTAAATCCCCCAAAATTCCACCTCTCACATTTAAATAAATTAACATTTATTTAAATCATCTTTATCCTCTACCCACTTGCATTTTCCTACAAATGCAAGTTGCACAATTATTTTAAATAAATAATTTATTTAAATCACCTTTATCCTCCACCCACTTGTATTTTCCTACAAAAGCAAGTTGCACAACTATTTTAAATAAATTATTTATTTAAAATCCTATTTATCCTCACCCACTTGAAACCTTTAATGGTTTCCCTTAAAGTCTTCAAACTTGATGCCTTTAAAGTCTTCAAACTTGATGCCTTTAAAGTCTTCAAACTTGATGGCTTCCTTCTATAGTCTTCTTAAGTCTTTAATGGTTTCCCTTAAAGTCTTCAAACTTGATGGTTTTAAAGTCTTCAAACTTAATGGCTTCCCTTAAAGTCTTCTTAAGACTTTAATGGTTTTCCTTAAAGTCTTCAAGCCTTTAATGGTTTCCCTCAAAGTCTTCAAGCATTTTAATGCTTTATCTTCCTTTTTCTCATTTAAATAAATTAATATTTATTTGAATATTTATCCAAATGCAAATTACACCATTTAATTGAAATAAATGATTTTATTTTAATTGAAAATACCAAAATTTCTCCCACTTGCATTTTCCTACAAAATCCACTTGCATGCCTAAACCCCTTCTAGATTCTTCTAAACCCTTCCTAATTAACCTAATCCATCCCCTAAATATTGTCACATTCCTAAGCAAATTGAAGTCACTTCTCAAAGACTTCAAAGTCTTTGAAAATCAATTAATGCTTTGTGTGTTCAACAAATTAACCTCTAAAGTCTTCCAAACCACTTATGGCTCTTACATGACCATTAATGGTTAATTCCACTTGCACCCATGGTTAAGGACTTTGACCCCTAACTTAACCCTCATGTAACCCATGTGTCTCTTCAAAGCATTTATTTCTTTGACTAGGGTAACCATCATGTCCCCTCAAGCATTTAATGCTCCTTATCTCTCCTCTCAAGCCTCCTCATGGTGACACTTGTCAACATGGGATTGGGTTGAAAGTCTCACATGGATTGAATATCTTTCAATCCTAACCCTTGTTAAGATTACTCAATCTTAACCCTTCATTTCCCCATTTCTTCTATAAATAGAACCCTTCTCCTCAAGCAAAAAAGAAGCATTAGAGTATTGTTGTTATGCTGGCATTAGCATAGAGCTTTTTCATAGCATCACTATCTACTCTTGCATAGAATTTGCTTATCATATTCAACTATCTTGAATCTCCATATGGCATCCATGGCTAGTGCTAAAAGCTAAGAGCTACACTCATTTGGGACTTGGAGAGGAGAGGAACAAGGGAGGAGCAACTATGAACATCTTGACTAGCTATTTTATTCTATGTTTATATGCTTTCTATTTCATGCTTAATATCTCTCTTGATATGCCTGTTTAAGATAATCTTTTGTTGCTAACACTAACGTTTGTTTCTTGTGCTCTTGTGTGTGTTGCCATCAAACAGATTTTCTAATCCTTTTTGCAGAGCATCAATTAGTATATATAATAGTAAGCTTTCTATATTCATAAAAGATCATATACATATACATATACATATACATATGTATATGCATATACATATACATATCCATATGCATATGCATATGCATATACATATACATAAAGGTTTACTTGGTTTAAATGAAGGAAAGGTTGACAAATTTACGGTGATCTCTTGGTGACCATACCACAATTAGGACAATGATCTTTAATGAATACACAAAACTATATACATATGCATATGCATATCCATATGCATATGCATATACATAAAGGTTTACTTGGTTTAAATGAAGTAAAGGTTGACAAATTTATGGTGATCTCTTGGTGACCACACCACAATTAGGACAATAATCTCAAACACATTTTTAACCATTCTCTTGGTGATTGTGCCCAATTGAGTATGTCTTGCTTATGTATGAAAATGGCATTTTGCAGCTTTCCACCGATGATGTATTTGAGTAAAAGATTTTCATTAATTTTGAGCATTTTGTGGATTGTATAATCAAGAAACATATCATCACCCTCACCAATTATGCTCAACTGTTAAGTACAACCATTTGATTGCTAATAATTTTTAAATTAAGGGAGTACTTTTCAAAATAGAATTGTTGAATTATTGATTTTTTATATATATAATAGTATAAGCCTTTTATGGATGGTATAATTAAGAAACACGCCATCACCTACACCATTTATGATTGATTGATTGAACTTCAACCCTTTGGTTGTTAATAATATTTAAAGGAATGAATTACTTCTCAAATAAAATTGTTGGATTATTGAATTAGTATATATAATAGTAAGCTTTCTATATACATATACATATACATATACATATACATATGCATATGCATATATATATACATATCCATATGCATATATGCATTTGCATATGCATATGCATATACATATACATAAAGGTTTACTTGGTTTAAATGAAGGAAAGGTTGACAAATTTACGATGATCTTTTGCTATCAACATACTTAAATTAAATGACCACAACTCATATCCATGACATCACATAAAATTCTATCAACATACTTATCAATGGAGAAATTTATGACTACTTGATCCTTTACCAACATATTCTGACCTTCACTAACCCATGTAGCAAAATATGGCTTAGGATGTGCAAGGGTTTGTAAATTCAAATTTTTGACTTCATAAGCAACCAAATTGTGACAAGCCCTTAAATCAACAATCAAATTTCATACCTTGCCATGGATTAGACAATTTGTCTTGAAGATCCTCTCTTGTTGTGATGGTTGTACTTTCCTCATGAGTAATAACTCTCCTTCCTCTAGAAATGCCAAGATAGGTTATTGTTCTTCTCCTTTTGTGTCTTCTTGTGTCAAGTTTGCCCTCCTATCATTCTTATCTTCACTCCATTTAGGAAATTTGAATGATGGGTACCTTGGTTCATTAAAATTATAACACCTAAATGTGCCTCTTCCTCTCTAACTCTTCAACCCCCATAAAACTTGTTTAAAAGCATAGAAGAATGAAATGGTCTCCAACTCTTAATACACTGTCTATATAGTATATACTCACCTAAAATTTGAATATTACAAAAAGACCAAAGCAAATATAATCTAGTTCCAAATGAACCTGTACAATGAGGACCCCTCCAAAGCAATAGTAGCATACAAACACTAGTAAAAATATTTCTTAGAAATATAGTAAAGAAAACAACAGATGCCCTCTCATACAATTCATATTCATTTCCTTAAGATTAAACAAACTTTTGTTCAAGTAAGGAAGCAGCTGTGGTATCATAGTAAAGGCATACAATAAAGAATACATGTGTAGTATCTAAAAGTAACTTCAACATGCTTCCCCAAGCTTAAAATACAAATTCATAGAATAGCACAACTATTACATAATTTTTCACTTTCTGGCTTTTCAACTTTCAAATATTTGAACATAATAACTTATGCTTTTGAGGTTTTGCAGGAAACATATAGGTTGTGATTTTCACATTGCCATACTAGACTACAATGAAACTACACTACTTTGAAAGGTTACTTCTATGGATTTACTACTAAAACCAATCTGTGTACATTGTGATTACCAACACTTCATATTCTCCAAAGCAAAAGAACATGTATATGTAGGTCCCAGGGACAACTGAGAGGAGGAGGGGGGGTGAATCAGTTGTCTAATAAATTCAAACCAAAATATTATTAACCAACTTATTGCTTAATACCGGTAAGACAGTTAATTGTGTCGGTAAATAGTGTTAACAGGAAATGTTGTACCAGTAAGAATTAATGCATGAAACATAAGCACAAAGTCAATCACAACACATGACACAAATATTTGTACGTGGAAACCCTGTAAGGGGAAAAACCACAATGGGAAACCTTACCCACAATCAAATGATACTACTATAGATAGTAAGTGTACAAGAGGGGTCTGCACATGCAGAAAGGCCAATAGCCTAGAGCTCACTGCTCAAACACAAATGGGAGTCACACTGACTACAGTTGGATGGTTAAATTCAATGAGAATGTATTGCACAAAATAGCATCTTCATATGCTGGATTCACAACCGGTGTAATGCTGATATGCTTCTACAAAAACCTAACTTTACCTTCAAATGATGTCTTCATGTATATCTCTGCTTGATCTCACATATATCCTTTCTTAAATCTTTTTTGCATTCCACACTTGATCTTACAAATAAGATCTTACATTTATACCATACCCTAAGACCAATTTTAGTAGGTCGGCTCTACAAGATATTACAATAAAACATTTTACAAATAATACAATATCCGATGCAATAACCGATTAAACATGTCGGCTTAATGCGTTTACAACAATAATAAATCATCTCCATAGCGTGCCATGCTGATCTGGAAAAGATAAACCTGTCGGTGTAACCCTAGATAACCTGGACCTATTTGCCGGTAAAAGCAAATATGCAAATAAGAATATACCAATGATATTACTTCAAGGAAAAGTGTCCACATGATGTCTTCGACATTACCAAGTGTCTTCCATGTCATTGCAGGTACCAGTGAACATTATATCCTGCCGGTTAACCATATACCGGTGATTGTTTGAGCATTTTACTGATTGCTGGTGAATGTTGTTGGATCTCCAAAGTAGGTGTATTTAGCAGGTGTTGACATCAATGACAAAACCATACCAAAATACCAACAATCTCCCCCTTTGGCATTGATGGCAACACAAGATGGAAAAACCATCAAAGTGCCAAAATAGAAATGCCAAGTACAAAAACCAATTCTCCCCCTGGGAGTAATATGTGTTTATACAAAGATTTATTTACAATACCAATCTCTCCTAAAAAATATTTTCCATATATTTTTCCTTAATGCTTTTCCATATATCTCTCCCCCTTTAACATCAAAATGCCAAAGTCACAAAAAGGTTACAAAATACCAACCAATTCAATATACCAACTACTCCCCCTGAGAAGTAGCTTCCTCATCAAATACCAGAATAAAAGATTTGTCCATTTAATTCTGTCGGTTGATGACAATTATCAACTGTCTAAGTCTCTACTAGTGGAGGTAAGACTCCAAGCTAATCTCTGAGATACTCAAAAGTTTCCTTAGGCAAAGGTTTTGTAAAAATATCTGCAAGTTGTTCTTTAGTATTCACATAAATCAGTTTTATTTCCTTTTCTTCAACTTTTTCCCTTAGAAAATTCAATTTGATAGAAACAAGTTTTGTTTTAGAATGTAATACTGGATTCTTAGATATATCAATTGCTGCAGTGTTATCACAATATATAGTAATAGGTTCCTTGCATTTTACCTTTATGTCTTTCAACATTTGTTTAAGCCAAAGTACCTGTGTACAGTTTGTTGATGCTACAACATATTCTGATTCTGCTGTTGATAAAGATGTACAACTCTATTTCTTACTTAACCAAGAAACTAATCTCTTTCCAAGAAGGAATGCTCCTCCAGTGGTGCTCTTTCTATCATCCACATCTCCTACCCAATTTGCATCTGTGTATGCATATAGATCAAAATTTTCATCTTTAGGATACCATAATCCAAGATTTGTTGTGCCTTGTAAGTACCGGAAAATCCTTTTTACTATTGATTCATGATTTTCCTTGGGATTACTCTGAAATCTAGAAACTATACATACTGCATTCATAATATCAGGTTTGGTTTGTGTCAAATACAGTAAGCCTCCTATCATAGATTTGTATCTAGTTGGATTAACAGGTGTAGATTCATCCCTTTGAGATAATTTGTCATTTGTAGTCATAGGTGTGCTTACCGGTTTAGAGTTCTCCATCCCAAATTTCTTGAGTAGTTCTTTCAAGTACTTAGATTGACTCAAAAATATGCCTTTATTAGTCTGTAAAATCTACAATCCTAAAAAGAATTTTATTTCTCCAATCATAGACATTTCAAATTCATGTTGCATTTTAAGAGAAAATTCTTTGCATAATCCATCTTCTCCTCCAAAGATTATATCATCAACAAATACTTCCATAATCAAAATGCAATCATTAGTTACTTTGTAATATAGATTGCTATCTGCATTTCCTTTAGTAAAACCAATTTTTAAGAGATACTTATCCAATCTTGCATACCAGGCTCTTGGAGCTTGTTTTAGTTCATACAAAGCTTTTCTTATTCTGCAAACCATATCATTGTTATCTGTCAATGAAAATCCATCAAGGTGTTCAATATAAACTTCTTCTTCAAGATCTCCATTCAAAAATGCACATTTAATATCCATTTCATAAACTTTGTAATCCGTGTGAGCTGCAAAGGCCAAGAATAATCTAATTGCCTCAATTCTGGATACCAGTGCAAAGGTTTCATTGTAATCAACTCCTTCTTTCTGAGAATATCCTTTACACACTAGTCTTGCTTTATTCCTGATAACCTTACCATCTTCATTGAGTTTGTTTCTAAATACCCATTTGGTTCCAATTACATTTTTATTTTCAGGCCGGGGAACTAATGTCCAAGTATTATTTTTCTCAATTTGTCCTAATTCTTCTTCCATAGCTTTAATCCAAAATCTATCTTCACATGCCTCATTGATAGATAATGGTTCAATTTGAGAAATAAGACATACCTCTTCATTTTCCAATCTTCCTCTTGTAATGACTCCTTTAAATTTGCTTCCAATTATCTGATCTTCAGAGTGATTCAGTCTTACATACTGGGGTGTCTTAGTCTATTGTTCTTCTTCAATTACTATGGTATCCTCTGATGATACCAGACTAACTAGATCATCATTCTGTACTGGTGGATTTACTGTTGGTTCATTTGTCATTATTTATGTTATCGGTTTAGAGTCTATATACCTTGAAGTTCCTCTGAATTGTTCATCAATCTTTACATTTGTACTCTCAACAATTTTCTGTAATCTTTTATTAAAGCATCTATAAGCTTTACTCTTAGATGAATAACCAAGAAATATTCCTTCATCACTTCTAGGATCAAACTTGCCAATATACTCATCTCTTCTAATATAACATTTACTTCCAAAAATTTTGAAATACTTAAGAGTAGGAGTATTACCAAACCATAGTTCATGAGGTGTCTTACTAGTTTCACCTTTGATGTGAACTTTGTTGAATGTATAGACAACAGTGCTTATTGCCTCTCTCCAGTACACATGTGGTAGATTTGCTTCTGATAACATACTTCTTGTTGCATCCAAAATAGTTCTATTTTTCCTTTCAACAACTCCATTCTGTTGTGGTGTTTGAGATGCTGATAACTATCTTTTGATTCCATTTACTTCACAGAATGTATTAAAATCTCTAGATGTGAATTTTCCTCCTTGATCTGATCTTAAACATTTAATTTTCTTATTGGTTTCATTTTCAACCATTGCTTTGAATAGTTTGAACTTCCCAAGTGCTTCTGATTTTTCCCTGAGAAAAGTAACCCAACACATTCTAGAATAATCATCAATAATTAGCATGAAATATCTATCACCTTGTAAGCTTTTAGTTCTAGCTGGACCACATAAATCAGTGTGAATTAAATCAAGAGCATTATTGGATTTTTTTGGAATACTTTTGAAACTAGCTCTAACTTGTTTTCCAAATTGACATTCCTTTTAAATTGTATTCTGAGGTTTCATGATTTTAGGTAGATCTCTAATTGCCTTAGAAGTACTGATTTTTACCAAGCAATCAAAATTTACATGACATAGTCTTTTATGCCATAGCCAACTTTCATCTATATGTGCAATTAAGCATGCCTTTTCACTGTTATTCAAATGAAAGATATTACCTCTAGTCTGATTACCGGTTGCAAATTCCAAACTAGTTCTATTCATGATTTTGCATTTTCCATTTTTAAATTGTAATTGAAAACCTTTCTCAACTAATTGGCCAACACTTAAAAGATTATGTTTTAATCCTTCAACATAGTAAACATTGTCAGTGTTATGTTTACCATCAAGAGATATTGAACCCTTACCCTTGATTGAATAGGCTTTGTCATCTCTGAATCTTACTAAACCTCCATTGTATTCTTGAAAGTTCAATAATTTGCCTTTGTCTCCAGTCATGTGATGTGAGCATCCTGAGTCAATAATCCATTCATCCTTTGATTCAACTTTAGCTGCTAGGGCTTGTTCTATCAGTGGAGCAATAGGTACTGGTTGATCTTCTATTATAGCAACAAAGACCCATCTGTTGTCTACTGGATCCTCATCAAAATCATCAATCACACCTTCATCAGCAATGTAACAAGATTTATCTTTGTTTTTCTTAAATTTACATCTCTGATATTCAGGATTAGGTTTGTACCTTCTAGCTTCTTCTCTTAGTCTAGCATGTCTATCAGGGCATCTTGAAGCCATATGACCAATCTTATTGTATTTGAAACATTTAAAGGGTGCTTTACCTTCATACTTACTTCCAATTGGACCTTTTCACATTTTTCTTGCAAATAGTGCTTCAAGTTCTTCAAGCTCTTCATTCTCCTTCCTAGTTTCTTCAAGTTCTCTTGCATAAAAGGCTCTCCAGTTTGATTTGTCAAAAGATGGAGTAGATGATGTTGATGCTTTGAAGGCCAAATCAGTTTTTATAGTAGCAACAGGACCAAATTCCTCTATTTCAAAAGCTGAAAGTTTTCCAATCAATGTATCCCTAGTTACTGATGTATTAGGCATTGTTCTCAACTCATTAATAGCAGTAACCTTCATTTTATATGCCAGTGGCAAACCTCTTAAGATCTTTGAAACAATCTCATCTTCACTCAAGGTTCCTCCACAACATTTGATACCTAAAACAATTTCATTTACTCTTTCCATAAAGGCAGAAATTCTTTCATCTTCTTCCATTTTCAGATGTTCATACCTGACTCGGAAGCTTTCAAGTTTTGCAATTTTGACTATGGAATCCCCTTCATTCATTGTTTCCAAATGATCCCAAATATCTTTTGCAGTAGATTTATCTGATAATCCCATGATTTGTTGATCTGATAATGTGCTCAAAAGTGCTTCTCTTGCTTTGCAATCATTTTCTTCATCATTAGCTAAAGTAATAGAAGCAGGCTGACCAGCTATAGAAGCAGTATAACCATTCTTAGTAACTTCCCAGATGTCTTTACCAATGCAATTCAGATGTGTCTCCATTCTGATTTTCCATATTCCATAGTTGGTTCCATCAAGCTTAGGACTATCCTTTCTGAAATAATTAGTAGACATTGGATCTCCTCAAGTTGTTAAACTTCATAAAAAAGGACCTTGCTCTGATACCAATTGTAGGTCCCAGGGACAACTGAGAGGGGGGGGGGTGAATCAGTTGTCTAATAAATTCAAACCAAAATCTTATTAACCAACTTATTGCTTAATACTGGTAAGACAGTTAATTGTGTCGGTAAATAGTGTTAACATGAAATGTTGTATCGGTAAGAATTAATGCATGAAACATAAGCACAAAGTCAATCACAACACATGACACAAATATTTGTACATGGAAACCCTGTAAGGGGAAAAACCATAGTGGGAAACCTTACCCACAATCAAATGATACTACTGTAGATAGTAAGTGTATAAGAGGGGTCTGCACATGCAGAAAGGCCAACAGCCTAGAGCTCACTGCTCAAACACAAATGGGAGTCACACTGACTATAGTTGGATGGTTAAATCCAATGAGAATGTACTGCACAAAATAGCATCTTCATATGCTGGATTCAGTACTGGTGTAATGCTGATATGCTTCTACAAAAACCTAACTTCACCTTCAAATGATGTCTTCATGTATATCTCTTCATGATCTCACATATATCCTTTCTTAAATCTTTTTTGCATTCCACACTTGATCTTACATTTATACCATACCCTGAGACCAATTTTAGTAGGTCGGCTCTACAAGATATTACAATAAAACATTTTACAAATAATACAATATCTGATGCAATAACCGATTGAACATGTTAGCTTAATGCATTTACAACAATAATAAATCATCTCCATAGCATGCCATGTTGATCTGGAAAAGATAAACCTGCCAATGTAATCCTAGATAACCTGGACCTATTTGCCAGTAAAAGCAAATATGCAAATAAGAATATACAAATGATATTACTTCAAGGAAAAGTGTCCACATGATGTCTTCGACATTACCAAGTGTCTTCCATGTCATTGCAGGTACCGGTGAACATTATATCCTACCGGTTAACCATATACCGGTGATTGCTTGAGCATTTTACTGATTGTCGGTGAATGTTACTGGATCTCCAAAGTAGGTGTATTTAGTAGGTGTTGACATCAATGACAAAACCATACCAAAATACCAATAGTATATTGGTATTATCTTTCATGTTTTCATGCTTTTAGGTCTCCAAGATTCATTGGCACGTGCAAATGGTGATTGTTGGTATAATATTGGTCATGTATCAGACCTAGTGCAGCATCTAGGGAAGATTTGAAGTTGTAAGTGCAAGATAGACCCCCTTGGTGTTTGGAGGAAGGTAGTGAGGGGTGCAGAGGGTTAGTGCAGACCCTTTACAAGCTATTGTGGCCCTTAGGTAGGGCAAATCATCAAGAACTTTATGACAGTCCCTACTTAGTGTGTGGCTGTCCTAGTGAGCAAATGAAGACTCTCTTTTTGGGAGTATGATGAAATGAATAAACTTATTATGTGGTGGACATCTAAGATAGGGTTGTAGTGATTCTTGGAAACTTTTTAAGGGGTTTGGAGGCCCTAATAAGTGGAAACAAATCATATCTTATCGATTGTCCTAAGTGACTTAGCTATCACAGTCATTGTTGTCAATCATTTGTCAATTCTCCCAACACTATTATACAACCTTCATGCACTGCCATACATTCTCAAAATAATATTACACAACCTTGACTAGAATTTTTCACTTGAGAAGGTCTCTCACCAATGAATTTAGGGATTCTTGGACTATTAAGGTTTAACAATTTTTTGATAGTTTTTAAAAGCAATTCCTACAATCCTTTGTGTAGAAACAACAACGTTCTATATGTCCAGGCATCAATGAGAGAGGTTTAGGATTTTCATTTAGCAACATGATTGATAGAGATACCAAGAATGAAATTGCAAGGAAGATCTAATATTTATGAATGAAATTACAAATCAATCTAAGTTACATGTTTGATATCTTACTTATATCATGGCAACATAAAATGTATATATGCACTCAACATACCTCTTTGCTTGTTTATCCCTTGGTCAAGGCCGCATACCCCCTTACACTTGAATATTGTTTCCACCCTCATGATTACTTGAAGTCCATTCTCAAATCACACTAAATGACAATAGTTAGTACAAAATAGCGACCATAGCCAAGGAAGCCGAAATTTACTCATACTCAACATAATAAGAAATATCTAAATCATCTGGACCATTATTCATAACATTACCTCTTTTTCACATCATGGAAGGCCAAAATTACAAGGATCATGCTTCTTCAAAGGAGCCATTGTTCAGAGCCACCAAACTATCAACAAGAGTAGAAGCTATTAGGCTCATACAATTTTAGGACATATAAAGAGTTGAATCAGAAGTGACATCATGAAGCATACAATAGAGAAGTATTCATGGAATAGACATCTTAAAACATGTCAATCATGAAGTAACAAAATGCTAAAGAAAATGATAAGTAATAAAAAAACTTACAAGGATAAGGCATATATATAACTTTTGTAGTCCCACCTTGGATATCAACACTAGAAGCAACTCATATTGTTCATGTACAGACAAGACAATATGGGATTTCATTATACCTAGCAACTTGTGGTGTTTTTGTTCATGTTGGCTTTGTTGGACCCTGCAATTAAGATTCAATATACATTATTCAATAAGATTAACTGTGCAACATAATGAAATATTGAAAAGTGTGTTATCTTGTTGAGCTTTGCTTGGTTTTGAGAATAGTTTAATATTCTCTACTTAACAGGGCCAACCACATGAGGGTGGAAGCTCATTTGGCACCTTCCCCCCCCTAGCATCACTCTAAATTCCTCGTTAACATCTTACAACATTCATTCATTCATTCTTTCTACCATTAATAAAATATAGCATTCATTCATTAATATTACATAATGTTAATTAACACATAACATTGATTAACATTAATTAACATGAAACATTCATCAATATTAATTAACACATATCATCCATAACCATTAGATAGCACATAATTACATTCACTAACACATAAAAATCATTCATTATCAAATAAGTTAGATTACAATCATTTCTTTCTTTATTTTTTCTTTGAAGCTATGAAAAGACTAAGTGGAACATTGGTTTCTTCATCATTTCCCCCCTCTACAGATGTTCCATCAACTGCTCATGATCTCAATGTATGCCTAGTCCTATACTGAGGATTAGGACACTGAAGCAAAGGGGGGTCCTCTGCAATAACAAAGAAATGGGTTAAATTCAAAAAAAAATTTATTATTATTACAAGTATTTCATTAATTTAGAGAACATAATTGTTGTGCTCTTTACCTGATGGGGCCACATCATTTTGTGTAGCCTCAACATCAACATGCTAAACACCCTCTAGATCATCTAGAGTTGAAATATGATGGGAATGGCTATGGGATAGACTAGCCTAGTCTATGCTCCTTGATCCTCTCCTTGGATCACCAGGTGTTTTAGCCACACCCCAGGGTCTCTAGGACTTCCCTTGCTTGTGGAATCCCCTAACCTTGCCCAATCCACCCACCAATAATCTGTGATACTCCTCCTAAAGTCACACCTACTCTCAAGCATCAAAAACCATCACATAGACTAATAAGGGTTTAGCTCCTTCTTCACCTTCTTAGGTCCTAGCAAGATTAGGACAGGTCTCTAACATGGTTATCCATACATTCATGTTCCCACAAGAGCTTTTAACCTTTCATTTCCTTACCGATCTCACTATTTTGCTTTTTTCCTACAAAATAGGGCTACAAGGAATGTGCCCAATTAGGCCTCCATTTTGGACTTTTAGGGCTCCCTCTTGCAAACGGTGCACACACTTGTAAATATTCCCAAAAGGACTCCTAATAATTTGGCAAGGGCTCAAAGATTTTCCTGGTTTTGGGCCTCCAAGTGTCTGTACACTGCCCTAGGTGAATTTTGGGGTTTTTGAGGGTTTTTACAAGGGTTTTAAGGCCTGCCTGGGTCATAGTGATTGTTTATTGTCTTTGCCACCTTCTTTGGATTGGTGGAAGATCCTCCTTCTCACCAATGGTTCTTCACACATCCCTCTACACCTCCTCAAAAATGGTGCCTCCCTCCTTGTCCTACCTTGCTCTCATGGACCTTTGCAACTTCAACCCTTCCTAGTCGGGCATAGTCTAGTCTAGCCTAGGAGTGGGTCTTTGAAAGACTTTCCTGCATTTTCAAGGGCCCTGCTTGCTTTGGAATACTGTACAAGGTTTTCACTCCTATTCCTCACTATTTCATGGTGTCTCCAAAATGGGGATAGGAGTTATCATTCCATTACACAAAACAGTCCAAAACTGGACAGTGACAGAGTACTTCACAAAATAATTACAAACACACATAAACCTGCACAAGAACCTACCCTAAGTGCTCAAAATTAAAGGATAAACACAATGAAATATTTACAACACTATTTAGTTTACAAAACAATCCATTATCAACCTGTTAATGCTTCATTTGTCCCGATAGGCAACAAAAACACAGTCACAGTCAAGGACTTTTCCCTTGGCCATACAATCTAACATCCAACCCCTCATTTTAGGGTTTGCAATAGCTTATAGTGTCTTTGCCTTGGTTGGTGTGCCCTAGTTAGCATTCCTAATGCCAAACTAAGGTTATCACCTATTTGGAGGAAACATTGCATGACAACTTTGAAAAGTTGTCAAGCAACTTTTTACAACTTTTGAGCAACTTCTACAATGTTGCTTTTCTTGACTTTTGAGCCTACCTCGAGATATCCTATGGACACAACCATGTTAAAAGGATCCCTAACACATCAAAGGCACACATACCCTCTACTCCACAAGAAAACTTAACCTAGACTTAAGAACCTAGGACCTAAACAAGACCAATGAGCTCTTAGCTCTTATTACATTTACATGGCTTCTTAAAGAAGCAAAATTCCAACAAGGTCATATGGAGGAAGACCTTAGAAGGGTGGTCCTACATCATACTCCCCCTCTACATATAATTAAGGAACTAGGGGAGAGATGAGAGCTAGGTCAATACCAAGTTTCTTGAACCTGCCCTCTTCAACCCAAGTGGCTTCAGACTCAGGTTGACCTACCTATTTCACCAAGTGTTCCATGTAGACCTGGTGTCTAGTAGACTTCTTCACCTTTGACTCCAAGATCTCTTTTGCTATGGGTTCCTTCACTTGAGGTAAGGCATCCACATCCAAGTCTTGTAGTACCTTGGCTTGATTCTTAGTTTTCCCTACTATTTCACTCTTGTATAGTATCAGATCAGCAACATTGAAGACTGGTGATATAGCCAAATCTATAGGAAAATCCACCTTGTAGGTGTTTTCACCATATTTGGATAGAATTCTACAAGGTCCTACCCTCTTTATTTGTATCTTAGTAGGCTTGCCACTCTACATTCTAGCTTTGCTTAAATGGACCATCACATAGTCACCCACTTTGAACTGAACCTCTCTCCTTCTTTCATCCACTTTTGCTTTCAGTTTTTTAGTAGACTCTAGGATGGCTTTCTTGACCCATTTTTGGACTTCCTTGATGGTTTGAGTGAAGTCCTCTGGTTGCCCACTCTTCATCTCCATGGAACCAAGTTCTCTTAGTTCACACACCCCTCTTGGATGTCTGCTATAGACAACCTCAAAAGGACTCCTTCCAGTGGTCCTATTTACACTGTCATTGTAGGAATACTCAGCTTGTGGAATAACTAGATCCCATGTCTGCCCATACTCCTTGGTTAGACACCTTAACAAGTTGCCTAACACCCTGTTAATGACTTTAGTTTGACCATTAGTTTGTGGATGGTAAGCTAAGCTGAATGAAAAATTAGTTCCTAGTCTCCTCCATAAGGTTTGCCAAAAATGGCCCATGAACTTGCTATCCCTATCTGAAACAATACTTAATGGGAGTCCATGAATCCTTACAATCTCCTTAAAGAAGAGATGTGCAATATAGCTAGCATCATGAGTAGTTCTACATGGAATGAAATGGCTCATCTTAGGAAATTTGTTTACCACCACATAAATGCTATCCATACTTGTCTTTGTCTTGGGGAGTCCTACCACAAAGTCCATGCTCACACACTCCCAAGGCCTATTTGGGACCGGTAATGGTTGATAGAGGCCTGCATTACTTGATCCTCCTTTTTCCCTTTGACACACACTACATTGCTCCACATACCTTTTCACATCCCTTGGCAACTTGGGCCAATAGTACTACCTCTGTACTAGATCCAAAGTTTTATTGATTCAAAAGTGTCCACTTAGACTACCATTGTGCTTCTCTTGTATGAGATTTTCTCTCATGGATCCTCTAGGTACACATAATTGATTGCCTTTGAACAAGAGACCATTTTGAAGGGTGTAGTCTACATACTCACCATGAAAATGATTCTCAAACTCCTTGCAGACCTTGTAGGCTAATGAGAAGTCCTCATCTTCTTCATAGAGATCCTTGAAACCTTCTATCCCTATGCTCTACAATTGTAATTCTTAGACAATCAATAACTTCTGACTCAAAGCATCTGCCACCTTGTTAAGCTACCCCTTTTTATGCTTGATGGTAAAGGTAAAGGATTGGAGGTACTCCATCCACTTCAAATGTCTATTGCTAAGCTTCTCTTGAGTGTTGATGTAACTCAAAGCCTAGTTATCTATGAACACCACAAATTCCTTTGGGAGTAGGTAATGCCTCCACTTCTTGAGAGACTGAACTAGTGCATACAACTCTAGATCATATGCAGAATACATCTTCTTGGCCTCATTAAGCTTCTCACTAAAAAATTCCACAGGTCTTCCCTCTTGACTCAATACACCCCCTACTGCAATTCCACTTGCATCACATTCCAATGTGAATAGTTTGTCAAAAGTAGGTAAGAGTAGGATGGGTTTTGTGGCTAATTCTTGTTTCAATAATTGGAATGCTTTATTAGCATGTTCAGTCCATTTGAAATTAGTTTTAAGGCCTCCTTTTATGGTGTCAAGTACTGGTGCACATATGCCACTAAAGTTCCTCACAAAATTTCTATAGAATTGGGCTAAACCATGGAAACTCCTAAATTCAGTCCCTGTTTTAGGGGCAGGCCAGTTCAAGATTGCCTCCACTTTGCTTGGATCCATCTTCAAGGTTCCCATAGACACCACAAAACCCAGGTATACTAACTCTTTCTTCAAAAAGTCACACTTCTCTAAGTTGATTGCCAACTTCTCTTCATGCAACCTCTCTAGGACTAACCTCAAATGTTCAAGGTGCTCCTCTTTGGTTTTGTTATAGATGAGTATGTCATCTAAGTACACTACCACAAACTTGCCTATGAAGTCCTTCAACACCTCATTCATCAACCTCATGAAGGTGCTTGGGGAATTAGTAAGTCCAAATGGCATCACAAGCCATTCATACAACCCTTCTGTGGTCCTAAAAGCGGTCTTCCACTCATCACCCTCCTTAGTTATAATCTGATGATAACCACTTTTAAGGTCCAACTTGGTAAAATACATGGAACCTCCTAAACAGTCCATCATATCCTCTATTCTAGGAATAGGAAATCTGTACCTTATGGTGATCCTATTGATTGCACTTGAATCAATACAAAGTCTCCACTTACCTCCCTTCTTTGTTGCTATTACTACCAGGACTGCACATGGGTTGATGCTCTTCTTGATCAGTCCTTGATCCAACAACTCCTACACTTGCCTTGCCACCTCCTTATTTTGGTTAGGTGTGAGCTTATATGCTACTTTATTGGGCAGGGATGCACCGAGTACAAAGTCTATTTAATGTTTAATAGACCTTCCTGGTGGAAGTGTTGCAGGTGCTCCATCACTCACTATATCTTTATACTCTTGCAACATTTGTTTGACCTCCTTAGGTACCTTTTTCTGCAACTTATCTTCCTCCTCCTTTGGCTTCACAAAGATGGCACATCCCACTATCTCCTCTTCATGTAGCAGGTGTAATAACTCTTTACCAGTATTAAGTAAGACACTAGGTGCTCTTGAGGTTCCCTCATTACTCTCTGTTAGAGACTGAATCTTAAAAGTTTTGCTATCCTTCTTGAAGGAAATGGAGTTCTCCTCTCCATCATAGATCATCTTCCTATCAAATTTCCAGGGTCTACGTAGCAGTAGATGACAAGCATCCATGGGTAACACATCACAAAGGATCTTGTCCTTGTATCCTCCAATAGAAAACTCCACCCAAGTCTATTCATTGACAAGCACACTCTGCTCTTGATTCAACCATGTCACCTTGTAAGGGCTAGTGTGGGGTATCTTTGTGAGTTTCAACTTCTTAGCTACCTCATCTAATATGATGTTATCAGTTGACCCTGAATCAACTATCACCTTGCAAACTTTACCAAAGATTTTGCATCTCACCCTAAACAATGCTCTCCTATGCTTAGGTTCATCCTTAACTGGTTGTCTTATCAAGACTCTATTGAACATCAGGTTCTCCCCAATCTCTTATTCAATATGGTCCACCTTAGGTGTTTTGCTACTTGTTGTGTCTTCATGAGCATAAGCAACCCTCTTTCCATTGTTTGACGAGGTAGGCTAGTCAGGGCATCTATAGGCCGGGTGTCCCAATTGACCGCAGTTGTAGCATTTCATGGTTGCAAAGTAGGAGTTACCCCTGTCGGTACCTCTACCCCTACTTGGACCCCCTTGTGCACCTCTTCCTCTAGAATGGCCTCCTCTGAGATTGGTTTCACTGCTATGTTCAGTCAATTTGGACTCTCCTTGATTCCTTTGCTCATTTGCCTTGCTTTGGTAACCACCTTGGTGATTCATTTGGTCTCTACCTCTACCTCTAACCCTGTTGTTAGAGTCTCCCTTCCTTTTGTTCCTCTCTTGCACCTTAGTAGCAAGCTAATGACATTTTTGGACAATGGTAGGAGTCCATAGGCTTATCTCCTCTTTAATGTTCCACTTTAGGCCACTTAGATACCTAGCCACCTTGATAGATTCCTCTTCTTGGACTTTGGATCTAAGACAAAGCTTTTGGAACTCCTCTCTATAGGAGGTCACATCAAGGTCTTTCTGCTTCAATCCCTATCTCTTCTTATGAATTTGGACTTCATAATCCTCTGGTAAGTAGTTCTCCTTTATCTTACTCACCATGGCCTTCCAGTTGGCTATAGGTAGCTTTCCCATGCTAACTCTGTCTTCTTGCAAGTACTTCCACCATGTCAAGGCTTCTCCCCTTAGTCTTGATTTGGCAACCTTAACCTTTTGAGCTTCTATCATACCTTCACACTCAAAGTGGTTCTCCATACCCTCAATCCATTCCATGACAGTGTCAATGTCCATCCTTCCACTGAAATGTGGCAATCCTTCAAAAGCTTTAGTATTCAAAGCCTTGATGGCTTTTACAAAAGGTTCTTCATTGATTAAGGGGTCTAGTTTAGGTATGATGTCATCAAGATCAATAGATTTCTTGCCTCTGTCACTATTGTCCGCACCCTAGAGTTCTTGTGCTCTCTGATCAACCACTTCTTGCAACTTGTTCCTTATTTCACTCATAGCATCTTCAAGGATTCTATTTTTCTCCTTTTGCTCTTCTACCTCCCTAGCCAACTCTATATTAGTGGCCATTATGTTCTCCCTACTGATTCACTAGAATATAGAGACATGCACAATCCACCAAATTTTTAACTTGGGCTCTAATACCAATCTGATAGGAATGGCTATGGGATAGACTAGCCTAGTCTAGTCTATGCTCCTTGATCCTCTCCCTGGACCACCAGGTGTTTCAACCACACCCTCAGGTCTCTAGGACTTCCCTTGCTTGTGGAATCCCCTAACCTTGCCCAATCCACCCACCAACAATCTGTGATACTCCTCCTAAAGTCACACCTACTCTCAAGCATGAAAAATCCTCACATAGACTAATAAGGGTTTAGCTCCTTCTTCACCTTCTTAGGTCCTAACAAGGTTAGGATAGGTCTCTGACATGGTTATCCATCCATTCATGTGCCCCTAAGAGGTTTTAACCTTCCATTTCCTTACTAATCTCACTATTTTTCTTTTTTCCTACAAAATAGGGCTACAAGGAATGTGCCCAATTAGGCCTCCATTCCAGACTTTTAGGGCTCCCTCTTGCAAATGATGCACACACTTGTGAATATTCCCAAAAGGACTACTAATCATTTGGAAAGGGCTCAAATATTTTCCTAGTTTTGGGCCTCCATGTGTTCGTACACTACCCTTGGTGAATTTTGGGGTTTTTGAGGGTTTTTACAAGGGTTTTAAGGCCTGCCTGGGTCATAGTGATGGTTTAGGGTCTTTGACACCTTATCTGGATTGGTGGAAGCTCCTCCTTCTCACCAATGGTTCTTCACACATCCCTCTACACCTCCTCAAAAATGGTGCCTCCCTCCTTGTCGTACCTTGCTCTCATGTACCTCTGCAACTTCAACCCTTCCTAGCTGGGCACAGTCTAGTCTCGCCTAGGAGTAGGTCTTTGAAAGACTTTCCTACATTTTCAAGGGCCCTGGTTGCTTTGGAATACTATACAAGGTTTTCAACCCTATTCCCCATGGTTTCATGGTGTCTCCACAATGGGGATAGGAGTTATCATTCCATTACACAAAATAGTCCAAAACTGGATAGTGATAGAGTACTTCACAAAATAATTACAAACACACATAAACTAGCACAAGAACCTACCCTAAGTTCTCAAAATGAAAGGATAAACACAATGCAAGATTTACAAGACTGTTCAGTTTACAAAACAATCCATTATCAAAAAGTTAATACTTCATTTGTGCCAACTGGCAACAAAAACATAGTCATAGTCAAGGACTTTTCTCTTGGTCACACCATTTGACATCCAACCCCTCATTTTAGGGTTTGTAACAGCTTATAGTGTCTCTACCTCAATTGGTGTGCCCTGGTTAGGGTTCCTAATGCAAAACTAAGGTTATCACCTATTTGGAGGAAAAGTTGCATGACAACTTTGAAAAGTTGTCACGCAACTTTTTACAACTTTTGAGCAACTTCTACAATGTTGCTTTTCTTGACTTTTGAGCCTACCTTGGGCTATCCTATGGACACAACCATGTCAAAAGGACCCCAAACATATCAGAGGCACACATACCCTCTACTCCACAAGAAAACTTAACCTAGACTTAAGAACCTAGGACGTAAGCTAGGACCTAAACAAGACCAATGAGCTCTTAGCTCTTATTACATTTACATGGCTTCTTAAAGAAGAAAAATTCTAACAAGGTCACATGGAGGAAGACCTTAGAAGGGTGCTCATGCACCAAAATACTAAAGGTTACATTAAAGCTAAACACCAATTGCAATTATATTTATTTAAAGAAATAACAGTGGTCCTCTTTACCTGAGTGGGGAACATCACGTTCTTGATGTTGTGTACCCAGATCATGCTCCAGTTGCTCACCACTAACTACATGCTCTAAAATATTAACAAAAAGGTTACATTAATTACTACTCTAATTACAAATTAAGATGTTTAATTGTATTAATAGCTAAATAAATAAATTTGAATAGAAAATGAATACCTCCAGTACTGGGATGCACATCTAGACCTTCATGTGCAGGTGGTGTTTCATAATTAGTAGGCTGCATTCCAATGACATGCCCACTGTTATCATTGCTTTTTTATTTAAAACAAATATAGTCACTTTATGTTGGAACTCAACATCAATTAGATTATTGGTAAAGTATTCAATTTGAAACAACTTCCATTTAGCATATTTACCTATGTGACGGATGCACTCGAATGTTGTGTGTGCCCACTCAATTATCATAGCCAATCAGCCATGGCTAAATAGCCTTGCTGGTAGGAAATTCTCTTGTCATCTTCTGTGGGTGCTTTATTGAATTCAGAGCCCTGCATTTTTGCTTGGTACCATGAATTTTGCTTGCATTGTTTGATTAAAAAAAATGTTTGCAATTTATTAATATTTTGATGCAATATTCCATTTACATGAGATACTTACAATTCGTGCAACAAGTTTCATGTAACCACCAGAGTTGAGTTTGTGTTGCCTGTGCTTTTGTTTCCTTGCCTTGGTTGCCTTTGACGTGTCACTCAGTCTATAAAAAGTTTGAAATATGTTAGATTATATAAATATAAAGAGTAATGAATTAGTACATAATTACATTCTTAATAGTATCTCATACCTTCTTCTGGCATCTAGTGGTGTATTTCCTTTTTTCCTTTCAATTCTCTCCTTGGCATCCAAAATTAGGTCCTTCCACTCCCTCTTTGGAATCATGGGGGGATGCTCGTACTTTAGATTCCTCTCCAAATGGGTCCTGTATTGGTCCCTCACATACTTTAGATATGTACCAGCTTTTTCAAGGAGCTTGGTTTTGTTAAAGGTGTCATTTCCAAACCACTCAACCATTTGGTTTGTCAATTCATCTTTTAACCTTTTTTCTTGGACATTCCACCTTTTAAAGAAAAAACAAACCTGTTAGATTCAGAAATGAACTGAAGCTACATTTATTACACTTCAAGAAATGGATCAAAGGAAAACTATTCTAGCAATGATATGAAATCAAAATAGTGGATTAGGGTTAGTTCACATATGATGTACCACCTATTACATATTGTGGGCCCAAATATCTACAATGAAATGTCACTAAGATGTTTATAGAAAATATCATTGCCTGCAAAAAATTCATGGGATGATTAGTCCAAAATGAGTGATCATAAAGTAAATTACAATTAGAGTATATATAATAATAATTTTAAAGTACCTGGAACCTTTTGTATCTTTAAGGGAATCATTTCTACATCGCTCACCACCAATGTGGCCTGCAATGTTACCGTACTAGCAATACAAGAAGATCTAAGAAATGATGGTATGTTATCAGTAGTAGTCGCCTCTAGCACATCTTCATGTGCATCTCCTCCTACAAAAAATGAATCCACTATGAAATGGCATTAGAATTCAAGAAAGAACACTTGAAGGGAAATAAACACAAGACAGAAGACAGAGCAAAAGAGGGATCTACCAACAGTGGGCGGGCCAATATGACGTGCACTAGAGGATGTATGCATGCTATGTGTTGCTGACATTGCAGTCGGCAATATAGGTGAGGGTAACCTCTGATGAGGCAGCGATGACATTTGCATAGTAACATTGATAGCACCTAAAGAATAATACATTAAATATATCAAACAATAAATATATGAAAAAGTGCAAGAATTGTAAACAAGGATGAACCTTTATTTTGAAAATTGACAGTATCAAGTATGATGTTTTTTGGGTACTTAGAGAAATAAGCCAAGCAAGTGATAATACAAGAAAATCGTCATCACCTGAAGATCCTCTAGCACCCTGGTCATGGGAATGACTTTCACGAGGGCGGATAAATTGTTGTAAAAATAATACGTACATATTTTAGTTAATGACATAAAAGAGAATAAAATATAAACCATTATTAAACTTGTGTTATAATTAAAGATTTCATTACTGCTTACTTGCAAGTTTTCTACTGTCCGAATCAATAATTCCACCCTCTCTTGTATCTCATCAGTAATAGGATGCATGACTACCAAAGCAACAATCTCTTTTCTATTTTTTCTAAGAGGCATTTTAAATAATTTCATAAGGTGTGTGGAATCTTCAGGGTCATCATCGCTTAACCCTAATGATTCCAAATCCATAGAAAGGTGCCTAGGTACTACAACTCCCTTTCCCTTTCCCTGAACATCCGTCTATGTCAAGAATATCATTAACAATTAGAAAATTAGTATAAATCACTAAAAAAAAGAACATAATAATGTAACATTTTGCTTCTATCTAATTTGTACAATTACAATGAGGTTTACCTGCTCGGTAGAAGTGTCACAAGCTACATCCTTGTCTATGATATGTGATGGATCCATGTTGCCCTATGACAAAGAAAAAATATTAAAAATGTTAGCGAAATTAAACCAATAGACTTAGCAAAAAAACTTCATAATAAAATGGTATATTGGATTCATTAATTAGAGGTTGGTTAATTTAAATAGTATATAGTACGTACCACCCCCATGATATTAAATTTGTTTGTATCTATATGATTCAAACTATAATCGATTAGAAACTCTTCACCTACACTTATTGATTTTATCGCACATACAAATACATGATTTCTGTCGTGCACCTCAAATATGCAATTGGATTGTTTATTAGTTGACCCAGGTTGCATACTATTTATAAAAGCTGCAATATTCCTTGTTGCTTTTGGCCAACCATCAATGTATACAACTATGTGGGGGAAAAAGTGACACTAAGCAAACATGCCCTAATCTCACTTTCAATCACACATTTGTGGAATACGAAAGAGCCTAGAGGTATCACACAATTGGCTACTTCTTCTTGTGGAAGAGAGAGCCACGGGCTACCTATTAGGATTTCTATTCCTTTGTTGTAATAGAAAGATGAAATGATGCAAGTTCAATTCCTAACCCCAAAGTGCAAGTATGAACTAATAACAAGATTGTAGAATTGAGCTTAAACAATGGAAAGCTGTAAACACAAGGACAAGACAGGAATGTAAATGTGTACCCGGAGTTAAAATCTGACTGAAAATGTTTGGGATGGGGGCGCGGGCGCCACTGTCCTGATTCTGCCCCTGAAACTGCTCCGAAAACTGCTGTTTTTGCACTCTGGAAAAGCTGTCAAAAATGCTAAAAATGTTGTCTGTCAGGAGGACCAGGGCACCCAGCGCCCCTGTCCCAGGGACCAGGGCGCCCAGCGCCCCTGTCCTGGTAGGACCAGGGTGCCCCACACCCTTGTCCTGGTCTTTTGCTCTGAAATTTGGTGGGAAGGTCGGTCTCAGTCTGCTTCTCCCGGATCTGCAACCTGCGGCGTCGTCCGAGTCCCGAAACCTGCACTTATATCTGAAAAGGTGTTTGGGCGGCTATATAGGGTTTTGCCTTAGTCAAACCCCCGCTTCAGTGATTTCCACCTCCATGAATAGCCAAGTTGTATTGTAAAATGTATTGTGCATGCAGACCTAGTGTGTGTGCAAGGTCCTTAAATGCAAGAAAGCAAACTAGAGCAACCTAGAAAGTAAACCCTAATTGCTTGTAAATGATAATTTAAATGCTCTAAATCAAGATGCAAAGTGATCTAAAGCATGAATAAAGGATATATTGAAGCTTATGCAAAGACATGAAAACAACATGAAATCATACCCAACCCTTAAGGGAGGAGTACAAGCCAATCTTCAGTCAGTAATCTCCTATTGTTCTTCAATGTCTCCCAAGCCCTAAATGAATGAAATTGATGAATTCTTGATAGATGGATGTTGAATGTTATTGTAGTCTTCAAAGATCTGCTCTTTTGCTGCATAGAAGGTCCTCGAAAGCCCAAAATTCTGATCCCTTCAAATGAGGAAAGAGAGCTTTTATGTATGAAACCCTAGGTCGTAAATTCGTATTTTGGCTGACCTAGAGATTGAATATCCCGCCAATTTCTTGGGGTTAAGCTTTATTTTATGATTGGATCGCGCTCCTAAAATTTCGGGAAAAATGTCCGGGACCATGTTGCACTCCGGGCGCCATGGTCCTGACAACTTTTCACCAAATTTTCAGTGCCGTCGGATATGATGATTTTAGAGAGAATCCCGAAGTTACAGGTGATTTCGAGATGTTTTGACCCCCGAAACCAAGCCCCCAAGCTCAAAATAGGACTTAATTAGGGTTTTTGATTAAATGATGTATTGGAAGAATAAAATGAAAGGGGCACACTTTAATTAAAAGGGCCCAACTTTATGATGTGGGAGATGATAAAATAAGACCCTAGACCTAATTAATTTAATTAATTAATTGCTAAAGGGGAAATGCAATGCAAAATGTAAAATGCGCCAAGGCAGGTGCTAAACTAGGTGTGAAATTGTACCACCCTAGCAAGTGCATACAATTTACGACGCTACATTTAGCCCCCACTTTAACGGTCATATGAACACTACGTGCATATGCAAGCTAAAGTACAGAAAAGTAAACATTATTTGAAAAAGGATATATCCATAAGTCTGTCGAACGAAGCCCCCAGCGGTATCTGCAGTACACAGTTAGGAACCGCACCCTACAAAACACACGTTAGATCACCAAAATCACCTAATGCTTACTAAGGAAGGTGATGAAAATTCAAGGGTAGCTATATGCCCCCCCCCTGTTTCAGCTTGCTAATTTTAGTGAGTTGAAACAAAGTATCATGTTTACCACTTCGAATTGTTAAAGAAAATTGATGACAAATGCTCACAAGAAGATTTGATATGAGATCAAAAACTAATGGAGAATCATTTGGTAAGAAAGAGGACTAAATCTCAATTCCAACACAACAAAGAGTGTGAGGATTTGAGAGTTCCCTAACACGAGATGAAGGATGTAAATGGAAACAAAATGCAAAGAGAAGAAAAGAAAGGAAGAAAAAACAAAAGCATGAATACACACATTGGTGATCCATGAGAAGAATAGTGAAAGAGAAAACATGGACTTCTCACCCCTAGATCTTGTCTAGGTGATCCATGGGAAAAGGACATGGAAAACTAGCCCCTAGAGTCTGTCTAGGTGATCCATGTAAGGGAGGAGAGTGAGAAAGTCTAGCCTTATGCCGCTAGTTCCACTCAACCTCGTGCATGTGTGTGTAAGTGAGGTTGGAAGCACCTCGTAGGAGTCTATGCTCGAGTATGCTACAACCTGTATATGTATAGTACAAAATCATGACATCTCGCTCTAAGAGTCTGTGCTCTGGTTCCGAGAATAATCACCCTGCATAAAAGAAAAATGGAGACATCTCACTCTAAGAGTCTGTGCTCTGGTTTCGAGAATGACCCATTGCTCAAAAAGTGTAATGTTTATGTCATAAGTAAAGTAGAACAAGGATACCTACCTTCATCATAAAAGAAGATACCCCAAAAATGCAACAATGTCATAGATCCAAGCAAGAGGGTTTTGCACTCTTTAAGCAAGGATAAGATAGTTGAAAAGGGATATCTTGTAGTATGTGTAAAGGAGATCCTTAGAGGAGAAGAGATCTTTGTACAAAAGACACCTATCCCCGAGAGGAATTGTCTTAGACAAATATAACATCTTCTAGAATAAGACAAAGAAGAGAATAAGAATGCAATACTTCCTTCTTTTGCGAGGTGAAAGTGATTCTTAATGAAGGATGACGCTCGTTTTAACCCAATTAGGAGAGTGAATTCATTATGGATGTATTTTACCAAGTGCAAAAGAGGTTGTAGTCAAGGACTTACACCTCTTGTAAGAGAGAATCCTTGAACAAACAACAACAAATGCGTACAAGGAATAACATCAAGTAATAAAGTTCACACCATCCACGAAATAGGAAAAAGTGGATCCTTAGATGAAAATAAGGAAAGATCATTGCCTCCCAAGGATTAGGACAATGAGAAGGACTTACACAATCTTCTAGGGAGAGATTTAGACATAAGCAAAAGAAGAGATGTATGAAATCATTCTTGTCCCCATAGGAACAAGAAAATTAGGCTATTATGTTGCTTCAAAAAATATGATTGCACTTGAAATTGTACCATCATGAATGACAATGAGCCCCTAGTAAATGAGCTACCAATGTCACATAATGATGAGCAACATAATAGCCATTAATGTTATTTAAAGACATGATAGACTAAATTAGGTATTTGAATATGACATGTTAAATGCTCAACTATAAGTGAGATCAAAAACATGTATAAAATGATGAAAATTGAAGAAGAAAAGTCACATGAAATCTTAGAAGAGGGATGAGTGTAATTTATTAGATCCTTATCCCTAGAGGAAAGGACTTTATGATGAATAGGAGATAAAGATTCATAAGTGGATTTAGAAATTTGAGGGAATTCATAAAGAGATTTGTTTATTTCCAAGATTTCCTTACGAGGGGAATGAGAGTTGATAGAAGTAGAAGATGATTTAGTTGAAGTGAGATCATCATCACTACTAAATATAGCATTCACATTGAGAGATGGTCTTGTAGATGCTTTGGTACGTTTGCAGGGATTATAGCCGAGTCCAAAGGCATAACTGTGAAAATTAGTCTCTAGAGGAACTTTTATCCCTTGTTCATGAGCGCCACAACCATTTCCATGATACCCATGCTTAGAAAAAATGCGAAAACCACGACTATAACGATCAGCCATTTCAGGAAGAGAAGGTGGTTTTTCATAAGACAAAGAATCAAACTCTTCAGAATTAGAAGTGTGAGGAGAAGAAGTTTGAGAAGCAGCCACAAAATTATTGCTCATAGGTTCATGTAAGACAGATTGATCTCTAGTTTCTTCCTTCTTTTTACCTTTAAGATCTCTAGGAGGAACCCTATATTCACCTACAAAGGTGGGATTAAAGTCAAGACAGCCCCAATCGTCATCTGCGAGAACCTTCTCAGGATCAAAAGCCTTTTTATGCGTATATTCAAGTCGAGAAGGATCTTCTTCAGGAGCTTTAGACTCATCCAAAGAATTTTGATTATTAGAGGGTGATGATTCATCCATAGGTATCTTGTTTAATGAGTCATCACTAGAAGAGGAAGGCTTAGAAGAACTCCCTTTGGAAGTAGATGTTTGCAAACAAGCCTGAAGATTAGTATCACCTATCAAGGTATATGTCTTAGTGTTATAAATAAATTTAACTTGTCTATGCAATGTAGAGGGGACAACTTGCATACTGTGAATCCAAGGTCTCCCTAATAACAAGTTGTATGTTAGATTTCCTGACATAACATGGATAGGAGTAGGCAAAGTAATAGGTCCCACTGTGATGGGTAAGGTGATAATACCTAATGAAGACTTAGCCACATTATCAAAGCCTCGAATGGGATGAGAGTCAGGCTCAATAAGGGATGTATCCACATTCATCTTATGCAATAGATTAATGCTACATACATTAAGGCCAGAGCCATTATCTACTAGTGTTCGTCTTATAGCCATGTCATTTATGATAACCACAATCATCAAGGGATCATATTGTTGTTGAATTTCACTAGTAGCCAACTCATCTTGGGTAAACATAATTTGAGCTTTAGGATTCATCACAGAGTTAACTAAAGATGCTATATTACTAGATGTATTCGGTGGAGGAACATTCAAATCTTTCAAGGCATCTTGTAACATTCCATGATGAGCGGAAGAAGTTTGGATCAAATCCCAAAGGGATATCTTAGTAGGGGTAGCTTTAAGTTGTTCAATGAGATCATAGTCCTTACTAAGCATTTGTGAAATACGTGGAGCTTGGGGAAGAATAGTTTGGGAAGGAGGAAGTGAAGTTGGGATAACTGGAGGAGGATTAGGTTGCCTATTGTTTCTTGTGTTATAGGTATGGGCAACCGCATGATAACTCTCTCTAGTCAGTTGCTTAGCATAATCATAAGGGCTCTTAGTAGAATAACCTCCTTGCACAGTAATAATAGGTTTCTTAGGAGTGCAAAAAGAATCAATAGCATAACCGCCTTGAACCACTAAGATAGGCTTATTTAAAGGTTGAGAATTTTGAGAAGAACAAGCACCTTGGACAGTAAAAAGAGGTTTGTTAGGTGTCTCATTCACATGTATCAAATTGATTGAGGATGGTTTAGAGGAATGAACAAAAGTGTTGGAAGGATTATTGATAGTCTTCTCTTGCACTAAAATTTTATCAATTTTAGGAGAGAGACAAGGGATAGGCATTAATGTTCTAGTAGGAAGAGGAAAGGTCATATCATCCTCTATCATCAAATGACCTACATGGGGAATAAACTCTCTAGGAGAAGGATCAACATTACTCTCTAAAGTCTCACTTTTGAGAGGGAGATCTTTGAAAGAGATGTTAACCATCTTGCTTTGAACTAGGGTATCCTTATGAGTAGAACCAAGTTGAGGAGAGGGAGATGCTTTTTTAGAGGGAGAATAATTGATATTCAAGGAAGGTGAGAAACTATCAAGGGAGAGAGAATAATCTACACCTTCTTCTAATGGTTCATCCCAAATAGTGAGGTTGTTGAAAGGAATGTTTGAAGTATTGTCAATTTCGGGAGAGGAGATAACATTGTTTATTAATTCCTCATCCTTAGGAGGGAGAGCATCAATAGATGTGTTAAACTCATCCTCTTTACTCAAAATATTTTCAATATGATCTTTATGGGAGAGAGATTTAAGGAAATTGCTTATTATTTCATCTTCCTTCTCTAAGGGATGCTTATGGGTAAGACAAACTTTAGGAGAAGGGTAAGCATTTATCATTAATTCATCATCTCTAGTGGGAATTTTGTTGGAAAAGAAAATGCCATCACTAGGAAATGTAGGGATAATGTCATCTTCTTGCACAAAAGGATCCTCATGAAGGGAGTGTTTTTTAGGAGGAACATGAACATATTTCTCCAAAGATTCATGCTTAGGAAGGAGATCTTTGAAAGAAGTGTTCATAACCTTTTGTTGCACTAACATGCCCCCATTGGAAGGACCAACTTTAGGAGAAAATAAGTCAATATCCATCAATACCTTTTCACTTAGAGAGGCATCATGTAGGGAAGGTGAAGTAACATTAAGAAAGGTGTTTATGATATCATTCTCTTCCTCTAGGATAGCTAAATAGGAAGGGCACATTTTAGGAGAATTGTCAAGATCACTCTTAAAGTCTTCATCCTTAGAGCATGGGAGAGTCTCAAAGGGATTGGTAGCAAATATTTTAGGCACTAAAATGTTGTTATATATGGGGGGAGGTTCTTTAGGAGAAGGAAAAATTGAAACAAGGGAAGGTAACCCGTTATCACATCTATGAAATGAATGCATCATGACAACAATTTTCCTCTTTCAAATGATAACACATGCAAAATAGAAGGAAATGTTTAATTTTAACCAATGCAAGCACTTAGAATGTAGATTTAGAAAATGAAATTTATGATTCAAATGAGTTCCTAAATCAGGTTTGAAATTATTGATCCCAATTAAGCTATCCACAAGTTCAACTTTGAATTGAAAAATTAGGGTTTTAGCAAAAATTTCCTCTAATTTTTTAAATCTTGCAAGAAATTAGAACTTGTAAATACAAATTTGAATTTGAAATAGCATAAACACTCAAATTTGAAAACATAAATCAGAATTAGAGAAGATTGGAGTTCACGTCGGGTTCACCAAAATGTGTGGGGGAAAAGTGACACTAAGCAAACATGCCCTAATCTCACTTTCAATCACACATTTGTGGAATACGAAAGAGCCTAGAGCTATCACACAATTGGCTACTTCTTCTTGTGGAAGAGAGAGCCACGGGCTACCTATTAGGATTTCTATTCCTTTGTTGTAATAGAAAGATGAAATGATGCAAGTTCAATTCCTAACCCCAAAGTGCAAGTATGAACTAATAACAAGATTGCAGAATTGAGCTTAAACAATGGAAAGTTGTAAACACAAGGACAAGACAAGAATGTAAATGCATACCCGGAGTTAAAATTTGACTGAAAATGTTCGGGATGGGGGCGCGGGCGCCACTGTCTTGATTCTGCCCCTGAAACTGCTCCAAAAACTGCTATTTTTGCACTCTGGAAAAGCTGTCAAAAATGCTAAAAATGTTGTATGTCAGGAGGACCAGGGTGCCCAGCGCCCCTGTCCCATTGACCAGGGCACCCAGCACCCCTGTCCTAGCAGGACCAGGGCACCCCACGCCCCTGTCCTGGTCTTTTGCTCTGAAATTTGGTGGGAAGGTCGGTCTCAGTCTGCTTCTCCCGGATCTGCAACTTGCGGCGTCGTCCGAGTCCTAAAACCTGCACTTATATCTGAAAAGGTGTTTGGGTGGCTATATAGGGTTTTGCCTTAGTCAAACCCCTGCTTCGGTGATTTCCACCTCCATGAATAGCCAAGTTGTATTGTAAAATCTATTGTGTGTGCAGACCTAGTGTGTGTGCAAGGTCCTTAAATGCAAGAAAGCAAACTAGAGCAACCTAGAAAGTAAACCCTAATTGCTTGTAAATGATAATGTAAATGCTCTAAATCAAGATGCAAAATGATCTAAAGCATGAATAAAGGATATATTGAAGCTTATGCAAAGACATGAAAACAACATGAAATCATACCCAACCCTTAAGGGAGGAGTACAAGCCAATCTTCAGTCGGTAATCTCCTATTGTTCTTCAATATCTCCCAAGCCCTAAATGAATGAAATTGATGAATGCTTGATGGATGGATGTTGAATGTTATTGTAGTCTTCAAAGATCTGCTCTTTCACTGCATAGAAGGTCCTCGAAAGCCCAAAATTCTGATCCCTTCAAATGAGGAAAGAGAGCTTTTATGTATGAAACCCTAGGTCATAAATTCATATTTTGGCCAACCTAGAGATTGAATATCCCACCAATTTCTTGGGGTTAAGCTTTATTTTATGATTGGATCGTGCTCCTAAAATTTCAGGAAAAATGTCCGGGACCATGCTGCACTCCGGGCGCCATGGCCCCGACAACTTTTCACCAAATTTTCAGGGCCATCGGATATGATGATTTTAGAGAGAATCCCGAAGTTACAGGTGATTTCGAGATGTTTTGACCCCCGAAACCAAGCCCCCAAGCTCAAAATAGGACTTAATTAGGGTTTTTGATTAAATGATGTATTGGAAGAATAAAATGAAAGGGGCACACTTTAATTAAAAGGGCCCAACTTTATGATATGGGAGATGATAAAATAAGACCCTAGACCTAATTAATTTAATTAATTAAGTGCTAAAGGGGAAATGCAATGCAAAATGTAAAATGCGCCAAGGCGGGTGCTAAACTAGGTGTGAAATTGTACCACCCTAGCAAGTGCGTACAATTTACGACGCTACAACAACCACTTGTTTACTTTGATCATTATCTTTCAGTTGTATATAATCTGCTGACAATGCATACCTATGCATACTTTTTTTATATTTAACAATCTGAATCCAATTATTGTAATTGTAACAAGGTCCAACAAACTCCATCAATTCAGCAACTCTATTGTAACATACCTTTATGTCGTCCATGGAAAATAAACCTAAACCATGTAACGACGAAGGTGTTATGCGATATATCCTATCGTTAACACAGAAATTGGTGCTTATTGGAGGAAGTTCCTTGGGAACCCATTATTTCTATAGATGTTTGTACCTCAGTGGCACTTAAATGTCGCCTTTGGTCTCATCATCATAAGAACATGACCCCCCTTGAGCAAGGAAAAATTTCATACGTTTATTGAATTTTCTTCTAATCTTTTGACCTCTTGTTGATCTCCCTATTGTAGACCTACTACATGTGTCACTTTCATTTTCTATTCCTACATTTTCCTCACTCGACGAAGATGGATCTGACAAATACCTATTTGGGGGTACCTGCACTCCATGAAATGAGAGAGTTAATTGGTAATGAGAGAAATTTTGCAAATGAGGGTAATGTTGATGAAGAAGTCAGCCCTAAAGTTGTTTTTGGGATGAAAATTGGAATAAGTCCAACTGGGGCCTCAAGTGTTGATAACTGTATTAGATTTACTGCCAATGTCGAGGTTTGAAAAACTAAGGAAGTTAGTTTTTCAAGTAATTTTAACAAAATAAACTATTTCTATAGGGTGTATTGACTAGTTATACCTGTCCATCCATGAAACTGTGCAGGATCCTCGTCGAAGGGGTTCAAGGTCCTATACAATGTAATTTAATTATCTTCTGTTAGCTAAAAATTACATAGTACACAACATGAACAACATGAACTTTGTATACAAAAAGTGTATTAAATAATAAAAATATGTTGTCATCAAAATCTTTGTAACTTTTTTAATTCCTTACCTTTACTTTATGTAGACTATGCAGGATCCTCAACTAAATGGTTGACGATGTACCTGAAATCAACACCATCAATTGAGCATCATCAACACTACTACATTTGTAAGTTGATAAACAATAAATACATACATATCATAAGCATCATAAGCATCACATGATGTGTCATCATATATGTAATTGAGCATCACAATTATCATCACATATCATGTGTCATCATAAACATGTAATCCATCACATATGTATCATAAATCACCATCCATCACATAGGTAATAAACAATCCATGTTCTATAAATAAACACAAAGTTCAAAAAATGTCACATGCATCATCATTAACATGTGATCCATCACATATGTATTTTAAATCAAAATCCATCACATAGCTAATAAACAATCCAATAACCATTAATAAACATAGTTTAAAAAATGTCACATAAATAGTCACTCTCCCTATCTCCATCTCCATATTAAAAGGTGCATCCTGAATTAATTATGTAATGGCATTAGAATTCAAAACATAATGAATTAATTATCTAAACAAAATTCTATCAAGAAGTCAATATTAAATAGATAATATACTACTCGCATACCTCATACATTTCATTCTTCATCATAATGAACATCAAGGTCATCATCGCCAATATCATCATCATCATCATCATCATCATCATCATCATCATCATCATCATCATCATCATCATCATCATCATCATCATCAATGTCTTCGCCATCATCACCATCACCATCACCATCACCATCACCATCACCATCACCATCACCATCACCATCACCATCACCATCTTCTTCTTCTTCTTCTTCTTCTTCTTCATCATCATCATTGAGAAACTATCAATCATGATCATCATCCACTTTATCTTCTACTTCTTTGGTATCTTCTTCTTTGGGGTCTTATTCTTCCATCACATTATACTTTATCGGCCTTCCTCTTGGATCATGTCTAACAACAAATGACCAACCTGGTTTATGTGGAACCTCTGAGTAAAATACTTGCTCACATTGGCTTGGAAGAACATAGGGCTCATCCCCAATTGGTTCAAATGACCTTGTATTTAGCATTATAAAACCATTATCATGTTCAATAACAGTTCTATCAGGATCTTTTTTATTCAATCGTAGCCTGTACCATTTGATGACGAACAAAACTAATTTGAAGAAATTAAAGTCACACTCAAGTATATCATCCAAAATTCCATAGTATCGATTTTGAGACTGTTGAGGATGTATGTCATTTCTCGATGAAATATTTGTCACCTCAAAGACTGTAGTGATGCCAGAATCACAAGTTTTCTTCATGTCATCCAACCTTTTTACGCGAAATTTATGACCATTGCAGCACATAGCATTGTGGTGTTTGGCCTACGATATGTCAAACATGTAAAATTTATTGCATTGCGAGTTGATAAACATATGGGTGATTAATAAATTTATACGTACCTGTTTATCTCTTAAACCATATGCTAAATCAATTTCCCTTTGCGTAACATTAGAATCTCCATTACAATGTGTTTCTTTAACCAATGAAGCCACATCTTCCCATGTTAATGTGCATCCAAAATGTTGACAACGTTCAATCCATACCATCATCCAATCAAAATTGTTTGCAATATACAAATGTAGTGCATCCCACTCTCGACCAACTATACAAAAAATAAATAGACATCTTACAATCAATTTATTTTGAAGATTAAGAATTAATTAACTACAATAACATCTTATAATTACCTCTCACTTTCCTCAATCTACCTTTCCCCATCAAATACTCCCCTTTGAATTTGTTAATGTTGTTGGGATCCCAAATGTGATCCACGTGGATCTTTGATGCAAACTTAGGAAGATATTCAGAAATGTACACCATAGTCTAGTATACCATATATCCCTCCACCATAGAACCCTCAGGATGTGCTCTTTGTCGAACCAAAGCCTTCAAAAATTTCAAGTGCATCTCAACCATCCACATTGACCTAGTGTGTATAGGTCCACACAGTTCAATCTCCTCAACTTGGTGTATGAGGTAGTGTTCTTGTGCATTGAAAAAAGCTGGAGGTAGACACTTTTGCATTTCACACATTAAATGAGGAATTTTTCTCTTCCAATATTTTATATTGTCTTTATGGATTTCTTTACATGACAACCACCTACAAGGTATTCAAGATGCAAAAAAATATATTACATAACAATTAAAACAAATCACAAATATAATATCTATATAATGAACTGAACAAATATCACTACTTACCTCATGTATTTTCCAAGATCATATATGACTTGTTTGACATTATTGTCGAAGTCGTCTAGGAGAGATATATAGAATGTACTACAACAATTATAAAATTATCTTTTCATTTTTTTGTAACATAATACAATGAAAAGTACACATACACGTAGTACTTAAATACATAATAAAAACACAACAACATGAATTTCCTTAATGAAGGTATGCCAATCATGCGTTTTCATCCCTGGCCCAAATTCACTTTTCTTTGATATGAGATTGTTTATGTTCGCAGCAAATCCTGTGGGAAATCAAATTTTTCGTATGACTTCTTTTATAGCATTGCTTTGTTGGTCCGTTAATAACCAACGAAGTTCACTTATATTAATCTGGTCTCCATGGCTATTTGATTGAATGACATTTATCATTGCATGATTGGAATTTTGAATGTCACTACATATTTTGACAATTTTTTCTTTGTCACGCCTTCCATCAAATATTTTCCATACTGTCTCTGTTATATTCTTTCCAATATGCATACTATCAAACAAATGAACAATTTGTTGATGAATACTAAGAGGGGGGAGTGAATTAGTATGCCAAAAATCTTTGTACTTAAACACTTACACAATCTCAAGATAAACCAGTAAAACAATCTAACAGATAGACCGGTTATCACACATGCAAACCAAAATGCGAATAAAGCATTCACCCACAAGAGCAATACAATCATAACACAAGATATTTGACATGGAAACCCAACTGGTAAAAACCATGGTGAGATGGAAATCACAAGTCACTATTTGCAGAATAGAAACCAAACCGGTTAAGGTCAGACCAGTTAAGGTCTTACAATGTTGTTCACTAGAATAGGTCCTATTAGGAATCTCAATCTCTGTTAGGAGATAAGTCTGTTTAAAGACTACCTTGTTAGAGGATTTTAGATTCATAGAGGTGAACCACCTTGTTAGAGGATTTTACAAAGGCTTTGAGGCCTACCTGGTTAAGGGCTACAAACTTGTCAAAGATGTGAGTAATCAACAAGTGTTTGATCTATCTTATAGCATAGACTACTTGATTAGATCCAGTAAAGCTCACTGCTAATGCATTTCAGCATTACTTCAGTCTTCTCTATCTCTTTCTATTTACAACTCAATCTTCTCAGATAAGATCACTCTTACAACAACTCAACAATTACCTTAAACCCTAGCCACAACCAAAACCCTAGACATGATGTCCTTTTAAAGGAATCTGATTTCATGTCAGTCCAATAGGATTACATTACAATTTCCTAGGTTCAATGAATCTAGACATACTCAGTAACATGACACAAAAATTACCATCAGTGTGTCGGCACCATCAATCAATCGGTGGGTTGGTAACTCATCACGAAATGTCGGTTGGTAACTCATCACAGAGTATTACCGGTTCATACAAAATACCGGTTGTCAGTTTGACAAAAATGAAGACTAGTAAGAATGTGTTATGCCGCTTTTCTCCCTTGTACCGATTGAGATCTATGAACCACTTGGGGTCGACATGCCGCTTCAGACCGGGAAACACATTACGCAAAATCACTAGTCTAAAGACTAGAATACAACATACCGGTTGGAACAAATACCGGTTGAGCTCTAGCTCATACATATAAAGAGGTTCTTAGTACAAGTGTGTGTCCATCAATGACAATCACAACATAAACATAAAAAATGCCAACAATCTCCCCCTTTGACATTGATGGCAACACTTAGGAAAATAAAATTTTGACATCTAAGTGTTTTACAACAAAAACTTGCCATTAACAAAATTGCTCGCCCTAAGCATATACACTATCCCTTAATCAACAGAATGTATAGCAATTTTGCATACAGAGCATAATCATTGAGACATCAGAGCATATAGCATATATTAAAACATATATCAAAATTTCAAAATCAGATGCTTCTCCCTATTTGTCTTCAAAATAGATAGAGTACTTCTCCCCCTGTATCAGAAGATCAAAATTTTTAAAACCAAAAATAGATACTTCTCCCCCTTTGCCAACAATGGCAAAGTATCGCTAAACAGACCTGTTTCCATTTGATAAAAAAAACAAAAACTTTATGATAGCAATGAATAATACTTGTCAAAAACCGATTTATAGTCTTGCAAAAATTGTTTCATGGATAGAGACCAGGACTCAAGTAGGGAGGTGGCTACTTCTTTTTCTGTTTACATCTAGTATACATGTTCCTCCATGGCATCAACTATGCTCAGCTCCTGTCTAATTGTCAAGGCATGTAGGTTCAAATAACACTTCTGAAGAATTTGCAGACGTGGAAGTAAAACCAGTTGTAGCTCCTACAAATCTTTAGATCATGTACTAAGCTCTTGCTCCATTTTGGCTAACTGGATTTGGAACCGGTGAACGGTTTGCCCATATGTTGCAAAGGAATCATAAGGTGTCTTAAATGTGCCCAAGTACAACTGTAAGTCCATTTGAAGCTTTTGCTTCTTAGCTAGCACATCATCACAGAATAGATGAGGTTGACAGATTTTGCTTAGTAGCAAGTTTCCCTCATCCAAGGCATTCCTTCTGTCCTTTTGGTCTTTCAGTAGTTCAGACCAAAGCTCATTCATCTTCTTCACCAAAGCAATGTTAAGAGCCTTTTGGTGCTCTTTCTTGACATTTTCCTCAGCTGCTTCTTCCAGGCTCTACACCTGATCATCCACTACAGTACATGTAGTTTGAGTTGTGCCAGTGATGATTCAGTGTCAGGAAGATTAGTATCGGGGATTAAACCGGTAAGGGTGTCTATAGCTGCCTTAATTATGTCTTGTTCCTTTTTCCTGTGAATGATCTCAAGGCACTCTTGAGCAACCTTGATGCTTTGTATAAGCTCCAACTCACTTGTAGATTGGAGATCGATAGGACTGGAGATATCAGCTAGTTTGGCTTGACTCCCGATTTCCTTCGGAGTCTCCATCTGTGTGCTCTCCATTGCTTTCACTGCCTTGTCTGCTTCTGCCTTCTTCCTTTTCTCTACTTCTTTCTTCTGTTCTTGTTCCCTGTCTTCCTCTTCTTTCTTTTTCCTATCTTCTTCTTTCCTCTTCTCCTCTTCTTTCTCTTTCTCTTCCTTTCTCTTTCTCTTCCTTCTTCTTCTTTTCTTCCTCTTCTTTCTTTTTCTTTTCTTCCTCTTCCTTCTTCTTCTTTTCTTCCTCTTCTTTCTTCCTCTTTTCTTCCTCTTCCTTCTTCTTCTTTTCTTCCTCTTCTTTCTTCCTCTTTTCTTCCACTTCCTTCTTCTTCTTTTCTTCCTCTTCTTTCTTCCTCTTTTCTTCCTTGTCCTCTTCTTCTTTCTTCTTCCTTTCCTCTTCTTGCTTCTTCTTCTCTTCATCTTTTCATTTCTCATCTTCCTCTTTTCTCTTCTCTTCCTCTTTTCTCTTTTTCTCATCTTCATCCCTCTTCTTCTTCTCTTCCTGTTCTTGAGCCGCTTCTTGTGTGTCCTTAGCTTGCTCACCACCCTGTTCGGCTTGTTGCCCCTGTTCTGTTCCCTCAGAATGTATGTCCTGAGTGACATCTTCTACATCTAGGGCATCGACATCAATAGTGTTGATTGGTTCTTCAACCAGGTTTCCTTCCTCATCAAAAACTTCATCCAGTTTCAATACAGCCGGTTCTTTTTTAGCTTGGAGGTTGGCCATTTTTTCTTTGTGAGAGTTGATAGCATAATCCATATGCTGATGAGTATCTTTTTCAACATCATCAATTCTCCCCTCCAACAACCAGAGTCTTCTTCTCCTTGTGAAGAAGAGACCTTTATTTTGATCCAGGACATCAAATAAATTTGAATTTGAGAGGTCGAGAAAGTACTGTGCAAAGACTTTCTCCCTAATCTTGTGTTCTTTTTCAATGGCAATGCGCCATTTATTATCTAATGCTTTAAATAAAGAATCTAGTGTCTAAGATTTAATCTCTGATGGCGATCGATCATTTTTACACAAATAAATGATGATTTCCTATAATACTTCTTCCTTTTTCTCATCACTAAAATCATCATAATAATCTACTAAATCATGAAGTAATTTTCTCCTAATATTCTTAACTGTCCTTTGAAAATGTGTCAAAGGTTTGTATGAGGAGATATCAATATTTACCAGTCCGGATGCTGCTGGTTCATTCTTCTTCATTTTCTTTGTCTGTCTAGCCTTCTTTGGCTTTTCATCAGACTCAATTTCTTCAGAGTCTGGTTCATTTGTCTTCGTCTTCCTTTTTCTTTCAAATACTTTTGTCGGTGTTACCTCTAGTTGCTTCTTTGTAGGTGACTGCTTGGTCACTCTTGGAGTTGCAGTGGTAGCTGATGTCAATGCTGCAGGCACTATTTTGGCTTTCTTTGCTGTCGGTTCTTTTCCTTTCTTAACTAATGGCTCTTCAGCCAGTGCAGTCCTCTCCAAGTAGGTTCTGGTCCTTTTAGCCTTTGGATCAAGAGGTGAGGCAATAAGTGTTGAGGCATACCCTTCCAACATATCATACATAACCTCATAGCCCATTGCCTCCACTTCCTCCATTCTAGGCTCAACAACCTCTATTAAGCATTTGTCCACTTGAATGGTGAAATAGATGTCATCTTTGTATTTCTTAACTATATCACCTGAGATTCTTACCCTTTGACTCATCTTTCTTCTTAACTCATCAAAATATTTATTCAGTACTTCAGGGTAACCGGTTCCAATGGCTTGTATGCTTTCCTTGATCTACTTGGTTACCGGTTGGTCAAGAGACCATTGGACATCTCCTACTCCAGGAAAGTAGCCTTGGAAATAGAAGCACAACCCTATCAGTAGTTGTCCAAACTTAAACCTCAGTGCATTGTCCTATTTGATTGCCTTTAGATTCAATAGCAGTTGCCTCTGCATACTGGTACATAAGTGAAAAGATGCATCCTCTTTGATCATCTGGTAAGTGACATTTACCATTGTAGTAGATATAGAATTAATCCTGCTGGCTGAAAATGTTCTATAGCCTATCACCATGCAGGCGTATTTCACTAGATCATCCTTGATAGGATTAACTATCATACCTCGTGAGTCACTTGTTGAACTAGTTAGCTTGGCCATTTCAGTTTTGCTTACCATTCTTAGAGCTAGCAATTCCCCTATGTTGCAAAAACCAGTGACTGCATGAATTCCCTGAGGCGTGATATCATGCATCCTCTCCAGGTACATCTTGTCATTGTGGACTCTGCTCAAAATGATCCTGATATGATCCTCCATAAAATCTTCTAGAAAGTATACTGCATTATGGAGTTTCTTTTTCTCTAAGATACTAAACTCTGATTTGATCTTTTTGTCCTTGCCGCAAAATAAACCTAACTGGATGTGAATGGCTAAAGACCCTAGGTCTTCTATTTTGCAATCGATATAATTTGAAATTCCTTCTTCAACTATGACTCTAGCCGAAACTTGTGATAAGGCATTATATTTGGACTTCCTCTGAATAAAACTTTCCAACTCAATGGATGTATTAGAACTGGTATGAGATGTGGAAGCCATTGTCGAGTATTTTCAAGAACACGAAAAATACCTTTACAACAAAAATTTAGGGCTTCCTGATTGTGCTTCACTTCACTCTTTGTCAGTTGCCAAATCACTGCTTTGTGTTCTCCATGACTGCTTGCAAACTGGATTTGAATCTCCTTCAAGATTTATCAATTTCTTGAAATCTTAGCTCAAATTGCCTTTTCTTCACTCTGCACTTGAAAACTTTTCTTTGTTTGAAAACAGATAGTGAGAAATGATTTGAAATATGCTTTTATACATGTCTCTCACCTACCACCATTAATGCTCCTCTATTAGGGCGTAAACCCTAATTTGCCTCTTTTACCATTTCTGGTCTTCTATCGAGCAACAGGTATCATATACCGGTTAAGGTCTTTTACCAGTATAATCAGGGGTTCATAATCATTTCACCATTTGCTCCCCCTAAGCCTCTTTGCAACTTAGTTTACCGGTTCCGATATTTCCACACTAGGTGCAAAAACCAGTTCCTCTTCCAATATTGTTGGTTTCTTCCTCCAGGTTTTGTTCATGTCTGCTTTAACTTTTTCAACATCAACTTCTCCTTTCTGAGTGACCGACATATCATCAAATATACTATTTCTACTTCTACAGAATCTTGCAATGTGACCCGGTTTGTTACAGTGATAGCAAACCAATCCAGGTGCTCTCCAAGGTCCATTGTTCATATTTCCATTCTTCCTTCTGCATTTAGCCACAGTGTGTCCATGTCCATGAAAAATCCAACAATTTTCTCTCCATCCGGTTGCCGGTTGATAACCATTGTTGGTTGACTGATAATTGTAGGCATTAAAATGGTTAAGGTTCTAGTTTACAAAAGATTTTGGACCACCACCTTGGGTCCTCTGATGATTTCTTCTGGTATTGTTCATGACAGACCTGCATTCAGATGCTCTATGCCCAAACTTGTTGCATGCATAACAATGACCATTGAACTTATTGGATCTAGGTACATTGTTGATAAAATATGGAAAATTATTGTAGGCTTTTCTCCTACATACATTGGCAGTGTGTCCTTCTTTAAGATAGTTAAAGCAAACGGGTTTGAATTTTTGCTTACCTTTTCCTTTGAGTGTCAGTGGCTTTTTTGATGCTTTAGCATTTGTTCTTGAGGATTCTCCTTCCTCATGTCCAGAGAAACCAAGACCATTGGTATTCTTTACCGGTCTAGATGACTCAAGCTTTTGCTCTAGCTTGACAATACTTTTGCCAAACTTAGCAAGTATTTCCTTTGACTCAAAGAGTTCTTTGGAAATAGCAGTATTTGTCTCCATTAGACTTGCATTTTCAAAGATGGCTATGTTCATTTCACCTTGCATGTCTTCCTTTTCCATCCTACTCTCATGAAGGAGAGCAGTCAGTGCCCTAATCTCTTGTTTCAACTTGGAGATCTCATGATCTTTGTCCTTTACACAATCTTCAGCTTTCCTTCAGTTCTCAAGCTCTTGGCTAAACTGAATAGTTAGTCCTTCCAACTCCTTTCTCAGATTGGAGTTTTAATCATCCATCTTATTTACTTCTACAATCATAGCCTCCATATTTGCTTCATCTTTAGAACTACTTTCAGATAGTTCCATCAGCTTCTCTGCATGTTCTCTCCTTTTTGCTTGAGATGCCTTGTATTTTACCATAAGATCATCATAGGCTTGCTCAAACTTAGTGAGCTGTTGAGTAAGTTCCCTCAAAGTGTATCCCCCCATATCTCTTTCCAAGTGGTTAAACTTATAGAAAGGTAGGCTCTGATACCAATTGATGAATACTAAGAGGGGGGGGTGAATTAGTATGCCAAAAATCTCTATACTTAAACACTTACACAGTCTTAAGATAAACTAGTAAAACAATCTAACAGACAGACCGATTATCACACATGCAAACCAAAATGTGAATAAACAATTCACCCACAAAAGCAATACAGCCATAACACAAGATATTTGACGTGGAAACCCAATTGGGAAAAACCACGGTGAGATGGAACTCACAAGTCACTATCTGCAGAATACAAGCCAGACCGGTTAAGGTATTACAATGTTCTTCACCAGAACAGATCCTGTTAGGAATCTCAATCTCTGTTAGGAGATAAGTTCATTTAAAGACTACCTTGTTAGAGGATTTTAGCTTCACAGAGGTGAACCACCTTGTTAGAGGATTTTACAAAGGCTTTGAAGCCTACCTGGTTAAGGGCTATAGACTTGTCAAAGATGTGAGTAATCAACAAGTGTTTGATCTATCTTATAGCATAGATTGCTTGATTAGATTCAGTAAAGCTCACTGCTAATGCATTTCAGCATTACTTTAGTCTTCTCTATCTCTTTCTGTTTACAACCCCATCTTCTCAGATAAGATCGCTCTTACAACAACTCAACAATTACCTTAAACCCTAGCCACAACATAAACCCTTTTAGCAACAGCAACAACAACTCAAAACCCTAGACATGATGTCCTTTTAAAGGAATTTGATTTCATGTCGGTCCAATAGGATTACATTACAATTTCCTAGGTTCAATGAATCTAGACATACTTAGTAACATGACACAAAAAGCATCATCAGTGTGTCAGCACCATCAATCAATCAGTGGGTTTGTAACTCATCACAGAGTATTACCGGTTCATACAAAATATAGGTTGCCAGTTTGACAAAACTGAAGACTGGTAAGAATGTGTTATGCCACTTCCTCCCTTGTACCGGTTGAGATCTACGAACCGCTTGGGGTCGACATGCCACTTCAGACCAGGAAACACATTCTACAAAATCACTAGTCTAAAGACTAGAATACAACATACCAATTGGAACAAATACCAGTTGAGCTCTAGCTCATACATATAAAGAGGTTCTTAGTACAAGTGTGTGTCTATCAATGACAATCACAACATAAACATAAAAAATGCCAACATTGGTAATTGCTTGTAGTAGGGCAACCTACTAAATTGTCGGGGATAACTTTTTAGTCCCTTAGGAAGGTGGTCATTTATTCCTTCACAACCTTCATGATCATCAATCGCATCATCAGTAAACAAAACAAAATAGAAAAGATGTTTTATGACAAACCAATAGATGGAATGGCATTACCTTGATGATTAATTCTATTATATTCCAACTTCCACATGTGAGGTGTCATTCTTCGTGGCTTTGATGTATTCTCTTCTTTCCCATTGAAAAGATGTTTTTTTCAGTATTTCGATACTTATGATTTTTGTGGAGAAAGTGCCTATACTCATCAAACACCTGCTTTCCTAAACTTTTTGAATGATGAGATTTCATCTTTGGACCACAAACAGGACATGCAAATTTTCCCTTTGTTTGAAGACCTACAAGATAATGTATAATTGGATTAAATATGATAATTTTTTGAATTATAATGTTCATGCACAACTTAAACACTATAACATACCACAAAAATGTTTTAGCCCCGGGGCATTGTGTATTGTCCATAGAAGCATCACATGGAATTGAAATTGTCTTTGTCCTATTGGTCTAGAGACGTCATACATAGTGACACTATTCCATAACTCGAATAATTTGTCGATAAGAGGCTCAATATATACATTCATATCGTTAACTTGGTACTTACCTAATCGAATGAACAAAAACATTACATAATTATTATGACCATTTTACTACAATATTTATAATTAAATTTAGATGACTATATTTAAATGATAAAATACCTAGAACAATCATTGCCAACATTATGTGCTCCCTCTTTATTGACATCCATGGAGGAATGTTATAGTTTATAACAAAAATAGGCCACACTGAGTAAATAGATCTCATCTCTCCAAATGGATTGACACCGTCCGTTGCTAATGAAAGCCTGAGATTATGAGGTTCTTCTTTAAAGTGTGGCCACTTTTCCTCTATGTCCATAAATACTGAGCCATCTGTAGGCATTCGAATAATGTCATCTCGGCTTCTATTGCGTGCATGGTAATCCATAAATTGTGCCAAACTAGTGCACTTGAATAATCGTTGCATATGTGAAATAATGGGAATATAGCGAAGAACCTTGCAAGGAACCCTTTTTGTTATTTGATCTGTTCTATATCTACTGATATGACATTCAAGGAATTCAGTTCAAAATTCATGTTTCTTGTGATATATAATATGATCATTGGGACAAGCATCTATTGCTTGATACTCTATTCCAATATCTTTCATAACGGCAGATAATTCTCGATATGAGCAAGGTAGAATATTTGATGGTGGTAACAAAAACTCACCTATGAATCTACAACAAAAAAATATAAATTGTTAATATAAAGAATATTAATGGTACAACATGATTCGTAGTTTATTATGACATATATGACATACTTTAACATACGTGACATTGTTATGTTGGATAAACCATTCATAACCTTCAAGTTCACCAACAACAATACAATGGAGAGAAGAGTTGCCTGCGAGCCTTCGTAAAGGTCCTCAGATGCCTTCTCAAGTAGAGGGACATCATGAACAACATCAAGGTCATCTTCATCATTATGATCAGCTGTGTGAGTACTAAATGAGTCATGGATCAATGTATTTGTACCATTATCTTCAATTGTGTTTTCTAGCTCATGATCATCATCTTCCATGGGATCATTATCTTCAGCTTTGATATTCACACCTCCATGTTCATCCACTTCAAAAACCATATTCTCAAGGTTGTGTTGATCCATACCATGTGCTCTGGGTACTCAACCTATATAAAATTGATAAACATAAATAAACCGTGATCATGATCTCATAATCACGTGATTTATTATGTATATAAATTGTTAAAACGATATAATGAAAAACTTACCAATGGATGATAATCATGTCCACCTTCAATGTGACCATCCAGCCTACAATGTTTCTTCATTGTTTTGATTAGAAGTCATCTAGTCTTTAACCCCTTACAAATTTTGCATGGACAATAACATTTTCCATCACCTTTTCTTTTCAAGTTAGACCACAATATAGCAATTGTCTCCTTATTTTGTTGTTCGTTGATATTGTCTGACATGGTCTTTCTTGACAGGCAAGAATATTGGGCTATAGAACTAGTTATATAGAAGTTTAAATGTTAGTTGTGAAATCACGTTTCAGTATAATATACCGAATCAAATTACTTGAAAATAGAAATTATCATCATTGAACCAATACCATCTAACTCTTCTTTTTCATCTCAAAACATATCTAATGGCTTTGTGGTTGCAATCCTTGTATAAGATATTAAGTTGACTGATGTGTAATTAGGGTAATCCATGAGTGTGTAATGTGAATTCAGTATCCTAAACATTGGAGAGACCTTATTTGACTTGCCTAATCAATGTGGTTGCTGTCCTAATATGAAATACTGAGTTCTACCCTTGCCTCTGCATCAAACTTCTCACATCATGTTTCTTCAACAAAACACACTAATATGAATTGAGCCAACACCATGAGGATAGGGTTAAGTATCAATATGGAAACTAATCATAATACCTGAAGATGGGGTTCACACCTAAGTGTTGGCTCTCAATAATGCCACACTTCCAAAATTGTCAGTCTCAAGATTTGTCCTATTGGGTGAGCACTCATTGATGGCCACAAGGCCAAATCAATGTATGTAGGCTTCAAACTCCTAACTCTAAGCTAGGAGGACCCTACAGAAGGTCTATGAACACTCACTTGGTCTAGGGGTTTCACTAGATATATTGAATATGAGGACCTAGAAGAACCATCACTAGAGATATTGAATAAGAGATAGACTTCTACTGCTGCATTAAAAGCATTGGCATGTTCTTCATTTATTGATGTAATCTCTCTGTGACGCCACCACAACCAACAAAGGTGTACAAAGTTTTTTGCAATGCATGGATTTTTAGGAGTGTCCTTTGAGAAAACAGAATTAAAGTATAGAAGCAGGATCTGTCAGCTCCTAAGGGAATCTTGATGAAAAATAACTGTAAAATATTTGGGCGAGCTTATATGAAAAAACTCATGCTTACTGATGGGTTTATGTACAAAAATAAGCACGAATTAAGTGGTAAGGGTTCTTCTAGAAACAAGAGGGACAAAGAGGCAGTGAAAGTGAAAACTTTTGGTGTTGTGTCTGCTCCATCTCATAATGGGAATGGCGAAGGTGCTGTAAGAGGAGCTGAGAAGGGTGTTGGAAGAAGTGGGGGTGTTTACATTCCCCCATTTAATCTAGCTCAAATGATGAAAGATGTGGAAGACAAGAGCAGTGTGGAATACTAGTGCATGACATGGGATGCCCTTCGGAAGAGTATCAATGGGTTAGTAAACAAGGTAAATGCATCTAACATCAAGAACATCATTCCATAGTTGTTTGTAGAGAATCTCATCCATGGGAGGGGTCTATTTTGTAGGTCTTGTATGAAATCCCAAATGGCATCCCCTGGATTTACAGATGTTTTTGATACGTTGGTTGTTGTGGTAAATACAAAATTTCCTGAAATTGGCAATCTGCTTTTGCGAAGAATTATTTTGTAGCTTAAGAGGGCATACAAATGCAATGACAAGCACATGTTGATAGCAAAAACCAAATTCATAGCTCATTTAGTGAATCAAAAAGTTGCACATGATATCATTGCCTTGGAACTTCTCACCCTTTTACTAGAGAAGCCCACAAATGATAGTGTAGAGGTTGTTGTTGGGTTTGTGAAAGAATGTGGTTCTTTGTTGCAAGAACTTTCACCCAAAGGTATCTATGGGATTTTTGAAAGATTTAGAGGTATTCTCCATGAGGGGGAAATTGACAAATGAGTTCAGTTTTTAATTGAAGGCCCTTTTGCAATTTGCAAAGCTAAGTTTGAGGGTCATCCAACTGTGCGGCCACAATTGGACCTTGTAGAGGAAGAAGATCACTTAACACATGAAGTTTTCCTAGAAGATGAACTTGATCAAGAAGTTGGTTTGGATGTTTTCAAGCTAGATCCTGCTTTCTTAGAGCATGAGGCAACCTATGAAAAACTAAAGAAAGATATCCTTGGAGATGCTTCTTCAAATGAAGCAGAAGGGGAGAATGATTTAGGTGATGATTCAGATGATGATGATGATGATGATGATGATGAAGAGGAAGGTGAGGAAGCACTGAGAATACATGATGAGACAGAGACAAATTTTATCAATTTAAGACATACGATTTATTTGACAATCATGTAAAGTGTTGATTTTGAGGAAGCTAGTCATAAGATACTAAAGATCAAGCTTGAACCTGGTCAAGAGATGGAATTATGCATCATGCTGTTAGAATGCTGCAGTCAAGAGAGAACATACCTTCTTTATTATGGTCTTCTTGGGCAAAGATTTTGTATGATCAATAAAATTTATTAGGAATTTTTTGATAAGTGTTTTGTACAATAGTATTCTATGATACACAGACTGGAAACAAATAAACTATGCAATGTTGCAAAGTTTTTTGCCCACTTACTTGGAACAGATGCTCTTCCATGGCATTGTCTTGCTTATATATGTTTGATAGAGGAAGAATATACTACTTCCTCTTCCTGTATTTTTATAAAGATTCTCTTCCAAGAGCTGGCCGAGCAGCTTGGTATATTGTTTCTTAAGGAAAGGTTGAACGATCCAACAATGCAGGAGTCTTTTGATTCAATTTTTCCAAAGGACAATCCCAAAAAATCATGGTTTGCTATCAATTTCTTTACTTCTATTGCTCTTGGTGGTATCACTGAGAGTATATGTGAATATTTGAAGAATATGCCAAGGCTTATAATGCAGTAGCAAAAGTCTATTCCTGAGTCAAATGAATCTACCTCTAATGATGTTTCTTCTAGTTCATTAGGTTCGTCTGATTCTGATACATTAGACTCAGATTCTTAGAGTAAAACTGACAGTGAGAGTAGTAAGGAGTCACCAAGAAAGTAAAATCAGTCAAAGCATGACAATGAGTATCAAAAAAAAAGAAGAAAGAAAAGGGTAAGGGCATCTAACTTAGAGGATGGAAGTGACAGTGAAAAAATCAGGAGGAAAAAGAAAAGGATTTAAAAATCTTTCTATTCAGTTATTCAAGGCTCTAGTAGACACCATTTTCATGGACTGTGACAAACAAAAGAATCACTCCCAAGTGCTTTGATTTTATAACAGATGATTATAAGATGCTACAATATTTTCTTATGTATTTTAATAGCCACGGGTTTTAGAGTTTTGTACTTGATAGGTAATGGATAAATAGTGTTAGGAGGAGAAAATATTGAAGGCCAAGTGCAGATTGTGATAATACTAGATCAATGAATCCTATTATTTTTTGAGTATTTCTTGTTTTACATGTTGTGTGATGTACCATAAGCAAACTAGAAATCTAAATTCAATAAGATGCTTTGTGCTTAGATATTACTTTGAAAATGTCTTTTGTATCTCCCCATGGATCTGGGTATATGCTACAACCTAGGTTTTGTCTCTTTACTGTCTCCTTGATGTCAAATGCTATCCATGAGCATACATATGACATACCCAATGTATGAAGACCTTAAGTAATCAGACATATGATATATTTGTATTTGGACTATGACATATTTGAATTTTCCAAACATATTCAACCCATAAAGAGAACTAACCCCACCCCCCCAAAAAAAAACAATTTAAAGAACCATACTTAACTTTTGTATGAGCTTTGTCTCTTGCATGAGCAGTAAGATTTTGGGAAAAGGTAAAACACATAGAGGTTCTGGTCAATCTAGATGGACTAGAAAATTGACAAGCATTACTATAGTCAACTTGATGATAGTCAAAGAGTGCAAGATATGATACAAGTCCAAATGTTTAGGAATACATGACCCTTTTGTGACTTGAATAACACCAAAATGCACAAAATTAACATCCTTGTGTCTCCTAATATATTCAATCTCTTTAGGAGGGAATGAAGATAACATTTTGGTTTGGAAAGTTTGTTGGGGGTCATATTCTAAAGTTAACTCAATTGCTTTCATTCTAGGAACAACAATGTGCTTAATGTAGACCTTGTAATAAAATTCTTTGATGGATTGGGATTCAATGTACTCTTTTTATACACACATTTTACTCTCAACTGAGGAGGTTTGTATGTACTTACTTGTCTTTCGATTGTATCCCTATTTCAAGAATTTCTTCTATCAACAAATTATTTGTTGTAAGTTGTACAAGTGGAAGCTTGAACATGCCTTCCATGCTAGCCTTGTTGATACGTTCAACACCATCTTGTGCAACAAATCTTTATAACTCCACTATTTCATTGAAGAGTGAGTAGTAGGGACAATCTAGAACACTTACAAGGGTTTTGTAAGAGAGATAAATAGACCTAAATATTATGGCTTAATAATGATCAATAGGTAAACAGATAAGAAACTCTCAATATAAAAATGACTTTCTCAATTGTCTATACTAGAAATGGATAGATATGCTAATAATGGCTTTATGACTGTATGCCAACTTTAGACTCAATCCAAGAAGAGATAGAACTAATATGCGATATCTAGATTTATGATCTCTATAATATAACAATCCCATAATTATGTTTCCACGCATCTATACCACAACACAAACATCATGCTAGTGTTCAGCCATAGCAATTGATATCCTAATTATAGAATGTGAAATATGCACATAACTATGAATAAAGACTAAGAAAAACAAAGAAAGATGCTTATTGCAAACATAAATGACTAATGGACAAGAATTGAATTCATTGTAGATAGTTTTGAATATCAAATTCACTTATTTGTGTGCATTTAGTAACTCATGTACTTGTGGCCAACCATTTATCTCTTTCATAAATTAAACACTTATTAATAACAATAAATGGCTGAGTAATTATGTTTTAGTTGAAATTGAAAATAAAATATTTTAATTTAGGACAGCTCACACTATTCCCTATCATATTTTAGACTCTTGGTTTTGTTAGTAGTGGTTTGATGTCTTTGGAGCTGATCATTGCATTTCTTTAGTTAGGTTTGCCAGCGTACTCTCAGCCTATGCCAAAATGGGAGCTTTGGAATAGGGTATGGACATCCATCAAAGCATAAAAGATAGAGAAATTTTGTCAGATGTAGTTACAACTGCTCTGTTAGACATGTATGCAAAATGTGGAAGCATAGACAAGGCATGGGAAATATTTGACGGATTGCCTCAAAGAAAAGTGGTTTCTTAGACTGCAATGATTACTGGATATGCACAAATGGATTTGTTGAGAAGGCTTTAGAAAATTTCAAGCAAATGCAATCGGCAGGTGTAAAGCCAAATTCCATGACCATTACTACTATCCTCCTTACCTGTGCCATAATGGGAGATTTGGAACAAGGTATGGACATTCATCGAAGCATAAAGGATAGAAGAATTTGGTCAGATGTTATAGTTGCAACTGCCCTAGTAGACATGTATGCAAAATCTGGAATCGTAGACAAGGCACGTGAACTGTTTGATAGAATTCCTGAAAGAAATGTTGTCTTGTGGACTGCAATGATTGTTGGCTATGCACAAAATGGATTTGTCGAAAGGACTTTAGACACTTTCAAGCAAATGAAATTGGCAGGCATAAAGCCAAATTCCACAACCTTTGCCAACATCCTCCCTGCCTGTGCAAAAATGGGAGCTTTTGAATAGGGTATGGACATCCATCAAAGCATAATGGATAGAGGAATTTTGTTAGGTGTTGTACTTGCAAATGCCCTGCTTGACATGTATGCAAAATGTGGAAACATGGACAAGGCTCGTGAATTGTTTGATACGATGTTGCAAAGAGATTGATCTCATGTGAACAACCAACATGAGCGTGCACGGGAGGAAGGGATTGCTGAGACAAAATTGAACGCTCAGTCCTCAATCACCATTCTATGGTTTTACGAGATTGACCAATTTGCATTAAAAACTAGGGCAATTAACCACTACATGTATATTTTTTTCAACATGAAATTAAAAACTAGGGCAATTTGAATCTACCTCCTATGCGAGATTGCAAGCAATGCCGCAAATGCCTTCGACGTGGGTTTGATGTTCTTGGGGGTTGAAGTTGCCATGGACGCCTATGCGGGATTGCAATGCACAAATGAATTGCCCTCTTCTTCTTTTTTAAGTAATGGTTGTTGTCATCGGAATTACGACGAACTCGAGTAATTTTTTGAAAAAAGGAAAATTCTCATTGCTAATGGCTTCTTCATCAAAACCAAATGGCAAATTGCCGTCGGAATTACGACAAATTCAGGCATTTTTTCAAAAAAAAAATCAAATTTGTCCACAATATACCTTCTCCATCAAAAACCTTAGTTGGAAATCTAGTCCAAATGTATTAGTGATGTGTTAAGTGACACAAAAAAAATATAATACTTAAATACACATGGCAGTGTCCCTTTTTGGAATTAACAATTTTAATAAATACAATTTAACACACATTCAAGCATTCAAATTTATGAATAAAACACATTACACACAAGCTGTTGTCTCTCCAAATAGACAACCCTTGGCTTCACAAATGCACATAGGTTTAGGCTTGATTCTCCAAATAGTTTCCATGGTCACATGGATTATTTTTCCTACACATCTCACTTTGCACATTAGTAACCCCAAATAATCACATATAATATTAACAAATGAAAAGAAGACAATTTAGACACTCTACATACAAATTCAATCATAACAATCCAATAAAATCCACATAAAGAAATTTACTCAATGGCATCATCATGAAATTCAATCATTCATAAGGCATGCATCCATATTTTCTAGCATCATAATAAAGTACTATAAAACAAAATAAATGACATTCACCATATCAAGGTTATCCAATCACTGGATCATATAGAATCTATATCCATAATGCATCAAAATAAAGTATCAATAATAGGTCCAACATGAAAATAACTAAAATGCTATGATGGCTCGGGTAGGGCCTCACAGATGATCACACTTCTTGTGATGATTTAGATTTTGAGGAGAGCATTGGGTACTTGAATTTGGGGATTCTCACATGTGACCCCGTTCTTGAGTCTTTTGTTTCGTCTCCTCCTATTGATATCACATTGTTGGCTTGGTGATTTTTTTTGTAAGGATGACTTTATTTGTTGTCATTGATGGCACATATACACACAAATATGTTCACATTGTCATAGTCATCTTAGTCAAGGCAAACTAGTATTACTCCTAAGTCTTAGAATTGCAAACCACTATCATTTGTATATAATTCCAACCAGTTTGAAGGTGTCTAACTGGTATATGTGGGAATGATATTGGTTTTGGTCATTTTCACTGACACTAGTTTGGAGATACTATGGAGATCAACAATGAAGCGGATGGAGGACAATCGATCTATGAATTAGAAGAGGTTAACTCTTAACCAGTATCAATGTCCCAACCAGTTTCACTAATTGTGTGAGGATTTATCACCGGTCATGATAAGTTATCCCTAACCAATAGATTTTGTAGTAATCTATGATGTGTTATGAAATATTGTCCAGATACACTACACCTAGGAAAAGTGTGATGAGATTCCTAAGCCGACATGAAATCTAATGTCTGTAAAATAACATTGTGTTGAAATATTTTTATGATGTGAGATACAGTTGATGTTATGAGTTTAGGTTGATATGAATTATAGAGTATGTCGGTGATGTAGTATTGAATGAGAAAAAGAGGATCTATACCAAAAAGATGTGCTATTACTAAATCATTTCCACTTGTTATTTTCTAATCACTACAATAGTCAAATCCCTTTACTAAGTAAGTTATAACAAGATTTGTTGTACAAATCCTCTAACCAGGTGATCCATTAGTTTGGGTTTTAAAATCCTCTATCGACGTTACTCCTAACAGGGTATATCTCCTAGCAGGGCATTGGGATCTTTAACAAGATTTGTTCCTAGCAAAGCACTTTGTAGACCTTAACCGATCAGTTACCTATTACTATAGATAGTTAACTTGTGAGTCCCATCTCACTGTGGATTTTCCTAGTTGGGTTTTCCACGTATAAACACTTGTGTTATGGTGGATGTTTTACTTGTTGTGGGTTCTTTAATAACACTTTGGATTGCATGCATAGTTTTGAGTAAACTAGTTAATTTCTTTTAACGATCTATATTAAAAGTGGTATTGTTTTTTCTATCACTGATTCACCCCCCCCTCTCTGTGCTTTAAAAGTCTATCAATTGGTATCAAAGTCTAACTTCCTTAATTCCTAATCACTTGGAAGGAAACCCTAAATCCACCATGGGGGATATGAGCTATAGAGAGATGGCTAGAGTGCTTGATGCAACCGAGGAAGATCTTGAAACCCTAAGGGTCAGATTTAAAGCTTCACAAGTTAAAAGGAGTAAGTTGACTAAGAAACTATTGGAGATCTATGGCAATAGTTCTTTAGATGAGGCCAACATTGATGCATTAGCTGAAGAAGTGGAAAAACTAAATGGTGAAAAGCTAAATCTGAGAAGAAAACTTGAATCCTTAATAATCTGTATGAGCCAAGAAATTGAAGCAAGAAGGGCAACTGAAGACCTAATCAAAGAGAGAGACCATGATATTTCTAAGATCAAGAAGGAGAATGGAGCCTTACATGAACATTGGCATGAGGAGAAGGAAGAGAAGGAAGCCTTACAGTTAGATCTTCAAATGGTAATTTCCCTAAGAGAGACTCTAACTAAGCACAATGAAGATCTTACCAAAGAGCTTACTGAGGCTAATGGAAAGCTTGAAAAGTTCAATAAGAGTTATTCTATTCTTGATGAGCATATACAATCTCAGAGGATGAAAGGTGACACATCTAGACTTAGTTTCAATACATCTAAGAAAGGAGAATCTTTCAGTACCAAGAGCAACATGCATGAAGGTAACACTTCTCCTAAGGCTAAAAAGCCTACCGGTAAGATGGTTTTCAAACTTGTTGGCTTTATCTGTCACAAACCTCAACATACTGCTAATGTGTGTAAAAGCAAACCTAATGAGAACACAGGCTATAATACTAATGCTAGATATGTGTCTAGAAGATTTGAAGGTCATTGTTACACATGCAACATGTATGGACATAGATCATTTGAATTCAGATATGGAGCATACAATCTGGCACCTCACATGAATCCAAGACCTAACAATGACTGGAGAAGGACCTATGACAATCAGAGAAACATGAATTGGCAGAAACTCTATGTCAATCGGTTCAGTCTATATGAAATGGAAAAGGTAAAAAATATGATTTGCACCATTTGCAATAATTACGGACATGTGGCTATGAATTGTAGAAGGAGAACTAGAAGAGGCAATGCAGGACTGTGGAGAGCATCTAGGATGGCCTGGTATCATTGTCACAAATCAGGACACATGGAAAAGTTTTGTAGAACCAAGATGAACAAACTTATTAACCACTCTAAAGATCAAAAAGGTAAGCAGAAGGTCAATGTTGACGAAACCAAAGAGGAGATCAGCAGAATCTGGAAGAAGAGTGAGGACAATCCTGTAGAAGATCTGAACCCTTCACCTAGTGTGGAGAATCCTACACAAGTGAACTAAGCTTTTAACAAGCCTAAGAGGAGCATAGCGGTAAATCTACTTTTGAACCCCTTGAAAAGTGTATGGTAAGACATTTTTGTATTTTGAGTTGTTTAATGAGAATTCTTGATATCATTGTCTATCAGTTCTCTAAAGGATTACTAGCCGGTTATATACCTATCAGTATAAGTGAGTTTTCTAAGTGGTATATTAGGGTTTGTTACCCTTTCAGTTGTGTAATTAATGCATTGGGTAAGTTTATAAAAGTAAGTTTTACCAAGTTATTTTTACCCTAATTATATTCGAAGAAGAATTTTTGAGCACCTGCACAACGAAATAGAGAATTATTGCTGATTGTGAATGGATTTTTGCAATGGATCAAAAGATGAATTGGATTCAAAGATAATAGAAGGCAAAGGGTGTTCATTTAAGAGATCAACCGAAAAACCCTACCATCGTGAAGGGTCTAATGTATTCTTTTGTTAATCTCTCTTAAATCAAGATTATCTAGAATGACATTGTCGTCCGCACAAGTAGAGAGACTTATGATTACTGCTAAAGCTATAAAATCTATGCAATCAGACAAGATAAAATCATATAATGCATTGTCTCAAGTTCCTGATGGTGTTATGATAAAAGGTGATTTATCCAGCTATATAGATTGTAAAATTGAGGATCTAGGATCAATTTCTATCTATTCACAACTTAAATCTTTATGTGATAAGAGTGGGAAAATCAAACCCGAGTACATTAGGGTTTATGAAAAAGGTTTTCATAATGCAACATATTTCCTTAGATATTTTGATGAAGAGCATGTTAGCATAATCCTTAGTTGTGTGCATGGAGAGAATATGTATCTTGATAGGTTGCACACAATCACAAAGGAAGCAATTCATGTAGTGACTAGTTTCTAGCAAACTGGCGAAGTACCTAAATTGAGAAAAATTTCAAAATATGTTGTGATTGCACTTACTTAGACCACAACTAACGGTCATGTGATTTTGGTCAACAACATTAAAGATCCGACAGTCAGATATGCAACTATGGTGATTGGCTATCGAATATTCCATTCCAATGGGATGAACAATGTGTCATTTGCTGCTGTGCATGCAACCTATAGAATGATAGAAGAGAATGAAAATTATAACCTATGCGAAGCAACGAGAAGCCAATTGATGTTGAATTTAAAATAAATCAAGAGTGACAATACTCAGAAGTTTAAATATCGTCAACTACTGATTGGTTTATTCTTTTACTTTTAGAATTTCTTACTAGGAATTGGTGACATTTAATGGTCGAAGGATACATTGGTTACAACTCAAATCAAGAACAACATTAAGGCTATGAAGAACACATTCCCTATTTCCATGAACAAATATTTTAATGAGTTCCAAAAGAAGATGAGAATGAGGTTGAGGCTATCAGATGAAGTGGTGAAACACTTTGAAAAAGACATTTGTTTCACAGTTACCACTGACTTTTCTCTCATGGAGGATGTTGAACCCAAGGAAGAAGAGATGGAAGAAATGATTTATGAAGTCAACTATGACTTGTTAATCCATTATGCCAACAAAATTTTGGCATCTCCATTGGATAAGAAGAAGAAATTATTGGTGACTTATGAAGAAGAAAGATAGGAAAAACATTCTTCAAGCTGAATCTGAGGATACCGACACTAAAGAGGAACCAAAGAAGATGAAAGTGACTAGTAAGAAAGCCAAACCAGTAGGAGACATATCAAAGAAAAGTATTCCTAGTAATTTGTTATATCATACAAGCCTATTACTAATTTTGAGAGGACTTTAAAAACATTAGGGAGGAGAAGGTTTGATAATGTGAAAGAGTATTTTGATTCATTTGATGATGGACAAAAAAAACATTTTTTTCAAGAGGTATTCAACCATCTGTATCAATACAATCGGTTGCCTCGAGATATTGAAAAAGATATTTCTGATTCTTTGGATTCTATTCTTGTAAATAAATGGAAAGTGGCTATAAAACAAGATCAAGAAATTAATGACAGAGTTTTCATTCAATATTTTCTAAGTTATCTAGAGATGAATTATTAGCATTGCTTGATAATTTCAAAGGACAATTTAATTATAAGTCAAGAAGTTTGAAGTTATTGGGTGGAAAGGTTCATTCTATTGACGATGATACTTACTAGATAGCTAAAGATGTTCAAAGGATACGTCAGTAATTAAAATCCTAAATAAATACTAAAGCTCCACTAGAGCTAGATGAAGAAAAGATTATTGCACCAGATGTTGTCTATCCTCTTAGGAATAAGGATGACACAAGTTCTCCACCGATTATTTTATTTGTAAATGATACTGATAAAATGCAGGACACTATTGATACAATTGGTAATATCATTGAACCAGTTAAGGAATTTGTACAGCAACCAGTCATTACTGATACATAGAAAGCAGCTGAAGCATCGGTTAATGAGTCTAGTTTGGATATTTAACCACCACCAGAGAAAGGACACCAAGTGAAAAATCAACTGCTACTGGTTACTACAAGTAAACAGGAGAAACCTACAAAGGTAGAGAAAGAGAAACCAAAGAAAAAGGATGAAGACAATGAGAAAACATCAGATAAAATAGTTGAAAAGGAGAAAGAAAAGGCAAAGTAGCAAACTAATGACGATGATGACTCTATAAGAATTAAAGGGCCTATAGATGTAGATAAATAAGTGCATCTAAACTCATGGAAGTTTCTTCTATCATGTAATCTTAGGCTCAAAAGAAAATATTAAAAGAGCAAAGGAAAGAAGCAGAAACTATACAAATTGCTATTGACATTTGTCAAGTCTCCTACCAGAGACGGACACTGACAATGTGACTACCCTATCAGAAAGCTTAGATAGTTGGTTGTTGCTACTACTAATCAAGTAAAAACAATTGAAGATGCATCCCAAACCTTAGCTGAGAAGAATTATAGAAAGGAGAGGGGAGAACAACTAATGACAAATATTGATAAAGGGAAGATTATTTTATCTATAAATTTAAATCTTTTGAAAAGTGTTGTTGAAACTGGAGGAAGGATTTTGGCCTATACATCTAACATTTCATTTTTCTATTCTGATTTGAAGAAGAGGCGAGAAGAGATAGAAAAGGAACTAGAGAAGATATGTGATTATTATATACCATTACAGGATTTAGTCTTGGACTTTGGTAAATCAGTTCATGTTTTGCAACATCAATTAGATTTTTATGATTGTAAATAGGTTTAGTGCTTGAAATCCTTGAAAGAAATAAAGAACTAGTTGAGACCTAAAGTAGACATCTTACACTCAACATACAAGGATGCAGAAGCAATTTTGTCGACCACATAAATGAGCACAATGGATGCAATGGAAGAATTCACTGCACAAGTTATGAAAACCATTAAGATAACTAAAACATTATTGGAAACATGGAATAATTATTTTACTCATATCAAGATTACTTTCAATGACATTTTCTTAAAAATTGCAGTGAACACTCCTTGTAAAACTCTTATATTTATGTTTATATGTAGTTTTTGATGCAAATTTTGATATAATATGTGTATTTTACTTTTCAACTTGGCATTGTTGTCAAAGGGGGAGTAGAAATATGTATGTGTTGTGAATTTTTTTCATGTATTGTTAAGGGGGAGTAGAAATTTTTTATGTATAATTTTTGTAAGTACACTTAGTTGTAAAGTTGTTAAATTTTCTAAATGCCATCAATGCCAAAGGGGGAGATTGTTGGCTTGATGATGATTTTTGTAAGGATGACTTTATGCATTTTTGTTAATGGCACATATACACACACACATATGTTCACATTGTAATATTCATCTTAGTCAAGACAAACTAGTACTAATCCTAAGTCTTAGTATTGTAAACCGGTATTAGTTGTCTAGAGAAGTCAAACCAGTTTGAAGGTGTCTGATCGGTATGTGTAGACAACCGATATATGCAGGAATGATATTGGTTTTGGTTATTTTTAGTGACATGAGTTTGGAGATACTGAGGAGATCAAGAAGGCATCGAATGGAGGACAATCGGTCTATGAAGTGGAAGAGGTTAACTCTTAATTGATATCGGTGTTCCAACCGGTTTAAATGATTGTGTGATGAGTTATCACCAGTCATGGTGAGCTATCCCTAACCGATAGATTAGGTGGTAATCTATGATGTGTTATGAAATATTATCCATATACACTGCACCTAGGAAATTGTGATGAGATTCCTGAGCTGACATGAAATCTAATGTCTATAAAATGACATTGTGATGAACTATTTTTATGATGCAAGATACATTTCATGATGAGAGTTAGAGTTTATACGAATTGCAGAGTATGTCAGTGATGCAGTATTGAGTGAGAAGAAGAGGATCTATACTAGCAAGATGTGCTATTACTAGATCATTTCCAACTATTGTTTTCTAATCACTACAACAGTCAAATCCCCTAACTGGGCAAGCTCTAACAAGCTCTATTGTACAAATCCTCTAACCAGGTGATCCATTAGTTTGGGTTTTGAAATCCTCTATCGAGGTTACTCCTAATAGGGTACTACCTTTAACAAGGTATATCTCCTAACAGGGCATTGGGATCTTTAACTAGATTCACTCCTAGCAAAGGACATTGTAGACCTTAACCAGTCAGTTACCTATTACTGTGGATAGTTAACTTGTGAGACCCATCTCACCGTGGTTTTTCCCAGTTGGGCTTTCCATGTATAAACACTTGTGTTATGGTGAATGTTTTACTTTTTGTGGATTCTTTAATATCACTTTGGATTGCATGCATAGTTTTAAGTAAACTATTTAATTTCTTTTGCCAAGCTGTATTTAAAGTGGTATTGTTTTTAATATCACTGATTCACCACCCCCTCTCAGTTCTTTATAAGTATATCACACATCACCTATTACACATGATGATGAAGATAGTGTGACAGTTTTTCCTTCTTGTGATTTAGCGTAGCTAGCTATATATAGTCTTCCAGCTTTAGTTGATTTGGATGAGTACTTGATAGACAATGCAAGTTTGTTTTCCTACATTGTAGATTTGGGAGACATCATTGATGATACTCATCTTCTCTTTTATGAAGATGATCCTTCTTCGATTGTTGTGAGGGAACACTTTGACCCTCTTGTTCATTCTCTACATGATCATTCTGTTGAGGTTGACATGATTGTGGATTCTTATGTACAACAGTTGGAGGAGGTCTCTTTATCCTTTGAGGAGACATGTGAGTCTTTGTGATTTGTTCTACATTCATCTCCACTAGATCTTGGAGTGCCTTTTTTAGTAGTGTGGAGTAGTTCACCACCTTTGGAGGGGGTGTCTTTTAGCACTGACATGGGGGATACTTGAGCAGTTTTCAAAGACTTCATTTATGATGAGTTTTTTTCCCACATCCTCCCTTCACGATTGGGGAGACTTCATGGATACAACTTTGGTTTTATTTCTTCCCAAGGGGAGGAATTTTTTTCAATGTTCATGGAGCATTCTCTTCATTCATCTTCAAGATTCAACCATTGGTGCAAATTCTATATTGAGGGGGGGATACCTAGATTCTCTTATTCTCTCATATGGGGGGGACTTTTTCCCCACATGGGGTTTTGTCCTTCACATACTTCTATGAGAGTTGTTTGTATATTTTTCATCTCTTTGTTTGGGGGAGGGTTTCTTCCCATTGGGTTTTTCTCTCTTTCCTCGCTTTATGAGAGATTGCATTTCCATTTGTACATGGGTACCTAACATGTCCTTTTTGTCGGGACCCATCTTGCCTTACTTAGCTTCATTGTATACTTAAATGCATTCCCCTAAGTTGCACTTAAGGGGGGTGTTCATGTAATTATTTAATCATCTTGGATATAATTAACATTGTAGTTAGCATATGAGACACCTAGGGAGATGTGCTACATTGGGAGCGTGTATGTAGGTGAATTTCCACCTTTTATGGTGTGATCTTGTTATTACTCTATCATATCAACTTATTGTGGAGTGATAATTCCACCTTCAATGGGTGATCGACCTCATGTGGAATATTTTGTTATTTCTCCTACCTACCCTGACCTACCCTTGCATCTCATTGAGTCACATGTCATGATTTTGTGCTCTCTTGTATCTCAGCCTTGCCTTTATAAGTGGACTTATCCTACATTATATGTAATCTTCTTGATTATCCAGTTGATCTCTTTTGCATCTTGATAGGAATACAATTTATTCTTGTCACATATTATCTCTCGTCATTGTCTTATCTTATGGTCTCTTTGATCTTGGTTGCTTCAAGAATAATCTCACAATTTTTTAAAAGTTGGAGATAAATTACACCTTCTCTTTTATTTTAATAATATATTCAAAACATAAGTAAAGATATTATAATTAGGTTTCACTTAAATAACTTCTTTTATTGGGCTGATAATATAACTTAAATTTGGGTAAGATATATACATAAATACGCTTGGTGCCTCCTTTCACTCTACTTCATCTTTCTAGTTACGTGGAAATCCTATTTTAACAAGAATGGGCAATTTTTTTTCTATAGCCTGCACTACACCTAATACCTAGTAGGAACCTCTTCTCCAAACATAAATAGAAGCATTTTTTTCTAGTCCAACAGATATACACCCACTAGCCCTTGTTAGGAACTAGAAGGGTAACTGAGAGGGGCAGGGGGTGAATCATCTATCAATAAATTTTAACCCAATTATAACATAATGAAACTTGATACTTAATACTGGTAAACCAAACTTGATGTTGGTTAACAGATTAACATTTAATATCAATATCAGTGAAACTTAATGCATAAAATAGAAAGAGAAACAACATCCACAACACATAACACAAATATTTTAATGTGGAAACTCTATAAGGGGAAAAACCACAGTGGGAAACCTTACCCACAATCAGATGATACTACTGCAGATAGTATGTGTATACAAATGGGGTCAGCACTGATAGTTCTGATACTTAATGTTAAGTACAAATGCCAAACTAATAAGGTGAGAGCGGGGGGGCTGAATCATACAAAATTAATCTTCCATAAAAATAACAAATTCAACCTCGGTAACATATACTTCAACAATATAACCAGAACTACTAAACATGTAAACTCATAGGCACATAAATATCATAACACTTATAACACCAGATTTAACGTGGAAACCCAAATAGGGAAAAAAAACTATGGGATTTTGGACCCACTAAGAAATATACTCTTCTAGAGTATGCTTGGTTAAAAGAAAATCCTGTTAAAGATTACAAACACATTGCTAGATGTGACCCGGTTAAGGGATTTCCCTCAGATCTATTAGGATCTTCACCTTGTTAGAAGTGACCTTGTTAAAGGATTTCAAACACTCAATCAGAATGTCACCTTGCTAGAGGGTTTTACAAATAAGACTGTTAAGTCCACTCGGTTAAGATATTTTCTGTCACTTTACAAAATAACAGTAATAAAATCTATCTGCAACTTCACATCTAAAATGCTAAAGCAGATTCTTATTTGCTCAATACAATTTAGTCATAGAAATTATCTTGTCCATCTGTTGGGCTCTATACTATGTTATTCAAATAGGTCTTCAAGCTTCTATGCTCAGTAATCACTATGTAGCATCCCTGTGCATAGACTTGCCCGCATACATTGTTTATCAATAGTTCCTTATTTATAAACAATTTGCCAACCGCTTAATCTCCTTGATAACATTTCCCATGATCAATCATAGCCATCAGATCTTCAAACTTGACTAGGTTCAATGTATCCTTCAATCTAAAAACATTTTACCCCGCCTTGGAACTTGTGCTAGGGTATTGCAGTTCAATCTGCGTTGTAGATCTTCCTGCTGATTTTCCTTTGCCATAGATTCTTTAACAAACTTCATGCACGACATACCAATCATTTAATCATAACCACCTCATCAGCTTCCTTCATTAAATAATGCTTTTATTCATTCAATGCATTCTATTATTACTCAGTTGCAACTCGGTAAATACTAAACTTCACTCGGTAGACATACCGCCTTCATTAACCGATAGCGATAACCTTAGGGTTTATCGACTAGGTTCCTTAGGATTTACCAACTAGGTTCTTTGCTCGGTAACAAAGTATAGTATTAACCTTACAATCAATAACATATGTAGGATATCAAAACAATCTAAACATCATGATCTCATCATTGTCTAACTCGGTAATAGTTGCCCATTGAATAACTTATTCCTCCCCTTATTCATCACATTCTTTTTGTGTCTTTTACCTACATCTTTATACTCATCAATTCATACTTCTCAAGATATGGCAACAACATACTGAATTAGAAAATCAATTTCTTGACATCAATGACAAAATAATAATATTAAGATAGTAAACATCCTTTAGCAGTTATATCCATAATCATCAACAACCTTCTCAATATCCTTATCAAAATGCCAACAATCTCCCTTGTCTGTTATAATGCCAACACTGCACATGCAAAAAGCCCAATAGCCTAGAGAACACTGCTCAAATGGGAGTTGCAATGACTACAATAGGATGGTTAAATCCTAGAATAATGTACAACTCAAAATAGAACCTCCAATGTTGGATTCAGTACCAGTCAAGCTCTGATAAACACCTTCAAACTTTCCTTGAACCTTCTCTATGGTCTGCTCATATGCTCTTCAATATTCACACATACCATGTTACAAAACTATAACCTTCCATACCATACATTTCAGTCATGTGTCATCTCACAAATGATATCTTACATATATACAAAACCTAAGACCAAATGTGTAGGTTAGCTCACTAAGAATATTACAATTTAAATCAGTTACAAATAAGTCAAGATGTGATGCATCATGTCGGCTCAATACATATACAACAATATCCAATCAATAAATCATCTCCATAACATGTCATGTTGATCTGTAATAGATAACCCATACCGGTCCATAACCTAGACCAATTTGCTGGTAATAGCAAATATGTGAACCCGATTAGACCAATAACGAAAACACCAAAAAAAAGTATCCAAACCATGTCTTCGACATAATCAAGTGATCTCTAGATGATAACAAGTCATCATCGGTTTTGGTGAACAATATAACCTATCGTAAACAATATACTGGTGATTGTGCATAAGTCACTGAACTTGTCGGTGAACCAATGTGTTGGTTCAGCATAACCATAGATCTCCAGAAGGATAAGTGTTGACATCAATGATAAAAATAATGCAACACATCCATAATACCAACAATCTCCCCCTTTGGCATTGATGGAAATACCAGATGGAAAAAAATCTAAGTGCCAAAATAGAATGCCAAAAACTAAAAACCAATAATCTCTAGAATAAATCAATACTAGAAATAAAAATAAAAATGTATAACTCTCCCAATCTCCAAAAGAATAATTTCTCCCCCAAGGATAATGTTTTTCCATAGATATTTCTCCCCCTTTGACATCAAATGCCAAAGAAATACAAATAATAGAACATACAACCAACTAATATAACAAATTTCAATAACCAATTGTTATAACCAACTACTCCCACTAAGAAGTAGCTCTCCTCCATCAAAGCCAAAAAAAAAAAAATTCTATTACTTTCTGTCAGTTTCATGCCAATCTTCAATTGTCTAGGTCCCTACCAGTGAGGGTATTACCCCAAGATGCTCTCTGAGATATTCAAAAGTTTCCTTAGGCAAAGGCTTAGTAAAGATATTTGCAATCTACTCTTTAGTATTCACATAAACCAATTTTACTTTATTTGCTTCAACATTCTCTTTCAAAAAATTATATTTGATAGAAACATGTTTAGTCTTAGAGTGAAATACCAAATTCTTTGATATGTCAATTGTTGTTGAATTATCACAATAGATGATTATAGGTTTTTTACATTTTACCTTTATTTCCTTCAACATTTTCTTAATCCATAATACCTGAGTACAATTAGTTGTTGCTGCAACATATTATAATTCTGCTATTCATAATGATGTAAACTATGTTTCTTTCTTAACCATGAAATCAATCTACTACCAAGAAAGAATGCTCCGCCAATGGTGCTCTTTCTGTCATCTACATCTCCTGCCCATTTTGCATCTGTGTATGCACATAAATCAAAATTTTCATCTTTAGGATACCATAAACCAAGATTTGTTGTGCCTTGTAAATACCAGAAAATCCTTTTTACTGTTGATTCATGATTTTCTTTAGGATTAATCTGAAATCTTGGAACAATACATACTGCATTCATTATATCAAGTCTTGTGTGAGTTAAATATAGTAAACCTCCAATCATGGATTTGTATCTTGTCAGATTAACAGGAGCTAAATTATCCTTCAATGTCAATTTATCAGTTGTAGTCATAGGAGTACTTACCGGTTTAGATTTTTCCATAGCAAACTTCTTCAATAGTTCCTACAAGTATTTTATTTGACATATGAATATACCTTTATCAGTCTATGAAATCCACAATCCTAAAAAGAATTTTATCTCCCCAATCATAGATATTTCAAATTCTTCCTGCATCTTATTAGAAAGTCTTTACACAATTCATTTTCTCATCCAAAAATAATATCATCAACAAAAAATTCAATAACCAAGATGTCATCATTAGTCACTTTAAAATATAAGTTGTTGTTAGTATTACCTTTAATGTAACCAAGCTTCAAAATATATTTGTCCAATCTAGCATACCAAGCTCTAGGAGCTTGCTTCAATCCATACAAATCTTTCCTTAATCTGTGTTAGTAAAAAAATTTGTCACTTCAAAATCTTTACTATGTGCCCAATGGAGGAGTGACAAAAAGTTCCCAACAGTTGGAGAGATCATCCTTTGGAGCACGATCTTCCTTTGCATTTGAGAGGGGCAGCTCCCTCGTATGATAGGGGTATTTGTATTTTTAAGAATAATTAACCCTACAAATGAAAACAGAGATTAACTATGAATGGATTTAGAGGGAATCTTCACAACAAACATACAATTCCCACTTGGATTCCATTGACTTTTAAACTTGTCACTATCAACTCTAGACTATGCATGAGGAGATAGTGATACAAAACATTTAATTTGCATAACGTTTATATATTTTCGAGATACCAAAGAAACCTATAATGTTATATGACCATTGTCTTCATGAAACTGGGAAAGTAATTTGCAGGCTTGCTATTGCAATATCATATGATAATTACATAACATGAAGCAAATGAACACTTAACAATCATAGGAGCACTCTTGATTTGCCTTGTATTCAAAAATGATGAAATAATACAATCCAAAATTTTTAGCTGTCCCAAAATAATAAAATCCAAAAAGCCCTTGTATCATCTACCTTTCTAATATTTATAGTCTCTCAAAATAACTACCTCATAACTAACTTGATTCTGAGTTAACAAGTAACTCATTTCTGCACAAATTACAATGAGTTAATAAATAGCAAATTTATGCGCAAAAAAAGTCTATCTATTAACCTTCACTCTATGCGAGAGAAAATCACAACCTACACGATGAACCAGAGATAAACTCAAGACTAACTAGGCAACACATAACAAAAGAGAATATACAGAGATATATTTTTTGAAATTATGAAAAAGTGTGCTAGCTGATTATTTGCTTCTTTAGAGTTGGTGCTTTGGCCTTGAATGACTTGTATGCTTTGAGTGTGTCCACCATGAACTTGTACCTAGGAATAATCACATTATCCATTTTTAGTTTGGCAATTGCTTGGTTATCTTGAATATTGACTAAATCCCAAAAATATGAAGGCATGTCACAAGCCTCTAAGGCAACTAAAACAACACTGAGTCTCTTCATCTTATTTGCATCTGACACTTGTAAATCTATTAACTCGGTATTAATTATGTCATGAAACTTGATTAAGAGTAGTTGCTTGTCCATTTGCTGAAATTGCTCTTTTACCGATACATCACCAATTATATTCATTGTATCTTCTTTTATCTTCATCTTTGTTTGTTCACAAGCTATCAAGAGTTTTTGATATTCATCCAAGCATTGCTTGATATTCTCGATTTTCCAACTTATACTTTTGCACCATGTATGGGACTGATTTTCTTCTTTATGAGAGAAGACTTTCTCAGCAATGAGTACATTCATGTTTGTTTTTGCTATCTTTTGGAATTCCTATAAATTATCTTGCCAAGACATCTCTTTCTCTTTAGCATTCTTCAATTCTACTGCAATTTCTTGTTCATGTTCATCTAGTTTAATGTGAATATCTTTGGCCTTCTCAATTAAATTTTGTGCTTCGGACTTCATTTGATTAATCCAGTCTTCTAGCATCCTACTTTGTTTCCTGCATTTGTGTATATCTTCCATCACCTTCTTCTCAATAATTCCTCCAGTGTGTGTCAATGTAGAAGTTGAGGCCAACTCCAACTGTGTATCTGAAGAATCCACAATAGATTTGATGTAGGATGAAAGAACTTGAATTTTCTGCTTAAGTTGATCCTTCATTTCCTTATCTTTATTTGCTTTATCGATAAGCATAGTTTCTGAAATCTGAAAATTATGAACAACTCCCTCATGTGTTGTAGGACCTATATCCAACTGTGTCATACTAAAATTGGCCTCATTAGCTTCATTTATATCTTTTTCAACAATGGGCTGAGCTATTTCAATAAATAAGTTTCCCGAGGATGGATTAATCTCCAATCTAGATGCGACTTTGGTTTTCTTGGATTTAACTGTCCTATGAAGTACATTTGCGACTATATCAAAAATAGGAGCTGTGAGCTGAACATTTCTCTTCTTATTCTGCAAACTCTGTTGTAACCAGAATGATGAAGATGATGGTAATGATTCTTGATTGTTCACATATGCAAAGGTTAAAGATGCTAAATTATTTGGGAAGGGTGGAGATTGAATTTCAGTTTGAGCATTGTTTATTTCAACTTCCTCATGAATATCAAAATCATCCTGTAGGGGTGAAGAAATAATGATAGTTGGTGAGACAGAAGGAAATTTCTGACTTTCAATATTGGGAGGATGTTGGGGTGAAACAATTTCTAATTCATCTGCAAGCTCTTGGACAAGATTCACTATTTTTCCCTTTGTCTTTGATCTCTTCTTCTTAATGACAGAGTTGACTTCACATGCCTTGGCAAGATCCTTCCCTTTTTTTGGATCTTCTCCCTCATCGTCTCTTTTGGAAATATTTTTGTGTGAACCCATCCCTAGATTAGATCTTTGAGAATTAGTTGGAATGGAAGAACTTCCCTGTGCCCCATTTCTATCCTTTGAGGAATTAGCTTTATTTGAAGGTCTAGTTGACATAGAATTAATCCTCTTACCTTTAACCCATTCAAGAGTCCTTTGAACCACATAAGCTGATCTTTCTTGAATACTCCTTATTTCTAAAATTGACCAGTTTATGGGTGGAAGTGAAAGAAGTTCGATCCTTTCAAAGTAAAAACCATCGATCAAATCAGATTCATCGTCCTCAATGCCATTTACATTTATTTCAATTTTATAATCAATTATATGCTTGATAGAAAATCTCATCGAGTTTCTTTTCTGCACTTCAAAATCATCTTCGCAGTCTTGCCAAAAATCTTCCATATCAGGAAAGTGTTCAAATCTGGCACTAAGCTCTAACTCTCATGTAGCATATCCTTTGCTATCAAATGGTAATCTCATTTCATAAGGATATAGGTGAATATTTTCTATAGACCTCTCGATACTTTGAGCATCTGAATGGCTCTCATAGCTATAATAACCAAGTCCAATGGGAAAAGAAATGATATCCTTTCTTTTATTCTGGCAAATTTTGTTGACTTGTGCAATCTGTCGGCATGCCTCGATAAGGACTAACTTATCTTCAACAAACCTTGGCAACATGAGAGGGCAGCCATCATAACCCCCTACTTGAATGTATGTGAACTTCAGAAACTGTATAAAGTAACTACCATATTTCTAAATCAATGGTACTGCTTCTGAATATATTCTGAGTACAATATTTCCCTGTAGTCCTCTTACTGTCAACATAGTGAAAGCATCATTAATCCTCCTGAAGTGATGATAACTTTCCTCCAACTGCAATTATGGATGATAATTGTAAATCTGGGTTGCATCATCATAAATACCTTCAACATTCAATCTTGGTCATTTCTTCATCCCAACAATGGCATAGAAGAGGTATGATGCCATGTAGAAGCTATGATTGTCCTTTAGTTTGAGTAATTGATCGCAAAGACTATCGCTAATAATCCTGGCCCAATTAATAAATTGTATGCCCTCACATATGATATTAATGAATAAGAACATCCATCCTTCCAAGTCATTTGAGTCTTCATTTCCTATGACGCGATTCGAGAAAATAACCATATTAGCGATATCTTCCATCAGCAGAGACCTGTGAATTATTTTAGGAAGCTATGTTTTTCCTTTCCTTGGTTTTGCTAACAAATTTTTGGCTATATTATTCAAACACTAGGTTTCATTATTGATAAAATAACTTTCTGCATATTCCCTATTTACCTCTGTGAACTGATCTCTGAAAGGTAACCTGAAAGTTATAGCAATGGAAACTAGATCAAGTTTGACGGCCACGTTACCTTCTATTTTCCTAATTTCTTTTGTATTTGGATTAAATGTTTTCATGTATTCAAGGACTAATTCTGGACATTGAACTGATGTGAGATATCCTACTGCATGAGCTAATCCATTGTCTAATAATCTCTGAGTTGTCAAAGTTCTATCTTCCCTTTCGATTGTTTTCCAAAAGTCTGCAAGACTTACATTTCCCAGCTTGGTATCCCCAATATGTGAAAGTGAACATTTAAGAATGGGAGTATAATCGAGGCTATGGAACTTGTATTTCATTATGTCAAATAAAAATAATACCTGCTCAACACTATTTTAATGAAAATTCATAATTTTGTCAAAACATTTCATGTACTCTTTCCGTATATTGAAAGCCTTCCAATATCTAGACATATCCAATCGTGACATAAATCCTACTCTGATTATCTACATCAGCATGTGATTCTTGCAAGATACAAGTCCGTATTCCTTAAAGGCATTTTATCAAGCTTCATGAGAATCACCTATACCTCTATATCCTATGACATTTCCTATACTTTCACCATGATTCACAATATACAGCTACTGGAGTTGTTGCATCTACATCATCTGATAGAAATTCTCTCTCTACGGTTTAACTAAATATCCATATTGCCATTCAAACTTTCCTGATCCATGACATGTAAACTCTTCTCTCCATGTTTGGAAAGAAGTATTCTATTGAATAGCTCACGTGTTATCTATGCTTCATGGCTCACATACCAAGTTGCCCAAAATGCCATGTAGAAAAGTTTATGTGCCAGCATGACGCTCTTATGATCTTCACTCATATTCACCAAAGCTACAAATGTAATTCCATTCTCTTTTATTTGATATTATGTTGGGGATTGACTGATTCCCTCTTATCGTTGGCAAGGAGGATGTTGGAAAAGGTTGTGAAAATTGACCTTACTCATTCACATGCCACGAGACCACGTTTATTTAAGGGATTATGACAAACAATTTACATGCACTGCCTGTGCATTCACTATGTCATGAGACCACATTGCTAGAATTAACACCTACAAACAATTTACATGTGTGGTCATGCATTGTTTACATGAGACCACGTTTCTTTAAGAGATTTTATCAAACCGTTTACATACGTGGTCTATACTCCCACAATGCCTTCAAATCTACCATGTGATTTGGTCAAACAATTCACATGCATTGTCTACGCTGCCATGGTTTGCATCCGCCGGTGACATACTCCTCTTTTATGGCGACTTGTCAAAGAGTAAATGCCTTGGTCTATGGTTGCATTATCACATGGACTGTGGTGATCTCCCAAAATAGTTTATGTATATTTCCTCAAAATAGTAGCTACGCCCCTATATGTTGTATATCAATCATTCCAAGCAGTTTCAACTCCATGTCTGACAAAGTTCTTTGATCCTCTATACTATGATGAATATCACGGTAGATTAACTCAACCTCAGCTAAAGGCATTCATTCATTCTGACAATCTACGCCTTCTAAACTTCGCATCCATATTCCATTTCTGGTATGTCCATGCTTCTTTTAGTACATTGATGAATGTTCATAACCTAATACTTGAAGCTCTTTTTTTTGTTTTTAAAACTCTTATTCAAAAAGGTTAAGAATGCTCACTTTTTGAGCATTTCTAACCTTCTTTGACAAAGTGGGACCCACAAGGTTAAGATATGTGGTTAGAAATGCTCAAAAAGTGAGCATTTCTAACCTTTTTTGTGAAAGGTTAGAAATATGGGTTAGAAATGCTCAAAAAGTGATCATTTCTAACCTTTTTGACAAAAGGTTGCAAAATGAGGTTAAGAATGCTCAAAAAGTGAGCATTTCTAACCTTGTGCTTCAACGACCTATCCTTTACACCTTGGAAACCATTTTTCATTGAGAATGAATCAAGGAAGAATGCCACCGATGTTTGAAGATGATTTCCTTATCACAAATGACCAAACATATTGGAATAATTTAAAACATTAAATTATCATTTGAGAAATAATTTTAATATTTTAAATATATCGTTTTGGTTGGACAAAAATGGCATAACTTTCAAACGGTAGGGATTTAGGTCCTGAAATTCGAAACAGGCATCAATAAAAGGGATAAAGGTATACACAATTGTTTACACCTCATGATGAAGCCTTAAATGAGATATTTTAATCATTTGGGAGCAATAGAAACCAAAAATTGAAAGTTTAAAATATGACAAAGTATGAACTGGGTTCAGGTGAAAGTTGGCCACACGATATAAAATGACGTTTAGATCCTAACTGTCAAGCGATCTCCCTCAATTTGTGATAATTTTCAAAATTCTTCCATTTTTCATATTTTGACTAGTAATGATCTTGGACAATGCGCTCATTACCTACGCATAAACACTCATTGGATCTTTTTCTAACCTTGGAAACAATTTGAAATTCAAATAATAAGTATGCCAAATATGAGGGAAACAATTTTTAAGCCATATCTTTATCATTTGTTAATGAAAATCCATCAGGTTGTTCAATGTAAACATCCTCTTCAAGATCACCATTCAAAAATGCACATTTTACATCCATCTGATATACTTTATAGTTCTTATGTGCTGCAAATGCAAGAAATAATCTAATTGCCTCAATTCTAGCTACTGGTGCAAAGGTTTCATTGTAATCAATTCCCTCTTTCTGTGAATATCCTTTACACACTAATCTTTTTTTTTTTTTTTTCTAATTACCTTACCATCTTCATTAAGTTTATTTCTAAATACCCATTTAGTTCCAATTACATTTTTGTCTTTAGGTCGTGGAACCAATGTCCATGTATTCTTCTTTTCAATTTGTTCTAATTCATCTTCCATTGCTTTTATCCAATGTTCATCTTGACAAGCCTCAATAACAAATGTTGGTTCAATTCGAGAAATTAAGCATACCTCTTTATTTGTCAGTCTTCCTCTTGTCATAACACCTTGATACTTATTCCCAATTATCGGACTTTCAGAGTGATTCAGTCTTACATACCTGGTTTTATTCACATGCTGATGTTCTTTAGTCACTGTGGAATTCTCTGATAATTCCAGTATGAATAGATCCACATTTTGTACCGGTGCACTCTATATTGGTTCGTTTATGATCATCTCAACTGTCAATTCAGAATCTATAGACCTTGAATTTCCTCTAAAGTGTTCATCTATCTTCACATTATCACTCTCGATGATCTTCTGTAATATTTTATTAAAACATCTATATGCCTTGCTCTTAGATGAATAGCCAAGAAATATTCCTTCATGACTTCTGGGATCAAATTTACCAACATACTCATCTCTCCTAATATGACATTTGCTTCCAAATATTCTAAAATATTTAACTGTAGGAGTATTACCAAACCATAGTTCATAAGGGTTCTTACTGGTTTCACCTTTGATGTGAAATCTGTTGAAAGTGTAAATCGTTGTATTCATTGCTTCTCTCCAGTACATATGAGGTAGATTTTCTTCTAATATCATGCTTCTAGCTGCATCCAGAATAGCTCTGATCTTCCTTTCCACAATTCCATTCTACTGAGGTGTGTGTCTGAGGTGTTGATAGTTGTCTTTTAATTCCATTCACTTCACAGAATGTATTAAACTCCTTAGATGTAAATTCTCCTCCTTGATCTAATCTCAAACATTTGATTTTCTTACCAGTTTCATTCTCTACCATTTCCTTGAATAGTTTGAATTTTCCAAAAGCCTCTGATTTCTCCTTGAGAAAAGTAACCCAACACATTCTATAATAATCATCAATAATTAGCATAAAGTATCTATCTCCTTGTAGACTTATTTTTCTTTCTGGACCACACAAGTCAGTATGAATTAAATGAAGAACATTATTGGATTTCTCATAAATACTTTTAAAGGTTTTTCTAACTTATTTTCCCATTTGACATTCCTTACATACTGAATTATGAGGTTTTACAATTTTAGGTAAATCCCTTACTGCCTTAGTTGAACTGATCTTTACAATGCAATCAAAATTCACATGACAAAGTCTCTTATACCATAACCAACTTTCATCAATATGTGCAATCAAGCATGTCTTATCATTGTTAGTCAAATGAAAGCTATTACCTTTAGTCTGATTACCTGTTGCAATCTTCAATCCAGTTCTATTCATGATTTTTCATTTTCCATTTTTGAATTGTAACTGAATCCCTTTTCAAATAATTGACCAACACTCAAAAGATTATGCTTCAAACCTTCAACATAATAAATATTTCCGGTGTTATTCTTACCATCCAAAGATATAGTGCCTTTTCCTTTGATTAAAAAAGCTTTATCATCGCCAAATCTTACTAGACCTCCATTGTATTCCTAAAAAGATAATAATTTACTTTTATCACCAATCATATGATGTGAACATCTAGAATCTAGAATCCATTCATCTTTTTCCTTAATTTTAGCTATCAGGGCCTGCTCTACTGGTGGAACAATAGGTGCCAGTTGATCTTCTTTTATTGCAATAAAATCCCATCCATTGTCTATCGGTTCTTCATCAAAATCATCACTAACTCCTTCATCAACATAATAACATGATTTATCTCTATTCTTCTTAAATCTGTATCTCTGATATTCAAGGTTAGGCTTATATGTCCCTTTATCTTCCTCTCTCAATCTTGCATGTCTATCAAGACATCTAGATGCTATATGACCAAATTTATTGCAGTTAAAACATTTAAATGGTGCTTTACCTTCATACTTACTTCCAAATTGGACCTTTAGGCATCTTCCTTGCAAATAGTGCTTCAAGTTCTTCCAGTTCTTCATTTTCCCTCTTGATATCTTCAAGTTCTTTTCCATAAAGTGCTTTCCAATCAAATTTGTCAAATGATGATGATGATGATGTTATAGATGATGATTCTTTGAAGGCTAAATCTTTCTTAATTGTAGCAATAGGACCAAATTCCTCAAGCTCAAATGCTGAAAGTTTTCCAACCAAGGTATCTCTAGATACTGATGCATTTGGCATTGTTCTCAACTCATTAATAGCAGTTACTTTCAATTTATATGCCAGTGGAAAAACTCTTAAAACTTTAGAAATAATTACATCTTCACTTAAGTAACCTCCACAACATTGTATTCCTAAAACAATTTCATTAACTCTTTCCATAAAAGCAGAAATTTTGTCATCTTCTTCCATTTTCAAAATTTCATACCTAACCTGGAAACATTCCAGTTTTGGAATTTTGATAGTGGTATCTCCTTCATTCAATGTCTCCAATTTATCCCAAATAGTTTTAGTAGTAGATCGGTCTGATAATCCCATGATTTTATGATCTGATAATGTGCTCAAAAGTGCTTCTCTTGCTTTGCAATCATTCTCTTGATCCTTACCCAATGTTGGTGGATTTGGTTGATTCATAGTAGGACCAACATAGCCATTCTTTGTAACTTCCCATATGTTTGTTCCAATGAAATTTAGATGTGTCTCCATTTAGATCTTCCATATACCATAGTTAGTTCCATCAAGTTTTGAACTATCCTTCCTAAAAAAGTTTGTTTCCATAGGATCTCCTCAAGCTATTAGACTTTTACAAAAAGAGGACAGCTCTGATACCAATTGTTAGGAACTGGAAGGGAAACTAAGAGGGGGGGATGAATCACTTGTCAATGAATTTCAACCCAATTACAACTCAATCAAACTTGATACATAATATTGGTAAACCAAACTCAATGTCGGTTAACAAATTAATAATTAATATCAATACTAGTAAAGCTTAATGCATAAAACAGAAAGAGAAACAACATCCACAACACATAACATGTAGATTTTAACATGTAAACCCTGTAAGGGGAAAAATCATGGTGGGAAACCTTACACACAATCAGATGATACTAATGTAAATAGTATGTGTATACAAATGGGGTCTCCACATGTAGAAAGGCCAACCACCTAGAGCACACTACTCAAATGGGAGTCGCAATGACTACAGTAGGATGGTTAAATCCTTGAATAATATACTGCTCAAAATAGCATCTCCAATGCTGAATTTAGTATCAGTTAAGCTCTGATAAACACCTTCAAACCTTCCTTGAACCTTCTCTGTGGTCTTCTCATATGATCTTCAATATTTGCGCATATCGTGTTACAAAACCATAACCTTACATACCATACATTTTAGTCATGTGTCATATATACAAAACCTAAAACTAAATGTGTAGGTCGGCTCACTAAGAATATTACAATTTATATTAATTACAAATAAGTCAAGATGTGATATATCATGTCGGATCAATACATATACAATAATATCCAATCAATAAATCATCTCCATAACATGTTGTACTAATCTGGAATAGATAACGCATACTAGTCCATAACCTATACCAATTTGATGGTAACAACAAATATGTCAACTTGATTAGACCAATAACCAAAACACCAAAACAAAGTATCCAAACCATGTCTTCGACATAATCAAGTGATCTCTAGATGATAACAAGTCATCATCAGTGCTGATGAACAATATAACCTGTCGGTGAACAATATACTGGTGACTGTACATAAGTCACTGAACTTGTCAATGAACACAATGTGCCGATTCAACATAACCATAGATCTCCAGAAGGATAAGTCTTGACATCAATGAAAAAACTAATGCAACATGTCTGTAATACCAATAGACGTAACACACTCTGATGGTCAGTTAAATATGCCTACAGGAAATGCAATCTATGGTACAATACAATTATATCATATAGATAATCTATCACTAGAGAATAACTTTCTAAACCTTACTTTTTATGGATTTTTGGGGCCAGAGGATCTTCAAGCTCTGACAGGAGACAATGGTGAGCAATCAGAGGTTTTTGTAGTCATAAGTGAACATCTAGTCTTTAGTGATATTTTCATCGAAAGTAATCAAGTGAGAGTTGTATTTCTGCCCACCTTTGATGAAGAACTTAATCACCTTGGGCGACAAGAAGGGAAAGTCTCAATTGATGATGAATTACAAGTAGGTATTAGTTGGTTCAGTGCTTAATTTGACATGGGTGGAAGTTTAATCTTCAAATTTGAGCTATGTAGAATGGATGATAGGACAATTAGCAACTTTGTGATGGTCAAATTGTTTCAAAAGAATTTATGTAGACAGAATATTTTGATAACTTTGAAGATAGAATGCAGCGGGAAGGGAATTTTCACTTTTTTGTTTGCACTCATGTTCAACTAAGGAATCTGCTAGTGGTTATTTTCTTGCAAAAAATCTTGTATATCTTTGTGACACTCAAAATACTAGAATGAGCAATGAATGAGTGATGAGCGATGAAGAGGCAGAGATAGATATCTCAATTTTTCTTGATTCAATTGAAAGAGGTGATGAAGTAAAAGCTTTGGCATGCAAGAATGTGTATAATTATGCATGCACCCTGGACTTAACTAAAAGAAAACAATAGTGTCCCATATGTTGTGATAGTTACGATTACAGGACAGGCCAATCAGAATAGAATTTCTTGGTGTTTTACAAATGAAGGTATTAATAGTTTTGTGTTCTTTGATTGTATGATCATTCAAAATCAAAAAAGAAAATGTATGTTATTTTTATAGATTTTCTCAAACCTATCGATTCTATATGCATACTGTATATCTTTATAAATGTTTTTCTTAATATGAAAATTTAAGTAATGCTTATATTTGAAACCAATAACACTAAGAAGGGGGGTGAATCAATGTTCTACCAGAATAATAGATTTTAATCTTAACAAAATATTCATACATCAACTAGTATACCGATTTAAATAGAATTAAAAGTAATGCAACCAATAAGCCGAACACATAAATGAGAAACATAACACACAAATATACGTGGAAAACCTCAAAGAGGAAAAACAATAGTAGGATTTGTTACCCACAATATCAATTCATCAGCCATATGAAGAGATATTACAATAAATGACGGGCCTGCACTTGTAGGAAGGCTTACAGCCTAGAGCACACTGCTCAATCACAATTGGAGCCTCATTATCTACATAACAATCTAGACAACAATCTGGAGAAGTATGAACTTCTTATGATAGCATCTCTTATGCTAGAATATAGTTTTAGTTTAAGCTCTGTCTGTTCCAGCTATTTTTAAACCCTAAACCCATGTACTAGAATAACCCTTACAATGAATTCCTCACATACATAGTCTCTCAGAATGATGAGTAATTTACCCTGGTTAACAATAATTTTTATGTAACAAATAGATAAAGTTGAACTTGCTAGCACATCCTTTTTGAATTTTTTAGACAATGTTGGGAAAGCTGCATTTACTAGGTATAGAGGCTAAGGTTAGAGCTATAAGGTAGGAACTATAGACAGTTGTTCTCTAGGTGATTTATACCACAAAGCTTTGTCTGTTCTAGTTATTTTTAAACCCTAAACCCTTGTACCAGAATAACCCTTACAATGAATTCCTCACATACATAGTCTCTCAGAATGATTTCGCATCATATTACATTTCTATGTCCATTCTCTTTTCCATATCCTTAATACAAAATGATCTATCAAACTGACCTATATACCCTATAGAACTTTTATGCTTTATGTTGGCTTACAAAGATATATACAATATCATATTAAATGTCGACACGATAACATAAATGAATAAGCATTAAAATAATTTGTTGATGTTGGATCCAAGATGTTTCAGCCTCCAATACCGATGACCTTTGCTATACCATGTCGGCTTGCATTGCCAGTGACCAAAGAAATCTTCTATCCTGTATGTTCTAGTGTAGAGTCTGTGAAGTGGTTGTCGGTACACCATATGAAGCCAAAACCCAAAATCATGGTTTCATCTGCCAATAGAGTGTCAATTGCCAACTATCTCCCCCTTTGGTATTGATGGCAACATTCATGTGAAAAATGATCATGGTTTCATCCTCCCTTGCTCCCCCTAAGCTGAATATGCAAAATACTACAAAATTCCAAAATTCTAAAAACTCTGTAACTCCCTCTAATGTATGAAACTCTTCATTCTTTTTCACATGTATACTACTCCCCCTTTCACATCAATGCCCAAAAATTGTAAAACAATGTCAAAGAATAAGTACTGTACACTGAATACCTCCAAAAATGTCCTAACGGAGCTTGACCAATTTCAAGATTTCCAAATAAGCTTTCTCTACTAACTCCATATAAGTATCCCAGCAGGTCTTGAATGTGTCAGAGATGGATACAAGTCCACTCAGTAAATATGCAAGAGATTCTTTCTCAGTGACTTCTGTCGATGTGGGCTTTCCAAGCATATCCATTCATTCCCTCTTATGTACACCAATTGAATCCAATCTTGGACTCACCAAACCTTTGAGACTTCTATCTCTTCGAATGATTTTATCTTTTTCCTTTTCAAGAGCAGAAATTTGACTCTCCAAGTAAATTTTTTTCCATCAATAGATGTTGTCAGTGAAGTTAGTCCATCAAAAGAGTTAGCAATATTAGCAATATTTTCCTATGTCTCCTTTATCCTCTTATCTACAATTGTTGTAAGAATCTTTGTATTACAACATACCCTGTATATGTTAGTGCACCGTTTCAAAGAATTTTCAATTAGAATAAGTTTTTCCTCAATCTTCTTCTTCTCTATCTCAATGATCTGATCAAAAGAGACTCTCTTAGCCAAAGTGAATCTTTCAAGTGTTTTCCATTTTGAGATCTATTGTAATGATTAAAAATATTTTGAGATGTTCTTTGTTACTACCTTAGGCTTGCCGAAAGGGCTTGCTTCATTCTCAATCTTACATTCTAGGACTAATCTATGCAAAACAGTTATTGACTGGTATATTATCCCCTTGTCTGCGGATCCCTCCCTGATCATTTTTTGAGAAGCCATCATCATCAGCTCTGTGGGACTCATCTTTGTGATAGATTTATTTTCAACTTGAACTGTTGGTATTTTGGCATTAAGTTGTCATTCATGTCAACTGGTTTGGTAAGGTTTACCCATAAGCCATAAACTAGGATGATGGTTGAATACTAGCATGATGGTGGACTATCGAGAAGGCACCAAACCTATCGGGAAGATGGGTTCCTATTTATAAAAAAGAGGTAAAATACTAAAGAAATCACAAACCACTAGAGGTGAACATGGCTTGCTAGTGTAGTGTACTCTACCATTTAGCAGAACAAGAAGGTTCTATCAGTAAAGGGATGTACCAGTATGAGTTTGCTAAATGATCAAGTATGAACCGATTGTGTGTCAGTGATCCATGTGGAGCTGAGGTGACAAACATGCTGAGGTCCATGAAGCCTCCATCGATAGGGTTGTTGAAACAACTAGTCGATATTAATAAGATAGCCACAAATTGTCATGCCCAAAATTTAGGGCAAAAACAGAATGATTTTTAAAAAAAATCAACTAGTTAATTAGCAAGTTCGCTCCCACGACAAGCGTTAATACATTTGCCATATCTATATTCGAGCTAATTCTGAAACAAACCAAGCATCGATTATCGTTTAATTTTATTTGCGGAAATCTAACAGGTTTAATTTTATCTCCACGAGATACCTAGTCATTAAATTTTATTAAATCAAACACGTTAAAGAATTAGGAGAGGAAGATTAATTCAATCTCCAATATGACTATATAGTCTAAACTTCCATTTTAAAATTTTAATGCTCTAACTAAATTAACTAGGGCAAAATTAAGTATTTATCACATTAAATACATCTAAAATTATAAGACAAGGCTTTATTCTTAAATTTATATATTTCTCTTTCTTTTACTTCCTATTAGTAATCATACGGAGGTATTTAAATATTTAATTCTCTATTAAATACTTACTCCAAAATATAACCAGTATATATATATACATATATATATACATATATATATATATATGTATATATATATACATATGTATATATATATATATATATGTATATATATACATATGTATATATATATATATGTATATATATATGTATATATACATATATATATATATGTATATATATATATATTAATCCTTTAAAAATATTTTTCCAATATAATAGTCAATATTTTTCCAACCCTAATTAGGGATTTTATTTTTTTTTAATATAAAAAGGCATCTAATCTAATTAAATTTAACACATTATTTTACTTACTTACCCTAGCCCTACCTGGGCTAGGGTTTAATATTTTTGATACCATAACTCACAAGGCCGAATGTCCATGGCCACATTGGATTTGATGCAGGGTCGGCGGCGTTTGAAATTAATGGCGGGTCGAGTGGGGGAGGTGGACCAAGCGCCGCCCACTGTATGGTGACACAGTGGAGTGCTGGGCGCTGCCCACTGTGTACCCACATAATGGTGGCGTTGGGCACCGCGCCACTGTGTGGCCACACAGTGGTGGCGTTCGGCACCTCCCACTATGTGCTCACATAGTTGCGGTGTTTCGGCGCCGCCCACTGTGTGTTCACACAGTGGGATGCGGCCGATACTCGCGCAGCCCGAAAACCCCCTTTTTTTTTATTAATAAATTTTCTATTTTATTTATATATAATATAAATATATATATATATATATATATATTGCTCAGAGCTAATTTAATATGCAAATTGTTTTTTAATAAAGGACACAAAATAATAAAGAAACCTCATAATGTTATATATCTATATATATATATATATATTGGTAAATAAACTTAGGCCCTCTTTTTCATTTGTTTTATGAATATAGGGATTTAGAAGAAATTTCTATGTATTTAACACTCTGATTTTTTTCTTTTCTGAGTATAATCCAAGGCAAAATTTATGATATTGCTGGAGATGAATAAATTTAATAAGATACAACAAGGTAATAGTTATAGATTTATAACTTACAATAAAATGATCATAGAAATCAATAACTTAATAGCAACTAAAAAAAACTAAGCTAAAGTTTAATAAACTCAAATTTAGAAATTAGAAGAGATGAATGCTTTGATTTTTATTCTTAAACTTCATTGTGAAATTTCATTCTTGCTACTATTATTTTCTAGGATCCAAAAAAAAAACTTAGATCTCACAATAGAAAAATAAACTGCAATATTCACCTTTGAAACAACATGCATTCTTTCATTATAATATTAACAATAAATACTATCCATATTTTTTTTTCTGAAAGTAGAATGAAGGTAAAAATTAATTAAAAAGCTGATTTCCTTTTATATTTCAAACAAATCTTTTGCATGCAAATCAAGCAACCCTTTTTCTTTTCAAAGTAGAAAATAGAAGCATATCTAGCTTTTTACAACTCTTTCAATATTCTACAACTTTACAAGATGTTTCTTTATTTAACTATAATACTAAATCTCATGTCCTATTTCAAAATTACAACTTGCCTCTCATTCAACGAATGAGGTATATTTCTACTAACAAATTTAAAAAAATATCTGCAAATGGATTTAAGTATCTTCAACAATAATCTTCTACATCTTATCACTATTCCTACTCTCTTCTCCTGACTTTCCTGCATAATAAAACACAATATGACCACGGAGTGCTCACCTCCTAGCCTAGGCTAACTGGTAGCCACCCCCGAGCTCAGAGAACCAATTCCTAGACGGGTAACAAACAGGCAAACACATAGAAGGGAAAATACATACAGACTTTCAGACACACTCCCAACTTGGCTTCACAGCACCACACTTTGGTGGTGATCTTTTCAAGGGTGGTAGTGGACCAATACCCTGAGGAGAACTGCAAGTATGGAAAAACAAGTAGCCACCTCATGGCACAATAAATACATCAAGAATCTCAACCCCATATTCCTTATGCCCCCCAAAGGCATTCTAGCCTTATATCCCTCCTTATGACCCCCATTGCACAAACAGGCCATGCAGCAAGGGTCACACAAAGATCCCTTGTGATCGCTCTCAAATGAGAGTCTCTCACTCGAGGGTTGTCACTGCTACCACCCACAAGATCCTCTTCTCTCCCAAGAGTAAGAGGTCTTGAGAAAAAATCCCAAAACACAACAAAGCATAATGCAAGATTTTCAAATGAAATTCTAAAACAAGACATACAAAAACACAGATTTCTTTCACCAATCATACACTCAAACACATGCAAGAAAATAACCATTTTAAAGAATAACCAAACCAACCTTAATCTGCCCAATGGTAGTTTTGATATTTGAGGAAGAGCTGCCCAATCCACAAATCTTCTTTCTTCTACCCTTAGTCAATTTTTTTTCTATTCCAAACTATTATTTTCTTTTCAAAGTTTCTCTTGTCTCCAAAAACAGAGAGTGGGTGATTACCCTCCAATTTCTCAAAATCTTGCTTAAGAAGCTCATTCTCTGAGTTCTCACAAGTTTCTAAAAAGGAAACCAAAAAAGAAAGAAAAGCAGAATGCAAAAAGACTCTCATTCGAATGGGAAAAATCTCAATTAGATTTAAACTTCTAATTTTCAATTTTCGTACAACTCAAAAAAGCCAATTTTTAAAGCGTTAAAAAGATCATTAAAAAGTAGAAACTTGCCTAAAATTACCCCTAACCCCTAGGTATACCTTATGGGCTTTAGGAAACCCTATTAAACTACCCCTAGGTGTTCATTTAACCCATTTTAAACCCCTCTGAAGTTTATTTTCGGGTCAAACATATGTTGACCACTCCAAAGATTATATTCCCAAAGTATTTATGACAACACATTATATTATTTAAGAAAAACTATAGTTAAAGACTTTCCCACCAAGAGACACAAATAAAACATTTAAATTTAAATCCACACATGTGTCAAGTGACACAAATAAAACACTTTTACAAATTAAAACATGGAATTGTCTCTTGTGGTTTTTACGCATTAAATTAAATAACACTTAACACTCATGCAGCATATACTGTTACGAATAAAATACAACACGAACGGGGTGTTGTCTCTCCAAATAGACAACCCCTGGCTTACGAACATACATAAGGCTAGGTTTGGTTCTCCGTAATTTCCATGGTCACATGGTAAATTTCCTACGCATCTCAATTTACACATTAGTACTTTCAAATATCCACATATAATATAATTCAAAGGAATAACAATACACATCATCACTTGCATACAATTTTCATCTGCACAGATTAAATACATCTTTTATCAAGCAAAATTCTCATAAACAATTTCATCCCAATTCACATAAACTTAACCATACATCATAGTAAAGTCCTGCAAATTCAATAACAACATCTATCATTGCAATATCATCTTATCTAACAATCATGTAGTGTTCTATCTCATAAAGCATATAAGTAAAATCATCAAATCATAGCAATGTTATCCAAAACCTAAAATCATATAAGTTCTAAGTCTCAAAATGCATCAAAATAAAGTATCCATAATAGTCTAAATATAAAACCCTCTGAATGTCAGACTGAGTCGAGGTGAGGCCTCACACAAATCATGGGTTCATGATTGATTGATGTGGCTTGAGGAGGAAAGAAGGTCAGAGGAAGATCAAGGAGCAATTGGCACTTGCATCAATGAAAAAAAAAATGATTGCAAGAAGATCGTGAAAAAAAGGAAACAACTAGGCATTTTATGTCTTGATAGATTTCAAGGTAGGAAATCGAGTACGTGATTTCTATCATTAGAAAGTATTAAATGGACAATGGGAAATGTGTACATATGCATCCCTAGAGTACAAGTGATTGATCCAAGATAGACTGGATCGGATATCATGTAGATTATGTCAGGAAAGAAAATCCTATTCATTCATTTTTTTAATGCATTCTTGGTGGGAAACCATGGTATAAAGAGATGAGCTTGAGATAGAGAAAGATGATATTGTAGAGAAGAAAAAGAGAGAAGAGAGATTAAGTGCTAAGAAGAGTTTGGCCTTAGAATTCATTCTAAGAAAGTTGCAGAGTTAGTGAGCAAGCAAACCAGTGAGAGGGTTTAACTGGCAGAGATTGAGTACTGGTATAACTGTAAGTTCGACAGTTAAACAAATCGACAAAGTATAGTAGAGCAAGGCAGCATCCAAGTGTGGCTCAGTGTGTTATGAGACTGTGAGAGAGAAAGAGTGATGATAGTGGCCAAGAATTGGAGAAAGCAATCTCACAATTGGTAGTGTGAGATTCAATGAGAGAGAAGACTGTAAACTGGAAGTGAGAAATTTTATAAAGAGTTGTAGAATTCATTTACAAAAAGAACCCTTAACTGTATTTAAATTGTATTTCAATATACATTGCCAAGTTGAAGCTTGGTGTAGGGGTTGATTCTCTTTGGGATGGTGCTCCTTGGGTTAGTTCCCTAAATCGTTGTAATCCAGTGTTTTATATGTGAGGCTGGATTGGATCAATATTTTACAGTAACTATTCTCAAGGAGGTTTTTCCCATATTAGATTTTCCTCATACATCTGATGTTGTGATCTGCTTTTATGTAATTGATCACTTTGGCTTTCCTTCCTACTTTACTAGTTTGATTGTTTAAGTACGTAAGTTAGTAACAAGCATTCTGGAGTTTGTTCAACAATTGGTATCAGAGCCTAGGTTCCTAGTTATCATTAAAATTTGGGTAGATTCCGGATTTTGACCACTATGGAAAGGAATGAGTCTTCTTCCTCAAAAACCCCCATGTTTGATGGATGTAACTATGCCTACTATAGAAGAAGAATGGAGACCTATCTTTTCTCCCCGATCTTTGATATGTGGATGTCTATCAAGAATGGGTATGTTACATTCCTAATGCTCCTCCCACTGATCTGGATGCTAAGAAAGAATATGAAAACAATGCAAAGGCCAAACATGCTATCTTGAGTGGGATGTCTAATAATGAGTTTTTCAAAGCAATGCACTGTGTTTTAGCAAAGGAAACTTGGGCTAAATTGCAGATGTTGTTTGAAGGAGATGCAAAAGTTAAAGAGACCAAGTTACAAGCACTAAGGAGCCAACTTGAAAGCATCAAGATGAAAGATGAGGAAAATATTGCAAACTATCTTCACATATTTGATGAAACTATGAATACTATCAAAGGACTTGGTGAAGAGATTGCAGATGAGATTCTTGTCAAGAAGGTACTTAGATCTCTCACACCTAAGTATGATACTAAGGTGTCTGCCATAGAAGAATCCAAGGACCTAAAGACATTTACAATGGATGATTTATTTGGCTCACTGACAGCCTATGACATGAGAACATCCGGTGACACTTCCATAAGGAAAGAAGCAACATTCAACATTACCAAAAAGGGGAAAGAAGTTGGTACTCATAACAAATCTAGTGAAGATTCTGATGCGGAAGTAGAAAAATTTGTTAGGAAGTTAAAAAGGGGATCTGACTGGTATAAAGGAAAACTACCACTTAAATGCTTCAACTGTGGGAAGATTAGACACTTTTCTACAAATTGTCCTCACAAAGAAACCAGTGGAGATGAGTCAAGGGAGTTTAGAAAATATACTGGAAAAGATAGAGAAAGAGATCACTACTGGCAAAGAAGGAGAGGCTATCAAAATCAAAACAACCTATATACCTTTTATGATGATAAAACAGATGAGGAAAATGCATCAGAAGATGATTTCCATGATAATGACAAAAATGTCAATCTCTTCATGGCACTTGATGAAGCAATTGATAAAGATGAGATAGCCCTTGAGGAATTGAGTAAAACAAGAAGAGAACTCAAAAGTTTCAAGCTTGTTGTAGTAAATGAACAAGGATTCTTGAAGCAATCCTTGGATGAGTCCAATCAAGCTATATCTAACTTGAAATTGTAGTTGAAAGGAACTAAGAGGATATGTGAAGCTACATCCTTTGATCTAACAAAGAAGGAAAAGGAACATCAGGATTTGGAAGAATATATAGTGAAGCTCATAAAGGAGCTTGAAGAAAGTAAGGTAAATAAGGAGCAAATATGAAGGCAACACCAAGGCCTTAGACAAAATGTTGAGCAAACAGAAGAAATCCAAGACATTGGTGGCTTAGGCTTTGAAGAAGGTCAAAGTTCAACCAACAAAGATACACTTGGCAAAGAAATAAAGTTCACTTCTTCAAATAAAGGTGAATAAAAGAAGACATTCACTATAGGCAAAGATAATGGCAAAAGAACATATGCAGATGCTATTGGAAATTGCCACTCAAACTAGTATACTATAATGAATCGGAGGCCATACTCTTTGCACCGAGTTGTAGATCCAAGGAGAAATGTAAGAGTTGACCATGAAGGATTCACCAAAATAAACAACATAAAGAGGAGACCCACAATGAGACAACCCTTTGCAGGACCAAGGCAACCTAGCCGATATGTTTCAAACTTTCATGCTTACTGCTACCGGTGTAACAAATTTGGGCATAGAATAACTGGCTATAGATTAATCAATAAGTCTAAACCAGGATGATGGTTTAATACTAGCATGATGGTGGACTACCAGTAAGGCAACAAACCTAGCTGGAAGATGGCTTCTTGTTTATGATGAAGAGACAGAAGGCTAAAGAAATCACAAACCACCGAAGATGAAGATGGGTTGCCAGTGTAGTGTACTCTACTAGTTAGCAGAAGAAGAAGGTTCTACCAGTAAAGGGATGTACTGGTATGACTTTTCTAAATGATCAAGTATGAACCAACTATGTGTCGGTGAGCCATGTGTTGATCGATGTGATTCCATGTGGAGCTAAGGTGGCAAACATGTTGAGCTTGATGAAGTCTACATCAATAGGGTTATTGAAACAACTAGTCGACATTAATGAGATAGCCACAAATCATGGGTTCGTGACTGACTGATGTGGCTCAAGGAAGAAAGTAGATCGGAGGAAAATCAGGGAGCATTTGACACTTGCATCAATGAAAAGGAAATCTGATTGGAAGAAGATCGTGAAAAAAAGGAAACAACTAGGCGTTTTATGTGTCGATAGATTTCAAGGTAGAAAATCGAGTACGTGATTGCTATCTTTAGGAAGTATTCATTAGAAAATGGGAAACATGTACAAATGCATCCTTGGAGTATAGGTGATTAATCCAAGACAAACTAGATCAAATATCATGGAGATTGTATTGGGAAAGGAAACCTTATTCTTTCAGTTTTTTAATGTGTTCTTGGCGGGAAACCATGGTATAGAGAGATGAGCTCGAGACAGAGCAAGATCATGTTGTAGAGAAGAAAAAGAGAGAAGAGAGACTAAGTGTTGAGAATATTTGGCCTTATAATTCATTCTAAGAGAGTTACAGAGTTAGTGAGTAAGGAAACCTGTGAGAAGGTTTAACCGATAGAGATTGAGTACCGATATAACTGTAAGTTCAACGGTTAAACAAACCGACAAAATATAATAGAGATAGGCAGCATCCAAGTGTGACTCGGTGTGTTATGAGATTGTGAGAGACAAAGAGTTATAATAGTGGCCAAAAATTGGAGAAAGCAATCTCACAACTGATAGTGTGAGATTTAGTAAAAGAGAAGACTATCAACTAGTAGTGAGAAATTTGATCAAGAGTTGCAGAATTCATTTGCAACAAGAAACCTTAACTGTATTTAAATTGTATTTCAATATACATCATGAAGTTGAAGCTTGGTGCAGGGGTTGGTGCTCCTTGGGTTGGTGCCCTAAATATTTGTAATCCAGTGTTTTATCTATGAGGCTGGATTGGAGCAGTAGTCTCCGACAGCTATTCTCACCGAGGTTTTCCCCATATTGGATTTTCCTCGTACATCTGGTGTTGTGAATTTCTTTTGTGTAATTGATCACTTTGGCTTTCCTTCCTGCTTTACCGATTTGATTGTTTAAGTACTTAAGTTAGTAACAAGCATTCTAGAGTTTATTTTTAAAGGTCAAAAGCTTAGTAACCACTGGTTCACCCCCTCTCAGTGGTGATCTATGTTCAACACTTTAGAAGTATCAATTGTCAACAATGATTGGCTCCGAACTAGTACCTTACCGGATTCCCCTATTTTCTCTAGTGATTTATCTTTTATTGCCTCCTCACCTACACCAGTGTCTTCACAACTTGGTGCAGCCTATGCAACTATCAGTTCCTCTCTAGGAACAATATCCTCAATCTGTACATTAGTATCCAAAGGGCAATTGTCCTCAATGTTAGTGTCACATGCAATATTCTCAGTAATAACCAGTGTCTCAGTATGTGTCTTCACATTTGCATTAATCGGTGGCTCAATTTCCACTATCTTAATGTTCTTCAAAACTATGGGTGGAGTATCCATAATTCCTGTACCTCTCCCTTCAATTGATGTATCTATAGTCTCGGTTTTGGTCTCCGGTGAAGTAAAGAATCCTCTATATTCTTCCAAAAATTTGATCCAAGCCTTTTGTGTTTCCTTTATCACCTCATTTATTCTCCCTAACATCAGGCTAGTTATTCTGTGTTTGCTATTAAAAACCTTTCTATCTACAGCCTCAATTGTCTTCTCCATCTAATTTGGAGTTATAGTAACATAGATAGCTAAAAATTTCTGCATCTTAATGTGTTTATCTTCTTGCATTGCAGATAACCTTCTAACATCTAACATGTTATATAACTATCAGTATTTGATTTTCTATCTCAATTAATACTTTCTTATATATATATAAATACAAAAGGACTGCATCCTCTACCTCTCTCTTTTCATCAACCTCTAACTTATCATAATAAAACTCAACCATTTTTAGCATCCCGTCCTTAGTAATTTTGTCAACAATTTCAGCACAAGTCTTGGGTGGTATAATAGTTACATTATCGGTCTCAAGTGCCAAATAAATGTCACTTTTCTTCCTCCTCCTAGTATTACTTGATGCAATTGATGGTGTGGCCTTAGGTGCCTGCTTCTGTCTCAACAATTTGATGGTGACCTTTCTAACCAGTTGTTTCTCTTCTTCCACCTTAGGTTCTTCTAGTTTCTCCTTCACAACCCTTTTGAAAGATAATGATGTGTTATCCTCAGACTTAGAATCTGCAATCATAGGTTCAATTTGAACTACTAGATCCTTCCTCTTTCTCCCTTTCTCTGGGACAACATCAATGAGTGCATTAATGTCTTTTGAAACTTCCTATACAAATTTGCCTACCTTACATTCTTGTTTTTCCCTTTTCTTTCGATTGAACTCAGTTTCAACCTCAAGAGTCTTCTATTGTGCAGTTCCACAAGGCTTCTCTACCTCATCTATTTCTGCATCAAGTAGGATTTTTCCATATTCCTCAAGAATTGATGCATCTACCTCATAACCCATTTCTGCTATCTAAATATTTTGGGGCTTGATTTCCTCCATGAGGGTCTCTTCTTTCTTAACCATGAAACATATATTGGTAGAGTATTTCTCTACTATATGCTCAAGTACTCTTATTCTAGACCTTATATATTTTTAAAATTATGGATACTAAGAGTGGGGGAGGTGAATTAGTATGCCAAAAATTATTGTACTTACACACTTTACTAGACTAACAGCAAACCGGTAAAACAGTTTAGCAGACAAACTGAATAGCACACATGCAAACCAAATAGCAAGTAATGCATTTACCCACAGAAGCACAAACACCAAACATAAGAGATTTTGATGTGGAAACCCAAATGGGAAAAACCACGATGAGTTGAAACTCACAAGTAACTATCTACAGAATAGGAACCAAACCGGTTAAGGTCACACAATGTTTTTTACCAGAATAGATCTTGTTAGGAATCTCAATCTCTGTTAGGAGATAAGTCCAATTAAAGACTACCTTTCTAGAGGATTTTAGATTCACAGATGTGAACCACCTTGTTAGAGGATTTACAAAAGGCTTTTGGGCCTACCCAATTAAGGGCTTGAAACTTTTCAAAGATGTGAGTAATCAACAAGTGAGTGATATAGTAAATAGCACAGATTGCTTGGTTAGATCCTTGATAGCTCATTTCTAATGCATCCCAGCATTACTTCAGTCTTCAACACATTCACACTCTCTATAAATCATCAACCACCTTAAACCCTAGCAACACCATAAAACCCTATACATGATGTCCTTATAAAGGAATCTGCTTTCATGTCTGTTCAATAGGATTACAATACAATTTCCTAGGTTCAATGCATCTAGACATATTCTATAACATGACACAAAAGGCACCATTAAAGTGTCGGCATTGTCAAACAATCGATGGATGGTAACTCATCACAAAATGTCGGTCGGTAACTCATCACAGAGTATTACCGGTTCATACAAAATACCGATTGCCGGTTTGAAAAAAATGAAGACTAGGAAATATGTGTTCTGCTGCTTTGACCCTTCATATAGATTGAGATCCTCAAATGGCTTGGGGTCATCATACCACTTCAGATTGGTAAACACTTTCTGCAAAACATCAATAGTCTAAAGATTATAATACATCATATCAGTTGGAACAAATACCGGTTGAGCTTTAACTCATACATACAAAAGTGTTCTCAATGCAAGTGTGTGTCCATCAATGACAATCACAACATAATCATAAAAAATGCCAACAATCTCCCCCTTTGGAATTGATGGCAACACTTAGGAAAATTTTGACACCTAAGTGTTTTACAACAAAAGTATGCCATTATCAAAATTACTCCCCCTAAGCATATACACTATCCCTTTTGCAGAAAATACAATGTGGACTACTTCTTAACATGAAAGTATACATCAAAACATTCAAAATTTATACTTTTCCCCCTTTGCCAATAGTGACAACAAAAATAATATGGCAAACCAACCCCTATTTCATTAGTATTAAAAGAATAAGTGTTTATGATAGTAAAGAGTAAAACTTGTCAAAAACTAATTTGAAGTCCTAGAAAAATTGTTTCATAGATAAGGACCAAGACTCCAGTAGGGAGGTAGCCAATTCTTTCTTTGTCTGCATTTGGGAAACCTATTCTTCCATGGCATCTATTGTGCTCATCTCTTGAGTCACCGTTAAGGCATCTAGATTGAGAAAACATTTCTAAAGTAATTGCAGGCGTGGGAGTAGAACCAATTGTAGATCCTGCAAATCTCGATTCCAGTTACTGATTTCCATCTCTAATTTGGCAGACTGGATATGAAATCGGTGAACGGTTTGCCCATAAGCTGTAAAAGTGTCATATGGCAGCTTGAAGGTGCTCATGTATAATTGCAAGTCAGTTTGTAGCATTTTCTTTTGTATAAGCACATCATCACAGAAGAGATGGGGTTGGCAAATCTTACTCAGTAGTAGATTCCCCTCATCCAAAGCATTCCTTATGTCTTTTTGAGCTTTCTGTAGTTCGGACCAAAGCTCATTTAGCTTCTTCACCAGGGCAATGTTGAGAGCTTTTTGATGCTCTTTGTTGGCATTTGGCTCTACTACCTCTTCTAGGCTTTGTACCTGATCATCCACTATGGTGCATAAGAGCTTCAATTGTGCTAGTGATGAATCAGTATTGGGGAGGTTTGTGATGAGTAACAAACCGGTAAGAGTGTCCACCATAGCTTGGATCACATCTTGCTCCTTCTTCCTCCTTATCACTTCAAGGCATTCTTGAGAAACCTTAATGCTCTGTAGAAGCTCCATTTCATTTGCAGACTGGAGGTCAATAGGACTGGTGAGGTCAGCCGGTTTGGCTTGACTACCGGTTGCCTTTGGAGTCTCCATCTGAGTGCTTTTTGCCACTTCTTCTTTCTCTGTAGCTCTTAACTTTTCCTCTTCTGTCTTTTTCTTTTCCTCTTCTTCTATTTTCCTTTTCTCTTCTTTCCTATGCTTTTCTTCTTCTTTGTCCTTTTTCTTCTGCTCCTCTTCCTACTGCTTCTTCTCCTCTTCCTTTTTCTTTTCTTCATCTTTTTGCTTCTTTTCTTCTTCATTCTTCTTCTTCTCCTCTTCCTTCTTCCTCTTCTCCTCTTCATCCTTCTTCTTTTCCTCTTCCTTCTTTCTCTTCTCCTCTTCATCCTTCTTCTTCTCCTCTTCATCCTTCTTCTTCTTCTCCTCTTCCTTTTTCCTCTTCTCCTCTTCATCCTTCTTCTTCTTTTCCTCTTCCTTTTTCCTCTTCTCCTCTTCATCCTTCTTTTTCTCCTTCTCCGCTTTCTTTCTCTTCTCCTCTTCTTTATCCTCATCTGCTTTCTTCTTCTCCACTTGCTTCTTTGCTTCCTCCTTTTTGTCCTCTACTTCCTTTTGCTTTTCTACCTATTCAGCCTACTTCTCTTGCCCTGTTGTTTCTAATGGTGCATCTTGAGTAACATTTTCACCTTCTAAGGCATCTACATCAATGGGGTCCATTTGTTCTGTGACTCGTTCTTCTTCACTGTCATACACCTCATCTGGTTTTCTAGTTTTCGGTTCTGGCTCATCTTTTCTGTTGTCTTCAGCCACTTGATGCATCTTAAGAGCTTCTTGTGCATGAGTATGTGTATCCTTGATCACTTCTTGACCCTTTCCTTCTAGCAACAAGAGTCTTCTTCTTCTCATGAAGAAGAGGCCTTTGTATTTATTCATAACTTTGAAAAGTTCTGAATTAGATACATCAGGAAAATGTTGAGGAAATATTTTCTCCCTCATTTCCTGTTCCTTTTCTATGGCAATGCACCATTTATTATCTAAAGAACTATACAAATAATCTGATGTCTCAGATCTAATTTCTGAAGGCGACCGGTCATTAACACATAAATACCTAATGATTCTCTGTTCAACTGCTTCCTTTTCATCATCATTGAAATCATCAAAACAATCAATCAAATCATTCAACACTTTTCTCCTAATATTCTTTATAGTTCTTTGACAATGTGTCAAAGGTTTGTCGGAAGAAATGTCAATATTTACCGGTGCCGATGATGCCGATTCATTCTTTGTCTTTTTCTTTGTTTGTCTTGTCTTCTTGGGTTTTTCTTCAGACACAATTTCTTCTAAGTCCGGTGAATTATTCCTTGTATTCCTCTTCCTCTCGAAGACTTTTGCAAGTGTCGCTTCTGGTTTCTTCTTTGCAGGTGACTACTTGGTCACTTTGGGACTGGCTGTAGTAATTGGTGCCGATGTCGAAGGCACTGCCTTTCCTTTCTTTTTAGAGGGTTCTACAACCGGTGCAACCCTTTCCAGATAGGTGTCAGTTCTATTTGCCTTAGGATCAAGGGGTGAGGTGATTAGGGTAGAAGCATACCCATCCAGCATATCATACATCACCTCATAGCCCATAGGCTCTACTTCTTCCTATCTAGGCTCAACAACCTCCATTATGCATTCATCCACATTGATGATAAAGCAGATGTCCTCTTCATATTTCTTGACAATGTCACTGGATATCCTCATCCTTAGGCTCATCTTGCTTCTGAACTCATCAAAGTACTTGTTCAGAACTTCAGGGTAACCAGTTCCAACTGCTTGTAGGTTCTCTTTGATCTGTTTGGTAACCGGTTGGTTGGTAGACCACTGAATATCTCCAACTCCTGAGAAATAACCTTGGAAGTAGAAGAATAAACCTACCAATAGTTGTCCAAGCTTGAATCTTAGTGCATTGTCCTATTTGATTGACTTAAGATTCAACATAAGTTGTCTTTGTATACAGGTGAACAGATCAAATGATGCATCCTCCTTGATCATCCTGTAAGCGGCATTTACCAATGTACCAGAGACATAATTAATTCTGCTGGCAGAGAATGTCTGGTAGCCTATCACCATGTAGGCATACTTGACTAGATCATCTTTGATCAAGTTGATAGTCATGCCATGTGAGTCGCTCACTGAATCGGTGAGCTTGGACATTTTAGTCTTGCTGACCTTCCTTAGGAATGGCACTTCCCCTGTATTGCAGAAACCAGTGATGGTATGAATCGCTTCTGGTGTGATATCATGTGTTATCTCAAGATACATCTTGTCACCATGAACTCTTCTCAAAATTATTCGAATGTGGTCATCTATGAAATCCTGTAGGAAGTAAACTACATTGTGAAGCTTCTTCTTCTCCAAGATGCTATACTCCAGTTTGATCATTTTGTCCTTCCCACAGAATGGACCTAGCTGAGAATGGATCACAAGAGACCCTAGGTCTTCAATTTTGTAGTCTATGTAATAAGAAATCCCTTCTACTATAACACTGACCAATACTTGTGTAGCATCTTAAAATTGTGAAACTTGCAATTTTGACTGCATTTGGGTCTTCATGATGGTGGTGCAACGTTGAACCTGAATGGAGACCCCGAAACCTATTTACGACACCAAAAACTGCATTTTTCAGCACCCTGTTGTCTCGGGAGGAGGGACCATGGTGCCCAGCGCCCTGGTCCCCCAGGACCATGGCACCCAGCGCCCTGGTCCCTGGCCCTATTTTGGGCCCGGTCTCTTTTGGGCATCGGGTCTTTAAGTTTGCAAATTGGAAAATATTGTTTCTAGGTTAGCCTAAGGTCAGAAAAATTAGTCTATCAGCCCTAGTTGACAAGTATATAAACTACATTTCCCCTCCCATTTGAGAGGTAAGGAAAAAGAGGAAAATATATACAAGCAAGAGGCGGAAGCGATATTCAAACATTCAAGCATTCAAGCATTCCTTCAAGCAATTGAGCATTCTAAATCTCCATTCAAGGCTAAGTGTTGCATTCAAGACAAGGATTCAACCATTGAAGAGGAGATCACTTACAACATACAAAATACAACATTCATTACACCTTCGCATGTAAGAATACAAACATTCTTACAACAAGGTATCAGTACTTGTTTACATTACAAACATTTACATTTACAGCATTCTCATTTCTTGGTTAATTCCAAAACTGGGGTTTGACCTAAAGGCAAAACCCTAATCCCTAACCCCCCAACCATCCTCTCTTTTCTATGTGTAGGTTGCAGGTACACGGCTGTAATTGAAGATCTGGAACCCTTGTGCAGAGACGAATAGATCCCCCTTCGTTTCGCAGATTTTTCGGAGGACCGTGTGCACGCCAGGCGCCATCGTCCTATCAACTTTTGCTTGAATCTATAGAACAACATCATCTCGACATTTTACTACTAATTCCAGGTCCCGAGCTTCATCCTGTATCCCTATCTCTATTTATAAGTGAATCTTTCTTACTTTACATGCATTCCTAGTTCAATCTTTCTATCTACAATCTTTACAAAAGAGGGTATCCTTGATGTCTCAACCCTAGAAACTCACTTAGAATCTAGTCTTACATTGCGTGGGATTGGATCTTGTGGGCTTCAACCCCTCTTTTGAATGTAAAGTCCCTCCTAAGTGAAAACCGTCAATCCTAGTGACCCCCCTTCTCCTTGGAGTGGGGGAGAACACCTAGGGTTCGATTTTCCGCTTTACATTTTGGTGAACCCGACGTGAACATCCTAATTCTGATTATTCATGGTTAGATCTGAAAAATTTGCTTCCTTAATTACATTTCCATGTTTGATCTTTTGCAAATTTTACAGGTTAATTGCACAAAACCCTAAGTTTTCTTTTTAGTAATTGAGCTTGTGAAATGTTTAATTTTTAATGCTTGTTTCAGATCTACCCTCCTACTACAAATTGTCAAATCATATCTGTGCTTTAATTTTGAAAATTAAGTGGTTAATTGTCAAAACCCTAATTTTTAAAATCCTCTTGATTCAACCTTTGACCGACGATTTCACTGATCAAAACACCTCCAAATCGGCTATAACTTTGGATTCCGCAACAAAATCATAATATTTCTCATCCCTGAAAATTTGGATAAAAGTTACAAGGACCGTGTGCACCCCGAGCACCATTGTCCCCGACATTTTTTCCGAAATTTCGGGAGCTAGATCTTACTGTATTTTTCTGCTAAAATCCAGAATTTTGGTTGATTTCATCAATTCTAACACTTTCAAAATTAAAGTCAAAGTTGGTCTAGCGATTGCTTGGATTAAGGCTTCTAATCATTCAAAAATTGTTGAAATTAAAATTCATGTCAAAATTGTGCTTCTTACTATTCTAAATCTGAAAAGTGTGCTGGCATTCATTCGAAATTTCAGTGCTTTATTCAAATTTTTGCAATTTGTGACTTTTGAAATTAAGTGCTTAATTGCAACAACCTTGATTTCCACTTTCAAAATTGAATTTTGCGTGAAATTAAGTCAATTTTTAAATTTCAAAACCTGCATTGCTTTTAGTATTCCCTCTAAAATCATAAAATTCAAAATTTTAGTTTCCCTCTCTTTTTCAAAATTCAAATTTTGCATTTTTCAACAATCTTGGTAGGGTTCAATTTTGAGATTGCAACTTTAATTTGGCCTATCTACACATCATAAAATCACTCAATTTTTTCAGATTATCTTTAAAATCATCATAACTTTCATCCTTGAAAATTTTGAAAAAAGTTGCGAGGACCGTGTGCACTCCATTCACCACGGTCCTGGACATTTTTTCCGAAATTTCGGGAGATTGTCCTGATTGTATTTAACAGCTTAAATCTAGGAGATTGGCTGACTTTATTGAAATTTGCTACCTCTAAGATTCAATACCTTCTTTCAATAACATAATACCTCCATCACAATCTAACACTTCTAATATGAACTCTTCGACTGAAGTGACCCTTAACAATCTTGCACAAACTGTCTCTTCTTTACAACAACAAATTGCCTCTATGAATCAACCTAAGTTTAGTGTGCCCACATTTGATGTTGTGAGCCCACTTTCTCTTGACATTGTTCGAGCTATTCCCCCTAAGCATGTTGAACTCCCACAATTGGAGCTTTACAATGGTAAAGGTGATCCTCTAACACATGTTAAGACTTTTCAAACAATATGTACTGATTTTGCTCATGACCAAAGGTTGCTTGCAAAACTGTTTACTAGAACATTAAGAGACAAGGCTCTACAATGGTATTGCTCGTTGCCTTCCTATTCTATTACTTCTTTCCACCAACTTGCAAATGCTTTTATTCAACAATTTCAAAACAATATAAGTCGTAAAGTTACTTTGATTGATTTAATGCATTGTAAACAAGGTGCTAAAGAAAAAGTGACTGATTTCATTGGTAGATATAAGCATTTGTATGCTCAAATCTCTTTTCTAGTACCTGATAATGATATTCAAAGAATCTTTATTTCTAATTTACAAAAAGATATTAGAGAAAAACTTCTGTTTTCTGAGTTTACTTCTTTCCAACAGTTGTGCGCAACTCTTCACAATTATCAACTGATTGTGAGTCAAATGGAACAAGCAAATCCTATGGCTCCGAGTGATAAGGGTGATAGTAGTCAACAACCATCTAGGAAGTTTAAACTGAATAGAGAGTCCATTAAATTCAATGAAAACATCATACACAACAATGTGAATGCAGCATCAGGTGTGCCTCCTATTTCTAAGTTTTTCAAGAAAGAAAGAAAGTTTACTCATTTGAATGAATCATTGCATAGTATTATGAATAAGTTATTGGAACAAAATGTGCTTACCCTTCCTCCTATAAGGCAAATAGATCCTACAAAGATTAATTCACCCTATTTTGATAACAAATCTTTTTGTCAATTTCATCGTCAACCTGGGCATGATACTAAAAAATGTTTTGCTTTAAAGGGTAAAATTCAAGATTTGATTGATAATAATACTATCTCTGTTTCTGGTGTGAATGATAAAGGCAACACATCTGTAGCTCCTCCTAAACAAAATCTTAAGATTTTTACTGATCCATTACCTTCTTATACCTCTAATGCGATTGATACTAATGATTCCTCTGTCTCACCTGATGATCTTGTGTCCATGACTCTGAATGTGATTAACTTTGTAGAGCAGTAGAAAATCCCTAAAGAACCTTCCATCACCTTTGATTCCAGTGAAACTATCAGGGCACTTGATGGTCCTTTATATATAGTTGCAAAAGTCAAGAATACACCTTGCCATGGAGTGCTTATTGATCCTTCTTGTATGGTTAATGTCATTACTAAAGAATTTCTTTTTACTTTGCAATTGAATCAAGTGATATATGACAAAACAAATGTGGTTGTGAAATTATTTGATGCATTTTCTTCTCCTGCAATTGGTTCTATTACGTTACCTATTGAGGTCCATAATAAATCCCTTGATGTGAACTTTGCTATTATTCCATCGTCTGAACAATTTTGTGTGAAGCGAGGCTATCCTTGGCTATCTTCCATGAAAGCTGTTGCTTCTCCTATTCACAAGTGTTTGAAATTCCCCCATAATGGTGAAGTTGTTACTGTCAATCATAGTCTCTTTAAACCAGTTGAAAGAACTTCTAGCGTTCCTATTGATTACTTTTGGCCTAAACAATTCCAATCTCTTCCACCGCGAAGTGATCATCTTTTCAAATCTTATCAAAAGTGGAAAAAAGATATGATCCTATCTCTAAGTGAACCTAGAACACCCAAACTTGATATTCCTATCATTCTTGAGAAGGAAGTTCTTCCTTTGAAAGATAAAACTAATGTCTTTCCTCAAGAAGATTCCAAACCCATCCCTATGGATGTTACTATGTCTATGCCTAATAAACTTTCTAAAAGTAGACCTATACCTCCTTGTCATGATGGACTTGGTCTCCTTCCTAAACCAAATATTCTTCCTTTATATGGAGCAGTTCCTCCTCCTTCTTCTTATAGAGAGAAGAGGCCTTCTTCTTCTCCTATTATCCAACCTAAGAGATCGCAATCCAAACACCCAAGTGATAAGGATGAGAACATTCCTCCTCCTCAATCTTCTCAACTTCCTACTAAGACTAGATGAAATTGTTCTGCACGTGAACGCCGACGAAAGCGTCGTCTTAGAGCTCAGGCAGTTGCTTCTCAAACTTTGCAATCCCCAAAAACACCTTCAGCTAGCATTATTCCATTTTCTCCTCAACCAGAAATTGAGCCAAAATCTCCTAAACATAGGATGCATGATGGTCTTGATCCTGTGCGAGTTAAAGATCCTATTTTTATAAATCTTGATGATGATATAGATGAAAATGTTATTCATGATGAAAATGTTACTTCTTTTCATTCTGATAGTGAATATGAATATGTTGATGTTGATCACCATTTATCTAACGAATTTTCTAAAGCAATTATCCTAGCTCCTAGACAAGAACAACATCGCTTCGAACATGAACATAGCCCTTGTTTGGATCTTGTGATAGCTCCATCTGCTGTGTTGGATGTTCCTCCTCTAGCATGTTTCTTGCCTTCCCGAAATATTGATCAGCAAGATCAAGGGGTAGATGACGTGCTAGACAAGTTCATTAGCATAGCAGACTCTTTCCTCCTCCCTATTGTTACTTCTTCTATGTGTTATTCTCATTCTTCTATTTGTTGTCCTTAGTGTTGTCTACTTTAGGATGATGCAAAGCATTGAGATTTTTTTTTGGTCTCTCTCATGTTGACTCAAAAGACACATGTGTTCCCTTGTTCTAGGTGACCTTCCTTGATTGGGGAATGAAGAACAATTATGCATACATACATATGATATACATGAATTATCTTCCAGCATACTGACCCCAAGGAAAGAGAAGTCACCTTGTGCTTTGTGTTTTGTGTCTATTATCCTTGGGCTTATCTCACACTTGGGGGCTAAATCCTTGTGATAACGTGCTCCTTTCCCTTCTCATTTCCTATATGTATAACTACCTTAAAGAAATCACCCCCGATGAGGCGTGTGCGATCGCTTTAACGTAGGGGGGCATACATCCCGTTCATATCTCTTCAAGATACTTGAAAATTTCTTGACAAATTTAGCTTTGCCTTGAAAATTTTTGATGTCTTTCTTGCATGACTCATAGTGAGGGAACCTTACTACTGACAGTCATGGTTCTCCCTCGTGATCTTCCCTTTTACTTTGTCAATCAAAGTCATAAGATCCTTAGTCCACTAGGCGCTTGGTGTATCTTGCCTCCTTGACGTGGTGAAAGTCTTTCAATGTTGTTTCCTTGTACTTTACCGGAAGTATGGGCGTACGCTTATACTCCCGCTAAAGTGGGGGCTAAATGTAGCATCCTAAAATTGTGACACTTGCAATTTTGATTGCATTTGGGTCTTCACGATGGTGACGCAACGTTGAACTTGAATGAAGACCCTGAAACCTATTTACAACACCAAAAATTGCATTTTTCAGCACCCTGGCCTAATCCTCCTTGCACCCTGCTGTCTCGGGAGGTGGGACCATGGTGCCTAGTACCCTGGTCCTTTAGGACCAGGGCACCTAGTGCCCTAGTCCCCCAGGACCATGGTGCCCAACGCTCTGGTCTCTGGCCCTATTTTGGGCTCGGTCTCTTTTGGGCATCGGGTCTTTAAGTTTGCAAATTGGAAAATATTGTTTCTAGGTCGGCCTAAGGTTAAAAAAATCAGTCTATCAGCCCTAATTGACAAGTATATAAACTACATTTCCCCTCCCATTTGAGAGGTAAGGAAAAAGAGGAAAATATATACAAGCAAGAGGCGGAAGCGATATTCAAACATTCAAGCATTCAAGCATTCCTTCAAGCAATTGAGCATTCTAAGTCTCCATTCAAGGCTAAGTGTTGCATTCAAGACAAGGATTCAACCATTGAAGAGGAGATCACTTACAACATACAAAATACAACATTCATTACACCTTCGCATGTAAGAATACAAACATTCTTACAACAAGGTATCAGTACTTGTTTACATTACAAACATTTACATTTACAACATTCTCATTTCTTGGTTAATTCCCTAACCGGGGTTTGACCTAAAGGCAAACCCCTAATCCCTAACCCCCCAACCGTCCTCTCTTTTCTGTGTGTAGGTTGCAGGTACGCGACTGTAATTGAAGATCTGGAACCCTTGTGCAGAGACAAATAGATCCCCCTTCGTTTCGCGGATTTTTCGGAGGACCGTGTGCACGCCGGGCGCCATCGTCCTGTCAACTTTCACTTGAATCTGCAGAACAGCATCATCTCAACATTTTACTGCTAATTCCAGGTCCGTAGCTTCTTCCCGTATCCCTATCTCTATTTATAAGTGAATCTTTCTTACTTTACATGCATTCCTAGTTCAATCTTTCTATCTACAATCTTTACAAAAGAGGGTATGCTTGATGTCTCAACCCTTGAAACTCACTTAGAATCTAGTCTTACATTGCATGGGATTGGATCTTGTGGGCTTCAACCCCTCTTTTGAATGTAAAGTCCCTCCTAAGTGAAAACCGTCAATCCTAGTGACCCCCCTTCTCCTTGGAGTGGGGGAGAACACCTAGGGTTTGATTTTCCGCTTTACAACTTGAGATAAGGCATTATATTTTGACTTTCATTGTATGAAGTCCATAGAATCAACAGTTGCACTAGAACTATCATGAGATGCAAAAGCTATGATAAAATAGAAAACTCAAAAAATACCTTTCGGAAATCGAGAATTTAGGGTTTGCAAAATCCACTTCGCCTCACACTTCGTCAGTTGCTAAATCACTGCTTTGAGTTCTTCTCTTGACCATTTGATATTTGCTTTTGAATCTTCTTCAGGGTTTCAAGACTTCTTTGAAACACAACACAAGTCACTTTTTCTTCGCTCTGCACTTGGAAAACTTCTTCGCTTGAAAAATGATAGTGAGAAATGATTTGAAAATTCCTTTTAAACATATTCCTCACCTACCATAATAAATGCTCCACCATTAGGGTGTAAACCCCAATTTGCCTGTTACCATTTCTGGTCTTCTGCCAAATGATAGTTATCACATACCGGTTAAGGTCTTTTACCGGTATAAAGCAGGGGTTCAAAACATTTTACCATTTTCTCCCCCTAAGCTTTTCTAATGCTTAGTTTGTCGGTTCTGTGATTTCCACACTAGGTGCAAAAACCGGTTCTTCTTGCAACATTGCTGGTTTCTTCTTCCAGATTTTGTTCATATTCGCTTGAACAGTGTCAATATCAATCTTTCCTTCTGGAGTGACTGGTATATCATCGGATATACTCTTTCTACTTCTGTAGAATCTTGCTGAATGACCCAGTTTGTTGCAATGATAGCAGACCATTCCAGGTGCTCTCCAAGGTCCATTATTCATGTTTCCACTCTTCCTTTTGAATGTTGTAGCTATGTGACCATGACCATGGAAAATCCAACAGTTTGTTCTCCATCCGATTGTTTCTTGATAGCCACCGCTTCTTGACTAATAATTAAAGGCATTAAACCGGTTGTGATTCCAATTCACAAAAGGTTCCGAGCCAACTCATTGAGTCCTCTAAGGATATCTTCCAGTGTTGTTCATAACAGACCTGCATTCAGATGCTCTATTCCCAAACTTGTTGCATGCATAAAAACTACCATTGAATCTATTGGATCTAGGTTTATCATTTAGAAAATAAGGAAAATTATTATAAGCCTTACTCCTACATACATTAGCAGTATGTCCTTCTTTAAGATAGTTAAAGAAAACAGGTTTGAAGTTTTGCTTACCTTTATCTTTGAATGTCGGTTGCCTATTTGATGCTTCATCATTTGCACCAGAGGTCTCACCTTGCTCATGACTAGAGTAACCAAGTCCATCACTATTCTTGACAGGTTTGGCTGATTCAAGCTTTTTCTCTAGCTTAACAGTACTCTTGTTGAACTTAGCAAGTATTTCCTTTGACTCAGAGAGTTCTTTGGAAATAGCAGCATTTGTTTCCATCAGGTTTGCATTCTCAGATATGGCCATGTTAAGTTCTCCTTTCATGCCTTCCTTTTCCACTTTTCTCGCATGGATTTCAGCAGTTAGGGCACTGATCTCTTGCTTCAGCTTGGAGATTTCATGATCTTTGTCTTTAACCAGATCTTCAACTTTCCTCTAGTTTTCAAGCTCTTGGCACATTCGAATAGTCAATCCTTCCAACTCTTTTCTCAGGTTGGAATTGGATTCATCCAACTTTTCTACTTCTTGACTTAGGGCTTCCATGTCCCCTTCATCAGAAGAACTATTTTCAGATAGCTCCATCATCTTTTCAGCATGTTCTCTCCTTTTTGCTTGAGAGGCCTTATATTTGACCATAAGATCATCATAGGCTTGCTCAGACTGAGTGAGCTAATGAGTAAGTTCCCTCATAGTATATTCCCCCATATCTCTTTCCAAGTTGTTAGACTTATAGAAAGGTAGGCTCTGATACCAATTGATGGATACTAAGAGTGGAGGGTGAAATAGTATGCCAAAAATTACTATACTTAAACACTTTACTAGACTAACAACAAACCAGTAAAATAATTTAGCAGACAAACTGGTTAGCACACATGCAAACCAAATAGAAAGTAATGCATTCACCCATAGAAGCACAAACACCATAACACAAGAAATTTTGACGTGGAAACCCAAATGGGAAAAACCACGATGAGATGAAACTCACAAGTAACTATCTATAGAATAGGAACCAGACTGGTTAAGGTTAGACCGGTTAAGGTCATACAATGTTCTTTACCAGAATAGATCCTATTAGGAATCTCAATCTTTGTTAGGAGATAAGTTAGATTAAAGACTACCTTGCTAGAGGATTTTAGATCCACAATGTGAACCACCTTGTTAAAGGATTTACAAAAGGGTTTTGGGCCAGCCCGGTTAAAGGCTTTAGACTTGTCGAAGATGTGAGTAATCAACAAGTGAGTGATCTAGTAAATAACACAGATTGCTTGGTTAGATACTTGATAGCTCGTTCCTAATGCATTCCAGCATTACTTCAGTCTTCAACACATTCACACTCTCTCTAACTCATCAACCACCTTAAACCCTAGCAACACCATAAAACCCTAGACATGATGTCCCTATAAGGGAATCTGATTTCATGTCAGTCTAATAGGATTACAATAAAATTTCCTAGGTTCAATGCATCTAGACATATTCTGTAACACAACACAAAAAGCATCGTTAAAGTGTCAACACCATCAAACAATCAGTGGATGGTAACTCATCACAGAGTATTACCAGTTCATACACAATACCGGTTGCCAGTTTGACAAAAATGAAGACTGGGAAATATGTGTTCTGCCGCTTTGATCCTTTCATAACACTTGAGATCCTCGAACCGCTTGGGGTCATCATACCACTTCAGATCGGTAAACACTTTCTGCAAAACATCGATAGTCTAAAGACTATAATACATCATACCGGTTGGAACAAATACCAGTTGAGCTTTAACTCATACATACAAAAGTGATCTCAATGCAAGTGTGTGTCCATCAATGACAATCACAACATAATCATCAAAAATGCCAACATAAAAATCCTTGAAGCAATCCCATACCTTATCATCTCTATGACTTCCCAATGTAGCAATTGATTTTTTAAGTTGTCTTCCTGCTGGGATGTCAAAAGCCCATTGCTTCCTACTAGAACCAGGAGTATCATTCAAAAAGTATAGCATTAAATAGACTAACAGATTTCCATACCGGAAGGTGCCGTTCTTCTCACCTTTAATCTTCCCTAAGTTGATCAATAAATCTTCAAGCATCCAACCACAAAGAACTAGCTTTATATTTTCTCTCATCATCCTATATGTAGCCAAAATACATGATCGTGAAATTGAATTCGATCGGTTTGAATGAGCTACCTTGTAGCCTATAACCATACTGCCAAACTTGATGTAAGTGTTGGTAATAGTTCTCACCTTCATCAATCTCTTATGTGATGTGGTGTCAGTGATCTTCCTCATAAAGTCATTTGACACTTTCTTATCTAGATGTTGCCCCATCGATGACAAGCCAGTAATTGCCTAGATGGCTTTCTTAGTAATTTTATAGGGTATGTCCAGCCATATGAATTCCCCATGTACTCTTCTTAGTACATATCTGACTATTTCATCCTTAAACTCTAGAATATCCAGAATATCTATGAACCCTAGATCTTTGATGTGTTGATATGCCGGTTTAATCTTACCAGATTCTTCGATGAGTTCATTCATATGCATCCCTTTGATCTTTGAAGTGCCTAAGTCCTCTATATGACAGTGAATGTAGGCTCTAACATCTTCTACATATACCACTCCCTCTAGAAAGTGAGAAAATGCTCCAACCGAATCTTCCTTGGTAGCCACATGTGGATACCATTTGAAAATTGGCCTTGGGGGGTCCTTAACTTCTACTACAGTTGGATTTGCAACAAAAATAGGAACAAAAGATGATCATGCTTCCATGATTCAAGAAAAATACCTTTAGATTTCTTCTGGTGAAAACTTTCAAAAAATCCTTCTAGACGATGGTGTGATCACTCAAGAAGAAATTTGATTGCCTCTGGATAACTTTTGGTTGCACTAAGTCACTTTGAGTCACTCTAGAATTTCTTTGAAAACTAGGTGATTAACAATGAAGTGTATTTGACCTTTTATCCATCGAGAAAATCCTAATCATCTGTTGACATAAATGAATACCGATGAAAGATATTGGATCTTACTCTAAACATATTAATGTTGGATAATCCTCTACAATATCTAGAACATCTTCTAGAATCTCTTCCCAGGGCATATGCATCATCTTCCATGAAATTTTGCCTACCCCTAAGGCATCTACCTTAGTTACCAGATGAGCTCACTACTGGTGCAAGAGCAACCTCTTCTACTAGATAGATAAATCAGACATTCCCATCGAATGATTTCTCTTTTCCTTTTTCATTTGATCCTCCATTCCCTACTAGTGGATTTCTGCTTCTATAGAACTTAGCAATATATCCAACTTCATTCCATCCATAACATGTAACATTGTTCTTTTGAATTGCTTTGTTAAAACTGATGGAATTTCTTGACCTGCACTGATTAGCCATATGTCCAAATTTTCCACAAGGATAGCATTTTACATTCATCCTACCATATTTTGTCTTATGATCAAACTTATTGCATTTAGAACATTTATTGGGAGCATAATCAGGATTCTGATTTACTCTATTTCTACATTTCCTAGCCATGTGTCCAAATTTATTGCAAATAAAATATCTACCATTGAATTTATAAGCATTTAATTGTCTTACCAGTGCCTTATAGTTTTTGATCATCATTATCAGAACAAGAACTCTATCCTTGCTCAAATCCAAGTCCGCTGGAATCTCCAATCTGCCTTTGTTTCTTCAATAAGTCATCAAGTTGTGCTAAGTTGATTTTGAATTTTTCTTTGTACTCACTTGCAGTAGTTAATCCTTCTCTTAGTATCATCATTGGTCTCTCAAGATCTTGCTTATTTCTCTTAGATTGTACCAAATCATTCCTCAACATTTCATTTTCATGAGTCAACCTACCACATTCTTCAAATTTGTTCTTCAGGGATATAACAAGACTTTCTTCCCTTTTCTTTTTATCCTCAATCTCCTTGGACATCCTCATAGTCATAGTTTACATTTCATTCTTCATAACCATGTTCTCTTGACTAAATTTTTGACATTGTTCGTTAAGTGCATTTTCATCATCCAAATTTTGCATAAGTTCTTTCCACCTAGCTTGAACATATGATAGTCTCTCTTGTAGGACAAGAATCAATTCCTTAACAGAAATCAACTCATATTGTAGCTTAAAATTCTTCAATCTTTCAGCATCATAATGCTCAAGTTCCATCTCAAGTTTCTTGTCCAAATTCATATTCAATGATTCTAGTTTCAGGATCTTCCTCAAGATGTTAAACTTCCTCTGAGGCACAAGGCTCTAATACCAATTGTTGGAAACCAATAACACTGAGAAGGGGGGCTGAATCAGTGTTATATCGGAATAGTAGATTTTAATCTTACAAAAACATTCATACACCAACCGCTATACCATTATAAACAAAATTGAAATAAGTAATGCAACCAATAAGCCAAACACATAAATGAGAAAAATAACAGATTTATACGTGGAAAACCTCAAAGAGGAAAAACCACGATGGGATTTGTGACCCATAATATCAATTCACTAGCCATATGAAGAGATATTACAATATATGATGGGCCTACACTTGCAGGAAGGCTTACATCCTGTAGAACATTGCTCAATCGCAATAGGAGCCTCACTAACTACATAACAATCCAGACAACAATCCAAAAAAGTATGAACTTCTTAATATAGAATCTCCTATGCCAGAATATAATTTTGGTTTAAGCTTTGTGTGTTATGGTTAAAACCCTCAACCCCTATACGAGAATAACCCTTCAAATAAATTCCTCACATATATAGCCTCTCAAAATGATTTTGCATAATATTACATTTCCATGTCTATTCTCTTATCTATATCCTTATTACAAAATGATCTATCAAACTGACCTATATACCATATACAGCTTTTATGCCTTGTGTTGGCTTACAAAGATATATACAATATAATATTACATCTTAGTCAAATAACATAAATGAATAAGAATTAAAATAATTTGCCGATGCTGGATTGAAGATGTGTTGGCCTCCAATATCGATGACCTCTTCTATACAATGTCGGCCTGCATTGCCAATGACCAAATAAATCTTCTATTTTGTCAATGTCGGTGCTAGTGTAGAATCTCTGAAGTGCAAGCCATTAAACCATATGAAGTTGTAACCCAAAATCATGTTGCCATCAATGACAACATAATGAAACCAACCAATATAGTGTCAAATCCCAACAACTTAGTCTACTATGCATTTGATGCTTTTATCCAAATATAGGTCTCATTTATGTAGAAACTAAATCTTTTGTTTGATTTAAAGATGTATCTATTACTTCTGCAAAATGTTGTGTACCATTAAATTGTGTAATTCAGAATGGCTATTTTGATTTCTCATTTAATATAATTATGTATGTTTTGTTGGCTTCACAGACTCTCTTTGGAAGTTAAATATGCAAAAAAAAATTATTAAAACTATTGGAGTTGAGGGAAAACCAACTCTACAGCTCCCAAATATCAATTGCATGCAAACATGTCACAGAAGGAGAGAAGAAAAAAAGCTACGGAGGCCAGAATTCAAAGATCCAAAAAATAGGAGTCACATTGATTGTGCAACAAGAATGCAATTCAATAATTATAGTTGTTATGAAAATATAAAGAGAGAATCCTTATAAAAGGATACTCAAAACCCTAAAGAAGAAAACCCTAAAGAATTGTAAGATTCCTAAGTTTAGCTTAAGTATAGAGTATAATAGAGTAATAATTAACTAAATAATTATTAGCTAATAAAAGATAGCTCTAACACCCCCCTTCAAATGAACCTAGGGAGGAGCTAAAAACTAGCTAAGGATTAAAAAAAACATGTAAAAAGTGTAGGAAAGCAACAATGGGTCCTGATAACTAGGCCTAATGAGGTACCCAAGTACAATAAAATCTCTAGAAAGTGGGGAAAAAGGATAAAAACCTATGGGAATAAAACTCCTCTCCAAGAAGAGATGAAAGATCAAGTGAAGGACTAAGAAGCCTACAAACAAGAGTGTTCCAGAAGATAGGAACAAAAAATAGAATGAAGAAGACCACTGAAGCAAGAAATAGCTGGAAATACTATCGAAGAGTAACTGTTGATCTGAAGAACATCCACTGAAATAGAACATGACTAGGTAGAGAAGACTATAATTTGCATGAGTTCCCTCAAATGACACTACTTGAATTAGATGGCAAGCAAAGGAAAATAGCTGAACTCGAAGATACAGATGGCATGAAACACCATAGCCTGAAGAGTTGATCAATTGAACAAAGGAAGCATTAGAACCAATAAGATAAACCTCCCCATAATAATGAAAAGGGAGAGGGATAGGTACACTAAAAGGAACATCCAACAATAACTGCATGATGAAGAACCAAGAACATCGAAGGTGCAGAGAAAGTACATGGTGTTGTGGAAGGAAAACGCACTTGACACACATCATGAGGCTAATGTCATAGAAGAAACACTCACTTGACACACATTATGAGGCTAATGTCATGGAAGGAACACTCACTTGACAAAGGTAGATGGCAAACAAAAGGAAAATATCAACCCCCCATGGCACTTTATAAGTAGTGCATGTACAATAGGGCACAAGATGTGAAAGATCCCAAGTATATAATGCATGATGGCACTTTATCTCATTGTGTTTGCATAAATAAAATGCTACAATGATCAGAAGAGACAAAAGAATGGAAACAAAAAGAACAACCAAAGACGAGATCTCCTACTCAAAGAAAGAGATCCCAGGACCTAAAACATTCAAAATATTCACCAGAGTGCTAAAAAGAAAAAAATTGAATAAAATACACTTGGAGAATAATCTTGAAATCAAACTAATGTTAATGGAAGTAACACAGAACAAGCTTTCCATTGATATAATTTTTAAGAAAAAAGGAGTTTGGATGCTCAAGATATGTCTCTTGAAGTGCAAAAATGAACCTCTAGATTTGAAAGAAAAAAATGCCATAAAAAAGAAAAATAAAAATTTCAAACCTCCATATCTGGATAGAGCTCGAAAACATCTTTCCGATGATATAAGATCTATCAAAAAATGCCTCTATATGCCCAAGATATGGCCAAAAGACTCAAGGTGGTCTAGATGGACCCGGAAGAGGCCTGAAGGCTGCCTACATAGTGCTGACATTATTGGTCTGCAAGCATAAATTTGATGGTCGTATGGCCATCACCACCAAAAATCCAATCCGCTTGGACAAAATCTCTAGAAAAAAGAATTTGGTGCCTCACAAAAAATCTCGATCATCGAAAAAAACAAGAGGGGTCGAAAAGAGGCCGACGGCTCCTGGGCAGTTGGGAATGGTGCAGGGGTCGTGACTAGACAGTGAATGGGTGGCACACGGAGGGGCTCGATGAGTTGCGAGGCATGGCAGCCAACAAGGTTTCTGGGCAGCTAGAGCTCAGCGGCCAATGGGAGCTTGTGAGCGGCGAGGCTTAGGAGCTGGCAGTAGCAGGCCTAGAGGTCGATGGGATTAGATTCAATCAGATTGCAAGAGCTTGGCCGATGACAGGAGTAAAAAGAAACTATTGGTGGGGAAAGGACCATAGGTCCTGTAGGGTCCACAAAGAGGTCAGAGTTGCTGGTGGTTGACAGTCGATGGGTATTGCCTAGGGGCTATGCTTGCACGGTAGGGGATAGGGGGGCTGGAAGGTTGTAACCTACGAGTACCCAAAAATTTGCCATTCTTTTTTATTTTATTTTTTAAAATTGCGTTTTGTGATTTTATTTTTTTAAATTGATTTGCATGCTAGAGGTCGTACGACCTGGGCTTAAAATTTGTTTTGTCTCCAAAACACTTGACACCAAAATATGTTAAATTTTATATCAAAATTCGTGCAAATGGTCTCTTGAATCCAATCGCGAGGTCCTTTTGGCACTAAAATCTACCAAAACATCAGCTACCCTAAGAAATAGAATAAACCAACTGCACAAACCCTCAAATACATAGATCTGAAGAATAAGGCCCAAAATCTCTCATGAAGAGAACATAGGCATGCAGATTTGAAGCTCTGATACCATATTGGAGTTGAGGAAATGTCAACTCTATAGCTCCCAAAGATCACCTACATGCAAACCTGTAATAGAAGGAGAGAAGAAAAAAGCTATGGAGGCCAAAATTTCAAGATCCAAAAAAGAGGAGTCATATTGATTGTGCAACAAGAATGTAATTCAATAATTACAATTGTTATGAATATACAAAGAGATAATCCTTATAAAAGGATACTCGAAACCCTAAAGAATTATAAGATTCCTAAGGATAGCTTAAGCATAGAGTATAATAGACTAATAATTTGATGAAGATAAACAGGTTTTATAAGGACCCAAAACCTAAAGTTTTACAACAGCCAAAATAGGGGAGCAACCCCGAGCAGAAACAAAAACAAAGGAAACGTAGACAAACAAGCCACAACAAAAGAAAAAGCTCCCAGTTAAGAGAGAGCACCAGATCCTTGTTATTTTGGATGGAAATCATGTTGATTTCCTCTAGCTCCTCCATGATGAATCTGGAGGTACCCTTGTTGCTGCTTCTGCTCCTAGTTCTAGAACTGGATCCAGTGGTTTTGTTGTCTTCAGCAGCCATATCATCTCCTCCAAGATCTTTCACTAGTTCACTGTGATAGGATCTATAATTAGCAACCATGGCATTAATCTTTTCAAGACCCTCAATGTTGTTGTTCATGGCTTCTTTACTAATGTTGACCAGATTCTTGAGATTTTTCTTAATCTCAGCCATGGATTGCTCAAGGTTCATTTAAGAATATGAGTTGACTTTTTGATGTGTCCTTCAAATATGAAGAACTTGATTTCATATATTAGTTTACTAATGCCGATCATAGATGTGGAGTAGTTATCATGAGACTCAAGGTTCATTTATGAATATGAGTTGAATTTCTAATGTGACCCTCAAATATGAAGAACTTGATTTCATATATTAAGAAGTGTAGCCTTATTTAGCTTATAATACATTCATGTTATATATTTTTTCTGTTATCTCATAGCTACTCTAAGATAATACATCTTTTGTACATGCCTTTAAGGTAGTTAAAATAATGAAAATGTAAATATAGAATTAATGTAAATTTTAATTATTTAAATGTTTTATGTTAAATAAATGCCATGAGGAACTCCCAAAAGTTCATGTTATTGAAAAGTGGAACTAAAATCATAGAATAAATCTCACAAATAGAATGCTTCCAACCCAATTCACAAGCTTTCTCCAAAGAAATGATAAGAGCACGAGCATCAATTTGATTATTGGTACCAAATATACTGAGCACATAAAAAATAGTTATAGGAAGCTGGAATCTAAGTAAATTATTGAATCTAACTAGTTATCTTATTCTTTGTTTTGTTGAAATTATGATGGTGATGATGATGGTGCAAATTATTAAGGCATTATTTTTATTAGGAAGAAAATAGGTTTTGGAGGAACCCAAAACCCCATACAATAGGTTTTGAAGGGACCTGAAACCCTTTGGAATTAGACGATAATCTAGAACCCATAAGTAGAATGTTGCAAAAAGGTACAAGAAAAGAGTAATAGCAACCCATCATCAAACAAATATCAACAAGGTCTAGAAATACATCAAAGAATAATGGTAGGGAGATTTTTGTCAGATATTATAGTTGGAAATCCCATGGTGACATGCATAGAAAATTTTGAATCATAGACAACGCACTTGAATTGTTTGCATCTATGCAGAGGTGGTCGGTTGGGTGAGGCTCAAATATTGAGGAGATTGATGAAATAGTAGATTTCAAAGATACTTGGATGTAGTTGGATCAAAGGCCATAATATAGTGCATGCTTTTTGTGTAGGATACAAATCACATCCATAGACATTCCAATGATGTTCTTGAACTATTGCTCCATAAGGCAATGATAGATGCCAATAGAAATGATGGAGGTTGTGGTGAGGATGGCAATTTAAGGGATCTGGTGTAGGAAGGATTTTAGAAAGGACATTTTGGTCACGGATCGATCCGAGCTGTGGTGACATTGGGAGATATAAAAGCTATAGTGCCCCTACCCTAGTCATCTTTGTAAAACCAGTTTGAACTTGGTTGACTTTTTTATGTGGCATTCTTGGATGGTTGATTTACCATTATGTAATGTTGTAGTCAGCTATTATAATTATTGTGCATACCTTTCAATGTTCTTTCACATAGATTCTTATGTAAGTTTATTTGCTCTCCTGATTCATATTATTGATCTCAAGCTAACACTTTCATTAAATACATATATGTATGCTTGTGTGACTCATGGTTGCAGGAGATTGTAGGTACAATATCGCCTAGGTGTGAGGTTTGTCTTCACCTAGATTCACAAGTTTGAGTGTACCTCTTTGGTCCTTAGAGTTTGGATTAGGTGGTTGTAAAACCCTCATTTTACCCTAGTCGTGCTCAAGTGAGCATCGCCAGTCATCTATTGTCTTCTCTTTTGTTGGGTTTGTGGGTCGTGTATCCGGTTGGCTTTCTTGGGTTGTGTGCTTTGCATGTGATAAAATTGAGTATTTAATCCTAAGTATTTAATTTTATTTAATGTGTTTTTACACATTGTAATTAAGGAACTAAATTAAATAGGTTTCTTTTATGCAATTAATCATTAATTAAAAAAAATTGCTCTATTCATGTTTGTAGCAAGTTCAATTTAATGGTTATTTTAAATGATGAATTTATCCAGTTTATGTTTTTTGAAAGGAAAGATTTAATTTATTTGAAAAAGAAATCAATTTTAAATTTTTTTTATCAGTAAAAGGCCGAAGCAAAAGAAATTCTATTAATTAAAAAAGTAATTACAAATCCATTCAGTGTGGGCACCAGTAGAAAAGAATGGAGGGAAGAAAACCTCCAGTCTCACCCAGATCCATTGGAGGATCAGAATCTAATGTTACAATTAGCTGATAATTTAGTAGAAGATACATGAGTCCCTAGGTAAATTACATCCAGGCTAAAACTACTTGAAAGAAAATTTTGACCAAGATTTCTGATGCACTAAAATTCGACCCTTTCTTCAGAATGATGTCTTCGAATATGATTCCTTAATGACAACTCTAACCTTTATTCCTTTTTTATTATCTCGTGAAAAAATAGGTACAAACTATTTCAAAGATCTAGAAAGGATCTTAACACACCTTACGACGAAGATCGATGTCAGGAGAAACAATACAAAACATGAATGAAATAAACAACATCAAGAAACTCCCTGTTTGATTAATAATGCCCCAATCCCCTCAAAGGGTTAAGCCCTTTTAAGCTAGCCATGGCCATACCTACAAAAACCTTCGGACCTATTCTACATGAAAAAACTTCAAGAGATGTTAACTCACAAATATACTCTATCTTTGATGCCAAGCCTTTACCAGTAAAGCAACAACCATAGAGCTATCAAAAATGAGAAGAACTTCAAATCCAAAACCCTACCTATATCCAAGTATAGAGATATCATAGCACTATACTAGGAGATGGGGAGCCATTCGACAAAAGGATCAATAAGACACCACAACTCCTTATAGAGAAACCAAAGATAAAACACAGACCAAAAACTCTCCGGAGACATAATAAGGGCAATTCTTCCCAACATTCCACTAGTTAAACACCAAAGAGAGAATTCCTAGAATAAGGTTGTCCTGCAAAATTGAATTCTACAAAAAAAAAAATATAAAATGAACCAAGGCCATTACAACTGTGGTCAAACCATCGAAGGAGTTAAAGGTACCCAATGTACCCCATCCACATGATCATGGATGCATGGAGGTGAAATATTAATAGAAGTATCTACAACATCATACCTATCGCCACATGAAATGCAAATGTGTTAATATATTTGCCTTGCATTATATGAGCACACCTTGATCTATGTGTGTATACTTATGCTGAGATAGATACTTCATTAATAAAACCTATAGCATAAAAAGAATCCTTTCTACATTTTAAGATCGTTGATATAAATATGTGAAAGCCACTAAAAAAGGTATTTCATATCATAGGAGCTATCTTAAGTGTCTACATATGATAGTAGTTATCTTGAGCATCTAATTACTATATACATATAACTTCAAAAAGCAAGTTAGCTGCTATGTAAAAATAGTAAAGTATAAAAGTCTTTCATACAGATTAGCTTAGCTTAGATTAAATAGATTGTCACAACAAAATCTAACTCAAAAGGTAGGCCCTTTCCCTCGAACCCCTTCTTGGTTTGATGGAGAGCCCTTTGGTGAATCAAAGGATTTCAGATTCTCCGTCTCAGCTATCATGTCCATGTTGAGACCTTCATCCTGAAGGTATATTTCCAACCAGTGGCTGTAGGGACGAATTTTCACATTGAACCACCTCATGAGGAAATTGAAATTCCTTTGAATGATGGGCCTTCTGTTGGCAAACTTCACAGGAATATCATGAATCAGAATTGGGAACTGAGGAACTTGGCAGTTGTTCCACATTAAGATATCATAATGTCTTGGCTTGAGGGCCAAGAGATTAGCAGTAACATTCACCATTAATCAGTCAAGCTCTATGAGAATGCTTTTCTTAAAAACCTTTAAACATAATTCCCTGATGAAATCCCTATTAGGCTCGAAATGGAGTACTACGGCTAGGAACATAGAGCAAATATCAGAATTTGCTCTAGTCCTATCCTCATTGGAGATGAAATCTTCCCCTAAAATTTGAGTAACGCCGTTGATGACCAAGTTGTGAGGATATTTCAAGAGGCCTCTCAACCGGGCTACCTTTATTTCCCCAGGAATGGTCATTTGTCTTTTAGAGCTTGAGATCTTGAGTATAGTATCCATGGTATTTTGAATTTTGCTTAGCAGAGAATGAAGAAACAGAGAAAAACCGGTCATTATAAAGCTAGAAGTTTGTCTTGAAAGTCACGTGTGAGAATGAAGTGAATTTAATTGAGAATGAGCTAGAATGATTAAAACATTGGAGATAGTACTTTCTTGATAGGCATATTGCATAGAAATTAATGCAAGACCATTCTCAAGATTCCCTCATTCAATATCGCACATTCTTAGTGTCTTGTTAATATATGCATGATTAGCATGTGGGGAGATGATTGATACAACTCAGTCGGCGAGGTGAATTTCTCAAAAGAGGGTACTGAGGGGTTTCATAATTTGAAGTGGGTTAATGATGTGGATTAAAGAGTGTCGGTAGATGTCATGTCCGAGATAATTATGGGGGAGGGAGATCTAACACTTATAATAGTTAGGATTGCCAAGACAATGATTTCCTGGCAATCTCCACTGAAATAGCCTGAGCCTCGAGGGTGGGAAAGTGGGAGGATGCAGGTATATATATATAGATATACGTATATTTATGTGTGTGTGTGTGTGAGAGAGAGTATATATATATATAATATATATATATATATATATATATGTATGAATGGATATGTATATATAAATACATGTATATAAATATATACATATATTTATATATATATAAATATATACATAGATAAAAGTGGGAAGGTGGGTGGATATATATATATGGATAGATATAGGTATATATATATACATATATATATATGTATGAAAACTTATATGTATATATAAATACATATACTTATATATATGTATGAGAATGACTGTATATAAATCTGACTTATATCAGCATATATATGCATAAATATGTAATTATATGTATATATGTGGGTGACTATATTAGTTTGGACCAATCAGTTTGACATCTAACAATTATCCCACATGCACCTAGGAATCAGACCGGTTCGTATTCAAATACACCGGCAGGAACTTCTAATGTGACCATGAGCTCATCTTTTGAACTTCGGCTCGAAGTGAGCACCTGTAGTCGGTCGCACCTTATTGGTCATCGAAAGACCCTGAATGAGGTTACCCTAATCCCTGATGAACAAGTATGTGGTTCCTAAACATGCGGCTCCAGACAAGTCACCTCCATCGAGTGTCAACAAAACTCCAAAAATGCCTCTCCGATAGCCGATGGTAGACCCGATCACCGAAGAAAAATCCATCGGATATTAGTGTAGCTTCTCACAGACTCCTTCGATAGCCGATAGCTCTTTGATGACCCAAGGAGGATCCATCAAACTTCAGTGTAGCTTCCTTGTAGTCCTCTCGATAGTCGATGACAACCCAATCGTCTAAGGTGACTTCATCGGGTATCGGCGTAACTCCAATCCTAAACCTCTAATAGCCGATGACAGCCCTAATCACCTAAGGTGAAACCTATTAGAAAATGGACACTCCAATGAGAAATTGTAGGTGATTCAAGGTATTGTCATTGATGACAACCTTAGATTCATGTGATACTGGAAGGCAAACACAGGCACTGACAACAAAAAAGAAGATTACCGACACCCTGGCCAACAAGAATTGTGTATAAATATATTTTGTAATTAATTATAAAATCTTTTGTAAGCCGACTTGGTGGATTGTAACATGACTCATATAAGTATGATATCATTGTAGATCATTTATAGGTGTGATGGATAGAAGGATTAATGTAGACCTAATATGTGAATTGTAAGGCAGATATTGAATAAGGGTTTATGAATATTGCAGAGCTTAAACCGGTACTAAATTTGGCATAGTAGATGCTGATCTGAAGTAGTACAAGACATTTTTGTAAGTCATTGAGACTTCTTTTGTAACTAAGCAGTGAGCTATAGGTACTTGGCCTTCCTGCTCGTGCAGGCCCCTATTGTAAATAGTAATATTCTCTTATTGGCCAATAAGCAAATATTGTGGATCACAAATCCCACCGGGGTTTTTCCCACATCGGGTTTCCTCATTAAAAATATTGTGTTATGGTGTGTCTCTTATGTTGTGGTTGTTGTTCTTCTTTACTGCATTATTTTTAGTTTACTGGTACACAATTTTTAAGTGCTTTTCATGTTATAATTCAAGTAAAATTATATACCGATCAGATACTGATTCACCCCCCCCCCCTCTCAGTATATTTGGGAATCCTAACAATTGTTATCATATAAGAAATTTTTGATGCAAATTGTTGATGAAATACCCAATGATTTGTATAGAAGACTAGAAGCTAGTAGGGTAGCCATTGTTGAGCTGGACAAGAAGATAAAAATTGAAAAATTACTTGCAATGCATCTAGTAAACTCACCTGATGAGATAGACAAATTAATCAGTGAGGCCAACTAGACAGTATTTTCAACCACTCACCAGCATGTAGCACTGATGGTAGGAAAAGTAAATGAAATTTCAGGATAAATAGGGAATCAATGGGATATATTCTTTGTTGCAAAAGAGGAACAGGAAGAACTTAAAAGACCTAAGACTGTCAGAGTCTATCAAAAGGATAGGGATAAGGGGAAAGGTAAGCTAGGTGGTCCTCCAAGCCTAAAAAATAATCGAAAACCTACCCCCACCTCTTTCTGATACTCCACTGTCACATATTGTTGACAATCAACCGACAACTGAGAGTATAGAGACTCCTCAAGAGGATACTGTAGCGTCCTAAAATTGTGACACTTGCAATTTTTACTGCATTTGGCTCTTCATGATGGTGGTGTAACGTTGAACCTGAATGGAGACCCCGAAACCTATTTACGACACCAAAAACTGCATCTTTTGCACCTTGGCCTGATCCTTCCTTGCACCCTGCTGTCTCAGAAGGTGGGACCATGGCACCCAGCACCCTGGTCCTTTAGGACCATGGCACCTAGTGCCCTGGTCCCTTAGGACAATGGCGCCCAGCGCCCTGGTCCCTGGCCCTATTTTGGGGCTGGTCTCTTGTTGGGCATCGGGTCTTTAAGTTTGCAATTCAGAAAATAATGCTTCTAGGTCGACCTAAGGTCGGAAAAATCAGTCTATCAACCCTAATTGACAAGTATATAAACTACATTTCCTCTCCCAAAAAGAAGAGGAAAAATATATGCGAGCAAGAGGCGGAAGCGATATTCAAACATTCAAACATTCAAGCATTCAAGCATTCCTTCAAGCAATTGAGCATTCTAAGTCTCCATTCAGGGCTAAGTGTTGCATTCAAGACAAGGATTCAACCATTGAAGAGGAGATCACTTACAACATACAAAATACAACATTCATTACACCTTCGCATGTAAGAATACAAACATTCTTACAACAAGGTATCAGTACTTGTTTACATTACAAACATTTACATTTACAACATTCTCATTTCTTGGTTAATTCCAAAACCAGGGTTTGACCTAAAGGCAAACCCCTAATCCCTAACCCCCCAATCATCCTCTCTTTTCTGTGTGTAGGTTGCAGGTACGCGGCTGTAATTGAAGATCTGGAATCCTTGTGCAGAGACGAACAAATCCCCCTTCGTTTCATGGATTTTTCGGAGGACCGTGTGCACTCCGGGCACCATCGTCCTGTTAAATTTCGCTCAAATTTGTAAAATAGCATCGTTTCGACATTTTACTGCTAATTTCAAGTCCGTAGCTTCATCCCATATCCCTATCTCCATTTATAAGTGAATCTTTCTTACTTTACATGTACTCCTAGTTCAATCTTTCTATATACATTCTTTACAAAAGAGGGTATCCTCGATGTCTCAACCCTTGAAACTCATTTAGAATCTAGTCTTGCATTGTGTGAGATTGGATCTTGTGGGTTTCAACCCCTCTTTTGAATGTAAAGTCTCTCCTAAGTGAAAACTGTCAATCCTAGTGACCTCCTCTCTCCTTGGAGCGGGGGAGAACACCTAGGGTTCGATTTTCCGCTTTACATTTTGGTGAACCCGATGTGAACATCCTAATTCTGATTATTCATGGTTAGATCTGAAAAAAATAAAAATTTTGCTTCCTTAATTACATTTCCATGTTTGATCTTTTGCAAGTTTTAGAGGTTAATTGCATAAAAACCTTAAATTTTCTGTTTAGTAATTGAGCTTGTGAAATGTTTAATTGTTAATGCTTTTTTCAGATCTACCCTCCTATTGCAAATTGTCAAATCATATTTGTGCTTTAATTTTGAAAATTAAGTGGTTAAGTGTCAAAACCCTAATTTTTAAAACCCTCTTGATTCAGCCTTTGACTGATGATTTCATTGATCAAAACACCTCCAAATCGACTGTAACTTTGGATTCCGCAACAAAATCATAATATCTCTCATCCCTGAAAATTTGGAAAAAAGTTGCGAGGACCGTGTGCACCCAGAGTGCCATTGTCCCCAACATTTTTTCCAAAATTTTGGGAGCTAGATCTTACTGTATTTTTCTGCTAAAATCAAGAATTTTGGCTGATTTCATCAATTCTAACACTTTCAAAATTAAATTCAAAGTTGGTCTAGTGATTGCTTGGATTGAGGCTTCTAATCATTCAAAAATTGTTGAAATTAAAATTCATGTCAAAATTGTGTTTCTTACTATCCTAAATCTGAAAAGTGTGTTGGCATTCATTCGAAATTTCAGTGCTTTATTCAAATTTTTGTAGTTTGTGACTTTTGAAAGTAAATGTTTAATTGCAACAATCTTGATTTCCACTTTCAAAATTGAATTTTGTGTGAAATTAAGTCAATTTTTAAATTTCAAAACCTACATTGCTTTTAGTATTCCCTCTAAAATCATAAAATTCAAAATTTCAGTTTCCCTCTCTTTTTCAAAATTCAAAATTTTGCATTTTTCAACAATCTTGGTAGGGTTCAATTTTGAGATTGCAACTTTAATTTGGCCTATCTACAGATATTAAAATCACTCAATTTTTTCAGATTAGCTTTAAAATCATCATAACTTTCATCCCTGAAAATTTTGAAAAAAGTTGCAAGGACCGTGTGCACTCCGTTCGCCACGGTCCCTGACAATTTTTCCGAAATTTTGGGAGATTGTCCTGATTGTATTTAACAACTTAAATCTAGGAGATTGGCTGATTTTATTGAAATTTGCTACCTCTAAATTCAAAATCTTCTCTCTCTCTTTAGTGCATGAGTTTTACAACAATAAGCCCTACTTACACTATTCCCGTTAGGCGAAGCCTTAGAATTAAGTCTTTCCAAGGTTTAATTACTGAGGAGATGGAACCTAATTTGAATGGCCCTTTTAACGAGGACACGGGTAATTCCTCTAATCCTCTTAATGATGAAGAAGCTCTCCATGAGGTTTCTGTAGAACAACTTTCAAAATTGGATAACCAATTTGATGATTTTCGACAATGGATGTCTCAAGAATACCCCGATAGTCAAGCTCTTTCCTTAATTGATGGTCTAAAACGTATGGTTCAAAATGATAAGATTGGAATTGATATTTTGCATAGTATTGCACACATTGTGGATTCGAATGTGATGCCTATGAAGAGTTGTGCTGAAACTTTGGGTTATACACAACCTCCTACTCAAGTCAATCATTCTATCCCTTTGACAACTTCTATTGCTAGTATACCTAATTTTACATCAAACATAATGACTAATTCAATACAAGACATTCCACCTATGATCACCAGTCATGGGGGCAATCCTTCTTCTTCAATTAACCCTCTTCCTTCATTCAATCTGACTTCTTCATTCATTCCTTCAATGAGTGTCCCTATTACATCTCCGCAAATGAACCTAGCGCAAGGGGGCAATTCATTTAACCATTCCACTCCTCCTTGTAGTGTTCCTCCTTTCCAATCATCTCCTATGACTAACTATCATAGTGTCCCACCACCTTACTCTCAATCAATACCTTCTTTCAATAACATAATACCTCCATCTCAATCTAACACGTCTAATATGAATTCTTTGATTGAAGCGACCATTATTAATCTTGCACAAACTGTCTCTTCTTTACAGCAACAAATTGCCTCTATGAATCAATCTAAGTTTAGTGTGCCCACATTTGATGCTGCGAGCCCACTTTCTCTTGACATTGTTTGAGCTATTCCCCCTAAGCATGTTGAAATCCCACAATTGGAGCTTTACAATGGTAAAGGTGATCCTCTAACACATGTTAAGACCTTTCAAACAATATGTACTGATTTTGCTCATGACCAAAGGTTGCTTGCAAAACTGTTTACTAGAACATTAAGAGACAAGGCTCTACAATGGTATTGCTCGTTGCCTTCCTATTCTATTACTTCTTTCCAACAACTTGCAAATGCTTTTATTCAACAATTTCAAAACAATATAAGTCCTAAAGTTACTTTGATTGATTTAATGCATTGTAAACAAGGTGTTAAAGAAAAAGTGACTGATTTCATTGGTAGATATAAGCATTTGTATGCTCAAATTTCTTTTCCAGTACCTGACAATGATATTCAAAGAATCTTTATTTCTAATTTACAAAAAGATATTAGAGAAAAACTTCTGTTTTCTGAGTTTACTTCTTTCCAATAGTTGTGCGCAACTCTTCACAATTATCAACTGACTATGAGTCAAATGGAACAAGCAAATCCTATGGCTCCGAGTGATAAGGGTGATAGTAGTCAACAACCATTTGGGAAGTTTAAACCGAATAGAGAGTCCATTAAATTCAATGAAAACATCATCAACAACAATGTGAATGTAGCATCAGGTGTGCCTCCTATTTCTAAGTTTTTCAAGAAAGAAAGAAAGTTTACTCCTTTGAATGAATCATTGGATAGCATTATGAATAAATTATTGGAACAAAATGTGCTTACTCTCCCTCCTATAAAGCAAATAGATCCTGCAAATATTAATTCACCCTATTTTGATAACAAATCTTATTGTCAATTTCATCGTCAATCGGGGCATGATACTGAAAAATGTTTTGCTTTAAAGGGTAAAATTCAAGATTTGATTGATAATAATACTATCTCTATTTCAAATGTGAATGATAAAGGCAACACATCTGTAGCTCCCCCTAACCAAAATCTTAAGATTTTTAGTGATCCATTACCTTCTCATACCTCTAATGTGATTGATACTAATGATTCCTCTGTCTCACCTAATGATCTTGTGTCTATGACTTCGAATGTGATTAACTTTGTAGAGTAGCAAAAAATCCCTAAAGAACCTTCCATCACATTTGATTCCAGTGAAACTATCAGGGCACTTGATGGTCCTTTATATATAGTTGCAAAAGTCAAGAATACACCTTGTCGTGGAGTGCTTATTGATCCTTCTTGCATGGTTAATGTCATTACTAAAGAATTTCTTTTTACTTTGCAATTGAATCAAGTGATCTATGACAAAACAAATGTGGTTGTGAAATTATTTGATGCATTTTCTTCTCCTGCAATTGGTTCTATTACATTACCTATTAAGTTCCATAACAAATCACTTGATGTGAACTTTGCTATTATTCCATCATCCGAACAATTTCGTGTGAAGCTAGGCTATCCTTAGCTATCTTCCATGAAAGCTATTCCTCCTCCTCAATCTTCTCAACTTCCTACTAAGACTAGATGAAATCATTCTGCACATGAACGCCGATGAAAGCGTCATCTTAGAGCTCAGGCAGCTGCTTCTCAAACTTTTCAATCCCTAAAAACACCTTCAGCTAGCATTATTCCATTTTCTCCTCAGCCGGAAATTGAGCCAAAATCTCCTAAACATAAGATGCATGGTGGTCTTGATCCTATGCAAGTTAAAGATCCTATTTTTATAAATCTTGATGATGATATAGATGAAAATGTTATTCATGATGAAAATGTTACTTCTTTTCATTCTGATAGTGAATATGAATATGTTGATGTTGATAACCATTTATCTAACGAATTTTCTAAAGCACTTATCCTAGCTCCTAGACAAGAACAATGTGGCTTGGAACATGAACATAGCCCTTGTTTGGATCTTGTGATAGCTCCATCTGCTGTGTTGGATGTTCCTCCTCTAGCATGTTTCCTACCTTCTTGAAATATTGATCAGCAAGATCGAGGGGTAGATGACGTGCTAGACTAGTTCATTAGCATAGTAGACTCTGTCCTCCTCTCTTGATCTCTTTTGTTACTTCTTCTATGTGTTATTCTCATTCTTCTATTTTTTGTCCTTAGTGTTGTCTACTTGAGGATGATGCAAAGCATTGAGATCTCTTTTGGTCTCTCTCATGTTGACTCAAAAGACACATGTGTTCCCTTGTTCTAGGTGACCTTCCTTGATTGGGGAATGAAGAACAATTATGCATACATACATATGATATACATGAATTATCATACATCATACTGACCCCAAGGAAAGCGAAGTCACCTTGCGCTTTGTGTTTTGTGTCTATTATCCTTGGGTTTATCTCACACTTGGAGGCTAAATCCTTGTGATAACGTGCTCCTCTCCCTTCTCATTTCTTATATGTATCACTACCTTAAAGCAATCACCCCCGATGAGGCATGTGCGATCGCTTTAACGTAGGGGGGCATATACCCCATTCATATCTCTTCAAGATATTTGAAATTTTTTGATATTTTTCTTGCATGACTCATAGTGAGGGAACCTTACTACTGATAGTCATGGTTCTCCCTCGTGATCTTCCCTTTTACTTTGTCAATCGAAGTCATAAGATCCTTAGTCCACTGGGGGCTTGGTGTATCTTGCCTTCTTGACGTGGTGAAATTCTTTCAATGTTGTTTCCTCGTACTTTACCGGAAGTATGGGCGTACACTTCTACTCCCGCTAAAGTGGGGGCTAAATGTAGCATCCTAAAATTGCGACACTTGCAATTTCGACTGCATTTGGGTCTTCACAATGGCGGCGCAATGTTGAACCTGAATGGAGACCCCGAAACCTATTTATGACACCAAAAACTGCATCTTTTTGCACCTTGGCCTGATCCTTCCTTGCACCTTGTTGTCCCGGGAGGTGGGACCATGGCACCCAGTGCCCTGGTCCCTGGCCCTATTTTGGGCCTGGTCTCTTCTTGGGCATTGGGTCTTTAAGTTTGCAATTCGGAAAATAATGCTTCTAGGTCAGCCTAAGGTCGGAAAAATTAGTCTATCAACCCTAATTGACAAGTATATAAACTACATTTCCTCTCCCAAAAAGAAGAGGAAAAATATATGCAAGCAAGAGGGGGAAGCGATATTCAAACATTCAAACATTCAAGAATTCAAGCATTCCTTCAAGCAATTGAGCATTCTAAGTCTCCATTCAAGGCTAAGTGTTGCATTCAAGACAAGGATTCAACCATTGAAGAGGAAATCACTTACAACATACAAAATACAACATTCATTACACCTTCGCATGTAAGAATACAAACATTCTTACAACAAGGTATCAGTACTTGTTTACATTACAAACATTTACATTTACAGCATTCTCATTTCTTGGTTAATTCCAAAACTGGGGTTTGACCTAAAGGAAAACTCCTAATCCCTAATCCCCCAATCGTCCTCTCTTTTCTGTGTGTAGGTTGTAGGTACACAGCTGTAATTGAAGATCTGGAATACTTGTGTAGAGACGAACAGATCCCCCTTCATTTCGCGGATTTTTTGGAGGATCGTGTGCACTCCGGGCGCCATCGTCCTGTCAACTTTCGCTCAAATTTGCAGAACAACATTGTCTCAACATTTTACTGCTAATTTCAGGTCCGTAGCTTCATCCCATATCCCTATCTCCATTTATAAGCGAATCTTTCTTACTTTACATGTACTCCTAGTTCAATCTTTCTATCTACATTCTTTACAAAAGAGGGTATCCTTGATGTCTCAACCCTTGAAACTCATTTAGAATCTAGTCTTGCATTGTGTGGGATTGGATCTTGTGGGTTTCAACCCCTCTTTTGAATGTAAAGTCTCTCCTAAGTGAAAACCGTCAATCCTAGTGACCTCCTCTCTCCTTGGAGCGGGGGAGAACACCTAATGTTTGATTTTCTGCTTTACAGATACAAATCCTGAGTCAGAGATATTATATACTATGAATATAGACACCCAAGAGGTGAATATTGTGGTAGATCAAGAAACCACTAAGGTTAAGAAGAAAGATGTGGCTACTGAGCCACCGGCTGCAGATGTGGAGATTAATGTTAGCACAGAGATAGAGAAACCGATAGAGGACACTATTGGGAAATCATCAAAAGCACTGATAGATAAAACTAAGAAACAATCAGAGAAACTGGAAATGGATAGTACAAAGGTGAATACAGAGAAACTGACAGTGCATACCAAGACTACATCAGAAAAATCGGTATTTGAGAGCACATTGAAACCCACTAAGGCATAGACCAAGAGACAGGAACACCAATAGGTTGATGTATAGGTTCAAACCGAAACAGTGCCACCGGCAACAGTTGGAAAACTGAAAACCTTTGCTAATAGAAATGCAAACACAAACTGACCTACTAGAGGTTGAAACAAGCAAGGTTATTACTACAACTGTCAGCATGGAGATTGTGAAAATAGTTGGGCAGACATCTAGTACTTCAATAGCAGAATTTTGGCCTACAAATGTGACAGAGGTCTTACTAGACTCAATAAAGAAAATCACAGAGTATAATGCATAAGCCTATAAGGCTATTGATGACATAATTCCTTTTCTTAAATTAATAGAACCCAAGTGCATAGTGGATAATAAAGATAATTTAGGTCAACTAGATACATTGTCTAAATTCATCACCAACAACATTTTGACAGTTGATCAAATAAATGAGGACACATTTAAGGAGAAAATGAATAAAGAGAAAGAGAAATTCTTTGATGAAATAATAAAGAAGTGCATGGGACACATTGGTACCCTTTTACCGACACTAAATAAAACAATAATGGAGTTTAAGGAACTCTATAGAGACACATGCAAGACAAACATTATGACAACAGATATAGACAAGGAAAGTAGTAACGCACAAAATGAGATTGACAATATAGCTGATAACCTCATTGGTTCATCTGAACCATTATCAGTTATAGAGTAGGAGATATATAGTTTTGAAGAAAAACTTGAGAAATTTGAAAAAGAGAAAGTTAAAATAAAAGGGAAGGAAAAAGACGTTAAATGCTAACTCAGTCCCAAATTGGACTACCTCATCTCTTTGAGAAAAGAGATCTTAGAGGCACTTGTTCAAGGACTAAAGACACTGGAGGAACAAATGCATCACCTTACTGGTACTATTCAAAGGACAGAGGCCGCATTGAAAGATAGTGAAAAGTTCACTGAGAGATTAAATTTTGTATTGGTAGATCTTTTCCAGATTGTAACCAACCAGTTACAAGGATCGAGCTGAAACTGCACTCAACTGACACTTTGACAACCTTTGTCATTGATTTCAAAGGGGGAGTAGTGGAAATGAGAAAAAGGTTGACTAAAGGACATGATTTTCTCAGGGGGAGCACTCAGGGAGAACTCAATTTTGAAAAGCACTCAAAAATTAAACAACATTATGAGCACACAGTTTTGGTAAGACAATTTTGGCAAATCATTTTTGGATATACATTTTTGGATTTTTCTCATGAGTGTTGTCATGAATGCCAAAGGGGGAGATTGTTGGCAAATGCACACTCCAATGAGAAATTGTAGGTGATTGAAGGTATTGTCATTGATGGCAACCTTACAATCATGTGATACTAGTAGGAAGACATAGGCACCAGCACCGACAGACTCTACACCGGCATATAGATCACTAGCACCGAAAAAGAAGATTACCGGCACCTTGGTGGACAAGAATTTTTTATAAATATATTTTGTAATTAATTGTAAAATATTTTGTAAGCCAACTTGGTGGATTGTAACATGAATCATCTAAGTACGAGATCATTGTAGATGATTTATAGGTGTGATGGATAGAAGGATTAATGCAGACCTAATATGTGAATTGTAAGGCAGATATTGAATAAGAGTTTATGTATATTACAGAGCTTAAACTAGTACTGAATCTGGCATAGTAGATTCTGATCTGAAGTAGTACAAGACATTTTTGTAAGTTAGTGAGACTTCTTTTGTAACTAAGTAGTGAGCTCTAGGCACTTGGCCTTCCTGCATGTGTAGGCCTCTGTTGTAAATAGTAATATTCTCTTATTGGCCAGTAATCGAATATTGTGGGTCACAAATCCAAACGATATTTTTCCCACACCAGGTTTCCTCATTAAAAATATTGTGTTATGGTGTGTCTCTTATGTTGTAGTTATTGTTCTTCTTTATTACATTATTTTTAGTTTACCGGTACACAGTTTTGAAGTGCTTTTCATGTTATAATTCAAGTAAATTTATATGCCGGTCAGGTACTGATTCACCCCCCCCTCTCAGTATCTTTGGAAATCCTAATAAAGCCATCAGGTATTATTGTAATGCCAAACAAGTCCTCCTAATAGCCGATGCTACCTCGATGACCAAAGGCAACTTCATTGGGTCATCGAGATGACTTCAAATTTGCAACTCGGAGCTCTGTAACAGATGATTCTTAAGATGGGCTTGCTAAAGGGAGGCCAAGGAAGCGAAATGGGTAAAAGAAAAAACCTAGAGCGGTTAAAGTTCCTAAAAGGGACAAGGATAAACTATTGATAGCATTTGAGAGAGAAAGAGGGAGAATTATTATCCTATTGGGGATGACTTATGGATTTCGCTAGACTGATGGAGGCATTGCCTTATCATGCATAGCATTGGTTTTGCCTAGGATTAGAAATCCATGCCTTCTACTCCTAAGTAAGAAAGCTCATCTACTCTGCTATTTCCTCTTTTTGAGATGACCTAAGATAGAGCATCAAGGAAGATGAATGCCATCAGCTCCCAATCTAGCTAACTCATTAGCCCTTTTGTTTCCTTCCCTACAGATCTAATTGATTGTAAATCTCTTGAAACCCTTGCATAATTCAAAGGCCCATGTCAATAGAGAGTTGAGTCTCCAATTGGGCATACTACCTTTTCTTAGAGTGTTGATAATAATTGTTGAGTCCCCTTCAATTTCCAAATTCTTCACTCCCAAGTTTCTGCAAATATTAAGGCCTTCCATCAGGGCAATCGGTTCAGCTCAATTATTAGTCTTATTACCTATTGGGTACGCCCTAAGGGAAATTTCATTTTCTTCCCAATTATGGATAGAGAATCCTATCCCTGCCACCCTTGGGTTGCCTCGGGAGGCCCCATCAAAGTTTAGCTTCAACCATCCCTCACCTAGAGGTTGCCACTTACATTCAACTCGTTTCCTTAGATTTACTTCAGGGACATCCCCAATATAGGGTGGGATGGATAGTCCCTCCCATATCCTCTTCATCTTCTCATACCAATAAGTTCCTGTAGCATTCTTCTTCAGACCAAAGTTGATCATACCGTTGATTTTTTTTATCATAGCAGCCTCAATTTTACTGATTGCCCGCTTCACCTCTAATTTTTCATTTTTGAAAAGATGCCTATTCCTTTCCTTACACAATTCCCAAATTATGGTAGATGGAAGAGATATCCATAAGCCTTCAAATAGATAGTCTCTTCTTAGGATGGTCCTGGCTTTGAGCATTCCTAAAATAGTTTGAGGAGAGGTAGAGGACCAACCTAGTTTCAGGGTAAACCACATCCAACATTGGTTTGCATAGTTGCAATTAAGGAGGAGGTTGTTTGTGTCCTCTTCATCTTTTTCACATAGAGGGAATATACTAGGTCCCTCATACCCCATCCTTCTAAATTTTTTAGTAGTCACGAGCTTATTCTGGAGAGCAAGCCATGTAAAGACTCCAACCTTTGGTAGGCAATACCTGTCCCAACAGAGTTTCAAAGGTATCTCTGTCTTGGGTCTAAGTTGAGCTTTAGTGATGTGATTATACCCATCCTTGGCATTGTATTCCCCATTCATGGATCTATCCCACACAAGCCTATCCTTGCCTAGACTAAAGAAGATGTTACTATCTTTTAGAATCACCATGACTTTATCTTTATCCCTTATAGGGATATCCTCTTTTTCTCTGACTATCCATTTCCACCCCGCTCCATCCTCTGAGAGGGAAATGTAGTTCCCAATCAGTTTCCCTCTGTTTGATTCAAGTAGTACTCTTGTAGGCCCAAAGTTGTGGATTTTATCGATCACCTTATACCCTCTGCAAGAGTTTGAGCAAAACAAGGCATCTTCCCTTGACCTTAGGTTCCATATGAGTTTATCTGTGATAATATTTCTGCATTCCAGCATAAAGTTCCATATGTGAGAGCCTCTAGGTGGATTGTTTTCTCTAAATATTTGGATAGGGTTTTCTTATTTAAGGTATTTATGGTACAATATTCTTGCCCATTTTAAATGGGGATGTCTAAACATTCTCCATACTAACTTTTCCCCAATGGCCTTGCTTTGGTCACACATATTTTTAATGCCAGCTTGTCCCTCTTCTTTTGGTCTACAAATCTTATCCCAAGATAGGAGTGATATTTTCTTATCTTCATTAGCACCTTGCCAAAAGAAAGTTCTAAGGTTTTTATTTAGCTCATCCCATTTTTTAGCCAATAAATTATGACAAGAAAGTTGGTAAATGGGCATTGCTGCCAAAATTGATTTGACCAAGGATGCCCTGCCTGTAGAGGACAACCATTTCCCTTTTGAAGTATTATCTTCTTGATTTTTTCCACCATGTGGTCCCAAGACTTAGATGTCCTACTCCCCTTATCCAAAGGGATGCCTAAATATTTGCAAGGGAGGAAACCAGGCTTGATCTCCAAGACCCTGCATATCTCTTTCTTGGATGTGGTTTCTATGTTGAACATGAACACAAATGCCTTCTCCAAATTAACCTCTTGACCCGAGGCTTCCATGTAGGATTTGAGGATATCTTTGAATGCCCTTGCTTCCCTAATGTTATCTTGACCAAAAAGCATTGTATCATCTATGAATTTTTGGCGGGTTATGGGAGTTACACCATTGGTAATGGGTATACCTATGATTGCACCCTCTTCCCTAGCCTTTGAGATAGACCTACCAAGAGCTTCTACCATAATGATGAAGAGGAAAGGAGACATAGGGTCTCCCTGCCCGAGTCCCCTAGAGCTACTAAAAAAGCCTTCAGGTGTGCCATTGACCATGATAAAGAATTTGGGCGTGGATATGCATTCAAAAATATGGTTGATCCAAGATTTGGTAAAGCCAAATGCTTCCAAAAATTTGCATAAAAATCTCCAATCCACTTTGTCATATGCTTTACTAATATCTAATTTGAGTAGCATGCTTGGTGCTTCGTTATGCTGGACCGAATGTATAGCTTCTTGAGCTATTATTACCCCTTCATAGATTGATTTATCAGGCACAAAGCTTATTTGTTCTTTGCTAATGATGATAGGGAGAAGTTTATGAAGTCTAGTTTCTAGAGTTTTGGTAAGCAGTTTATAAAGGGTATTACACAAGGCTATGGGCCTATATTCATGAAAGGTACCCAGTTTCTCTTTTTTTGGAATCATAACTAAGAATGTATTGTTGATCTCGTTCAGTATCTTACCTAGGTTTCTAACACCCTCTAAGGCCTCAGTGATATCTTGACCCATAAAACCCCAATATTTTTTAAAGAAACTAGTTGGGAAGCCATCTGGGCCCAGAGCCTTATCTGGATTCATTTTCATGAGGGCAGTTTTAACCTCCTCCTCTATAAATTTCTTAAGAAAACATCTGTTGTGTTCTGCATCAATGAGTTTTGGAATATTTCTAATTATATTATGTTGGACTCTAAGGTTGGAACCAGCAATAATGTTAAGAATTCCTTCAAAAAACCTTACCACTTCCTCTGCCACCTCTGGCAGGTCTTCTAGATTTACTCCTTGGTAGTTCTTAATGTTAGAGATTCGGTTTACCCATCTTTTCTACTTGGTATGGTTATGAAAGAACTTTGTGTTGTGATCTCCATCTTTCAACCAAGTTTCTCTGGATTTTTGTCTCCAGAAGATTTCTTCTTTTGCTAGAATCTCTTCATACTCTTTTAGTAATATTTTTTCCTTTAAAAAGAGAGGTTCATCCATCCCTCAATCCAAAACTTCCCTATTAACATCCTTCAGGTCCTTTTCTGCTAAAAGTTTCTTATCAAAGATGTTACCAAAGTTCTCTGTATTCCACTCCAAGAGCCTCCTTTTGATTAACTTCAGTTTGTTTGAAACAATATACATCATTGAACCTGAGAATAATGATTCACTCCACCATTGTTCAATCAGGTTGACAATGTTATCATCCTTATACCACATGTTCTCAAATTTGATTAGGTAGTTTCTTGCTCCTCGTTTTGCTAGAATGTTAAGTTCGAGTGGATAATGGTCAGAACTAGATAAAGGTAGGATCTCTGCTTCCAAGTGTAATCAAAATTCATAAGTCCCCCATGGATAAAAAATCTATCGATCTTTTCAGCAATATTGCTAAAGCCTTTCCTTTTGTTGTTCCATGTAAACGTGTTCTCTACTATCTATATTTCCAATAAAGAATTCCTATTGATCCAACCATTAAAGTCTAGTGCCATTGTAGGTAGCTTATTACTACCTCCTCTTTTGTCTGATGCCTTAGTGATGGCATTGAAATCTCCTCCAATAATACACATCTCATTTAGATTGTTTCTTAGGAAAGTCTCAAGTTCCCACTAGACTTGAGCATTATCCATGTTCTAAATAGGACCATATACATTGATCAGGTTAAATCTAAACTTATTATTATAGCATTCTACCTTTCTGCCTATCCAATTATGTTTTATCTTTGATGGTGTAAAAGAGGAATATCTAGGGTCCCAGATGATTCCTAAGCCTCCTGAAGCCCCACGAGCTGGGGAATACTTCAGTTTTCTAAAACCCAATTTCTTCTCAAAGAGGTCTACCTCAATTGAGTTCATTTTAGTTTCTTGGATTAGAATTATGTCTGGATTTGATTCAGATATACAACCTTTTATGATACGCTGCTTGTTAGGGGCATGATAAGAGTTTCATGGCTTAGTGGGGAGGAACTTCCCCTCCCCTACATTAAATAGTAATGAAATTTTGGGTTGGCCCATAGCTTCCCCATCCTTGCCTCTTAATTCAACAACTGATCTCCTACCCCTCCTTTTAATGGGCTTCGTACAATCAGGAGAGTCTTTGCTCTCCTCTATATTATGGATGCCTAGAATGTTTGGGTTATCATTTTCCAAATTATCTAGGTCAATGAACAATTCTTTTGTTTCCATATTAACTCTAGTACGTTCCAATAATCTTTTCACATATATCTCGCTCTACCTTTCCAATTCTTTGGAGTCACAAACCTCATCAACAAACTGTTTCATTAGGTCATTAACTACTTCTTCCCCAATAAAGTTGGCAATAATGTTGACTTCCCTTTCTACTTGTTCTTTCTCTTCCACTTCTGCCACCACTAGATCAATATTTTAGGATGGACTATATTCCTTTGCCCCCCCACTTTCCTTAGTATCCTTATCATATGTTTTTGGTTGTTCATGCTCAGATCCTTTATCGTTACCAGGGGGACACAATTCCTTCACCAATGGTTGCTCTGAAGGGAATAATTTTACTTCTATTGAAATCCCCAAGGGGATCGTATAATCTTCCTGTCCCTAGTTAATGATAAATTTTCCTTCTTCAATGTCCTCAACATCCTTAGTTTCCTTAATATGCTTAGATGGAAAAGGGATTTCCTCAACCACAAACCCTCCCTTTTCTAGGTTGAAACTAATGTGGACCCTAGAAATCTTACTGGATCTCAATTGAGAAGGAGGCAGAACTGGAGTCGATGTAGGGTCTAGATCAAGAATCCCTTTGAAGAATTCAGGATAAATAAGGAAGGATGACACCCCTGATTTAATCTCAATAGGTTTTAAGGTATTAACACTAATGTCCCTATTAATTATCATCACACAGTTCACATACTTCCTATATTTATCACTGATTTATAGAAATTTGTCAATGTGATTACCAATTTTCCTAATAATTTCAATATCCATTAATTCAACTGGTAGGTTAGGTATCACTACCGGTCTATCTATCTTTAGAGATGGCATATGATTAGGGTTAAAGTCTAGAATCCAATCTAAAAAACAAAAATCAAAACCTTTGAAAGTCAAAGATTTACCTGTTAAGAGTTCCTTCTTGTGTCTTGAATTACCACAATCAATATACAAAAAACCTTTGGACATGATAGATATACTTACTATCCAATTGAAGGACGACATAAACCAATCTGCAATAGCCTCCGATAAAATTCCAAGACCCTGCCATCTTGTAAAAACTCCAAAGGCCATGCAAGATTGTTGAATCCGCTTAACTAGATTCTCATTAATCTCTAAAACATTAACCAAGTATGAGTTAGGGTCCCTGATTGAACTTGATCCCATTGTTAAGGGTGTAGGAGGTAGCAAGGTTGTCTTGCCCTTGCATAAAGAAGCCTTAGGTGCAGATTGAGTATGAACCGACCTTCTGGGGTTTTTAATTTTGCTTCTACTAATATTTTCTGAAAAAAGGCTAGCCCGGGGATCTGGTTTTAAATAACCTTCCTCAAGATATTGCAGCTGATTGAACCTATTGAAAGTGGTCGACCTATAATTTCCTTGGCCACATTCCCTGCCATTTGTAACACTTGGAGGGTTTTTCATGGCTGCCCTGTGAGTCGTCCTAGGTTTCACAACTTTCCATTCCATGTGCTCCTGAGGCAGGGGAGCCCTAATCCTTGGGTTGCCATATCTGAGTGCATATTTATTCTGCTCAAAAAACCATTGTTGGTGGAGAAGATTTGACGATTTCCTCAGAGGAAATCAGGATGAAAAAATCGCTCGATGTCTTCCCTGCCTATTTTCACACATTTTTGCTTTTTATGATAAAACTTTTGCAAAAAAGAAATAATTTAACCTATTTGGCATTTTGGAAATAAAAAGGTCAATTTCAATTAAGAGAGAAAATGAAATTTTATTAGAAAAGCAAGTTTAGCATATTTAATTTGTTGAAAAGAATGATTTTTGGATTTTAATTGAAAGAAAGTATTTTAAATTCAATAATAAGAAATTAGGTCAAACATTCCTCCATTTAACCTAGGTTTGAAAATATTTTTGGGAGGATTATTTTTGGAGATCATGTTTTTGAAAAATATTTTGGAAAAGGATTTTTGGAGAAAATTTGAGCATTTTTGGGGAAGAAGGATTTCTTGAGCTGCAGGTTGGGCTCTTAATTAGATCTTGTCAGGAATACAAAATGAGGTAGGATTCTGGTGCATCTCTTTGATTTCTTGTTTTATTGGGATTGTATGGTTTTTGAAAAGAAATTTGGTTGTGTTTGTAGATAATCTCTTATTTTGTGTGGGAAATGGAAGAGTTGTAATGAAATCACAAACTCAAACCCTTCTTGCTCTTTTACCAAACCTCCAGTTTAAAATGTTGGTTACTCTCATAAACTTTGTTCAAACTACATGAATATTCTCATATTAGTTTTAATATGGGGAAATTAGTTTGTTTTGGGCAAGATTGGTTGAATGGATTGGATAAATGGGTGTAAATGAATCTTAGTTGCCAAGTATGGTGTTGATTGGAAAATTTTCCCTTTTGCTAGGTCGAGTTATTTTGGAAATTATAAACATTTGATAACCATGGACATTTTGGAAATTTGTTGGAAGTCTCTATTTGAGACTATAAATAATAAACAAACTGGGTTTTTTTTCTTTTTTGAAATTTTTTTATTAAATATAAAAAAAAAAGAAACAAAATTTATTTGGGCGTTTAGGGTTTGGAGGGCGGAGGAGATGAGGCTCATCCCGTGCCCACCTCCCCTCCATGGGCTCATAGCCTTGGAGGCATGCGACCACATTGGTGACCACGGAGACCTACGACCACACTATGGCTGCAGGGACCTGTGACCCCATGGTGGCCGCAGAAGCCTACGACCACAGTGTGGCCACTGAAGCTTGCATCCACATTGTGGCCACAGGGACCTACAAACCCATGGTGGCCATAGAAGCCTACGAAAACAATGTGGCCACAAAAGCCTGCGTCCACAGTATGGCTGCAGGGACCTGCGTCCATAGTGTGGCCACAGGGACTCCGTTTGGACACACTCCATCTCCCGTGGATGGAGGGTGGGCACCGTAGGGTTGCGTATTTTTATATTTTGAAATAAAATAAATGCATCGTATTTAATAGTTTGGTTTATTTAAAAAGTTTGTAATATTATTTTATTAAAAAAAATTTAAATAGTTTATTTTTAAATTATTAATTATTATTTAGTATATATTTTATTAATTTTGGATTAATATATATATATTAATTAATAGTTAATTTGTAATATTTATTAATTATTAATTAATATAGATTTTATTAATTATGGATTAATATATATATATATATATATATATATACTAATTAATATTTAATTTGTATTTTTCTATATGTATGCAAAGAAGTATCAATTTACTTAGAAAATGAACATGGAATTTTTATTTCCTTTAAAATGTTTATTTCCATTTTTGGAAAGTGCATATTTGTGTTGCAAGAGATGAGATTAGATTATTGTTTTCGATCAAGGATGGAAATGATGTTTTATTTTGAAAATGCATATCGTATTTTTAGTTGATTATATTCTTGTGGATTTGGTTTGGAAACTCATGATGACGTATTTATGTTATTATATGATGCAAATGAGATATAGTGAGTTAGTAAACCATAGATTTCATGTTTTTAGACAAGGTAGACAGATAGAAATCAAATTAGACCAATTAGAAAATTGGATCAATTGTTGTGTGTAAACAATATTGAAGAAGATTGTCTTTTCTGATTTATGCCTATGCATGTTTAATTTTCTATGTTCGCATTTTCTTAAGAAATGGCAAGTCCTTGATGGTGAATGTTGAATATTGTTGCATGTTCATTTGGGTACCTATTTATGTCCTTGAGGTTGAGTATTTACTGTTTTCATGTGTTGGTGTTGTATCTGGTCAAGTCTTGTTGTTTTTGCCCTTGTGAGAACCTAATATTCATGTTAGACCATGGGTTGCTTATGATGGGTTGTGAAGACTTAGTTTTGTGGATGCACTAGTTGATTTTTGTATTTGTTTCTTATTATGTTCAGTTGGATTCTTTTCCTATTCAAGGAAATTCTTGTATTTATTCACCGATGTGTTTGTATGTATTATTGGTATAAGTATGCCTTGACGGCAGGATGTAAATGATGTGAACCTTATGTATTTTTCACCCTATTATTTTATCAGAGGGGTCCTGTAGTTGAGCAGACCCAAAGATGTAGCCCACTAGGGGTGAAATCCGATATCATTTTGGTGTTATGTGTTGTTTATGTTATTTTGTTTCCTCTCTAATTTAGCATGTATGGATGGCATTAGGTTAAAATGTGTAATGTGGATTAGATGAAGTTAATCATAAATGCATGTATGTAGTCATCTTACTAATGTAGTAATTTGGATCACGAAGACTATAAATTTGAATAATAGAATGTATTCATTTGTTGATAATGCAATTAAAGTTTGCTTGGAAAGCATTCATTATCTTATAATGAAATTAAAGTACGTAATGAAATTAGATGCATGACTTATGTTTTAATGAAATTTTGGGTGAAATGTATGGTTAAAATTGTAATGGATGAACCTAATAATTTTGTCTATATTTAAACTTTAATGGACTAACTTCATCATGTTATCTATATTTTTAATCCTTAATGGGTGAACTCATCAAGTTATCTATATTTCTAATTGGTGCAGGAGCACCTAGTTTTGCTTATACTCTCCATTTTTGGTATTTTTCATTCTTAAGTGTTTGTGAGTCTTGTAATAGGTTTTGAATGTTGTTTTAGGTTGTGTTTAGTCATTTCATAAGTGTTTTATCTCATTTTGTGCTTAAGAGATCAAGTTTTTCTTTTTAAGGTTTGAGTTGGCCGTTTTGTGCTCCTAGGCCAAATAAGGCTAAAAAGTGGAAAACTGACTTATAGGGTTAGCCATGCTTTGTAAAGAATCAAAAAATGTTTATAAAGTTTTTTTAGTCATTCCTAGGTGATTTTGAAAGGTTGGTTGAGTTAGGTTGCTCAAATTGCCACTTGGAGCAACAAAAGTTGTCATTTTTGCTTGTAAAAGTTGTCATTTTGGAAACTTTTTGTAAAAAGAAGAAAAAAATGTCTTATGTCCATATAGGACTTGATAAATACCTCCAAATTCTATATATATTCCTCCCTCTTCTTGGCATAGGGTTTGATTTTATACTTTCTATCAAAATCAATTCAAGAGCAAGCAATTTTTTGTCTTTTCTCATGTTTTGAGCTCCATTTGTATAGTGGTCCATACTGAGGATTATCATTTCCATACTGTACCTTTTGGACAGGGATTTTGGTGTATATCAAATGCACTTTATGTAATTTCTTTCCAAGTTGAGCATTTGGAAGTTGGTTTTGTAAAATTGTTTTCATTTTACTCCTTGACTGCCCTGTCAAGGATTTTAGACTCCAAAATGCATCAACTTGTCTAAATCCAGGTTTGGGATCCCATGGATGGAATTAGACAAGTTCTATTTCTCATATATAGTGTAAATAATTCATGTTTTGACCAAGGTTGTGCAAAGGAAGTGCTTTTGATTTCATGCTAGGCAAGTTGGAGATGGACTTGACTAGTAAATTTGAACAAAGACTGAAACAAGTTTGTCCTCAAAGGTTAATTGAGTGAAAAAACTTAAGGAAGAGCTCTGTAGTTGTCTCCTTGGGGTTTTGGATGCATTTGGAGCTTCAAAAAGTGTTTATTTTACCTTGAAATTGAGTCAAGTTGTAGTTGGCAGCGAGTACCCTGTTTTGGGGAATTTAATGTCTTTTGCATCCAAAGTTGATTATGAACATGCCCATGATTGGGTATCTTGTGAAAAGTGATAAAAATGTTTCGTGTAGGTTTTTAAATGCTTTGGTGAAGTTTTTCATCAAGTTCTAACCCTTCAAAGTGCTGAAAAATAGTGGATTAGCAGTGATAATGCATCTTAACAATCATTTTGTTGTTGTATGGCAAATTTTTGGTATAATGTCATGTAGGGTAGAGTTGGAGAATAGTTCAAAATGATGTGGTAGAGGTTCCACAAGAACTTGGAGGCTTGGTTTGTGGTTTAGAAGTGACTTCATTTGTTACATGAGCAAAACACTCTCCAAACCCTCCTTTCTTACCTAAAATTGTGGACAGTCTGAGAACTCAAAAATATTTTGAGGTTGGACTTTTTAGACACCTTCAAAATCAGGTTCCAAGGTTGGTTTGGCCATCATTTCACTATACAAGCAAAAATCACTTCAATTAGGCAATCATGGGCTAGTAGCCTTTTAGCCTTGTTTTAACAAAAACTGAACCTGATTTCCCAAATGATGTTAGAACCTTCCAAATTTGTAAAAAATAGTTTAAATACACTCAAGGAGACTAATTCAATCAAAATTGATAATTTAGATACCATCTTGGGGTATCGACCTATGGTGGAGGGTTTGAGTAACATTGAGGAAACAAGCTAGAACAAGAGAGTGTAACAACATGATGGGATGGTTACTTGAGAAGAGGTGTGGATGTTGAAGTTTGACTTTGCAAATACTAATTGAACAAGAAAATAAAGCATATCCTTTTGGTTTCATTTGATTGGTTAAACCAATTTAGACTATTTGAGAAACTTCTCTCCCAATCTCCCTATCATAGTGGTATCAGAGTCTGAGAAAGATTTACGTGAAAAGAGAAAACAAATTAACTTAGGATCAATATAATCTTTAGAATAAATTGTGGTGACGAATGCTGAGTTATCCAAGAAGGTTGAAGACCAAGAAGAAGAAAATAGAGCACTCGGGGAGAGGCTAGAGCAGCTAGCAACAAAACTAGTTGAAGTTGAAGTTAAGACTAAAGAAGTCCATGATAAGGTTGGAGATAAGGGAAAAATGGTAGCAATAGAAGATGAAGTTCCCATACCTAACCCTATTCTTGAGAAATAACCATTCTTGAAGGCTTTGAGAGCCATGAGTGGTAAAACCTTAGAGGGAGTGGCTCTTTTTAGTGGAAATATGGATCCTGATGCTCTTATAGAATGGATTGAAGGCCTAGAAAACCATTTTGAATGTGATGGAATAAATGAAGCACAACAGGTTAAAGTAGAAAAATCAAGGTTGAGAGGGGAAGCCTTAACTTGGTGGAAGTTCATCCAAGAGGAAAGGGTGAAAGAAGGTAAGAAACCAATAGCCACTTGGAAAGCAATGGTAACCAAAATTAGAGAAACCTATTTTCCTGAAGACTATGAAATCCAACTACATAGGAAAAGACAAAACTTGAGACAAAAAGACTTAGATGTCAGTAGCTACACTGGAGGTTTCAAAAATTGTGCATGAGATCCAAGGTAGTAGAGGATGAGAGTATAAGAGTAGAAAAGTATTTGAATGGATTGAGATGGAACATACAAGAAGAGATGAGTTTGTTATGTCCACAAACAGTTCACAAGTGTTATCAACTAGCACTCAAAGTGGAAGAGAAGAATAAGAGAAAACAAGAACAAAGCAATAGAGGAAGAGGTAGGGGAAGAGATGGTAGAGGCCATAGAGGAAGTTTTGGTGGAAGAGGAGATCAAAGGTCCCAAGGAGAATCCAAACTTATTGAGCAAAGTGGGGATTCATTTAGCAAGAATAGCTATAGAGGAAGAGGATCTAGCAACCCAGGTAGAGGTAGATCTAGTAGACCAGGAAGAGGGTCCTACTTCTCCACCATGAACTGCTACAACTGTCAGAAGTTGGGGCACCCTACCTACAGATGCCCAGAGAAACCCACTTCATCACAAGGAGGTGAAAGAAAAGTGAATTATGTACAAGAAAATGTAGCAAGTAGCAAAGCTCATGAAGTGAGCTTAACATCAGAAGATGGTGAGAGCTTGATGATGAGAAGAGTCTTGATAAATGAGCCAATCAAGGAGGAACCTATTCAAAGAAGGTCACTGTTTAGAATTAAGTGCAAGATCATGGGAAAGGTATGTAAGGTGGTCATTGATTCCGGATCCACAGATAACATAATTTTAGAAGAAGTAGTGAGGAAACTCAAGCTAGAAAGAATCCCTCACACACATCCCTATAGAGTCACATGGTTGAATAGGGCGCAACATGTTCTTTTCAATGAGTAAACATGGGTAGAATTCACTATAGGAGGGTATCAAGATAAGATCTAATGTGATATTCTTCTAATGGACGCTTGCCATCTACTTCTTGGTAGACCTTGGCAATTTGACAGGAAAGCCATACACAATGGTGAAAAGAACTCCTACTCATTTTAGAAGGATGATGTTACATACAAAATTTAGTTTATCAATGGAGAGAAAGAGGATAGCAGTTCAAAGAATCAGAATATTTTAATAGTGAATAAGAAAGAGTTTATTAACACACTTGAAGATGGTAATGAAATGGGATTTGCACTCATAGTGATACCCAAGGAAGAAAAGAAGGAGAAGAAGGTTGAAATACCACAAGAAGTGCAACAAATACTTGATAACTTTAAAGAAATTATAAGGGATGGAACACCTGCAACCTTACCACCTCCTAGAGCCATTAGCCATTGGATAGACTTCATACTAGGAGCCTTTTTACCAAACAAAGCAGCCTATAAGATGACAGCTGAGTAGAATAGAGAAGTGGCAAGACAAGTGCAAGAACACCTAGATCAAAATTTGATAAGAAAAAGTATAAGTCCTTGTGTAGTTCCTGCAATTTGAGCACCTAAGAAAGGAGGTACATGGAGATTATGCACAGATTCAAGAGCCATTAATAGAATCACTATTAGGTATAGATTTCCTATTCCAAGGATTGAGGATTTGATGGATTGTTTGGGAGGTGCCAAGTATTTCACAAAAATTGACCTCAAGAGTGGTTATCACCAGATCAGAATAAAAGAAGGTGATGAATGGAAAACAACCTTTAAAAAAAATGAGGGTCTTTATGAGTGGCTAGCTATGCCATTTGGTCTTTCTAATGCCCCAAGTACATTCATAAGACTCATGAATGAAGTGTTGCATGATTTCATTGGTAAATTTATAGTGGTGTACTTCGATGACATTCTAATTTGTAGTAAAACTCAAGAAGATCATTTTAAGCATCTTGAAATTGATTTGGACAAATTATATGATGACTAGCTGACAATCAATTTGGAAAAAGTGTGATTTTATGAAATAGGAATTGGTTTATCTTGACTTTGTGATCTCGGGTGGAGATTTGAATATGGATAAAACCAAGGTGGAACCCATCACAAATTGGCCTACACCCAAATCAAGAAGTGATGTCTGAAGTTTTCATGGCTTAGCACAGTTTTACAAGAAGTTCATCAGAGGGTTTAGTGAAATTTGTGCACCAATGCTTGATACTATAAAAGGTGGAGCTAAGATCAAGTTTCAATGGATAGATGTAGGAAATAAGGGGTTTGAAAATTTTAAAACCAAGGTTGCTTCTCAACCAGTGGTTATACTTCCTAGTTTTGACAAGTTATTTACTATTCAATGTGATGCTAGTAATATTTCAGTAGGTGCAATGTTGAATCAGGATAATAGACCTATAGCTTTTTTTAGTGAAAAGTTGAATGATGCTAAAAAGAAGTACTCTTCCTATGATTTGGAACTCTATGCTTTAGTTCAAGCACTTAGAAAGTAGAGATGTTATTTGCTTCCAAAGGTGTTTTTTGTTTATATAGATAATCAGGCTTTAAGTTTCTTGAATTCACAAGATAAGTTAAATCATAGACATGTCAAATGGGTTGAGTACTTACAATCATACACTTTTACTCTTAAGCACAAGAAAGGACAATGCAATAAAGTAGCAGAATCCATTGTTTACCTTCTAGCATTGTTTCTGATAGAGATGTTAAGTTTCTTGGCCATATTTGGAAGACATTGTGGAAAAGATTGGGTACTAATCTTTCTTTTGGTTCAGCTTATCACCCATAGACTACTGGCCAAACTGAGGTGGTCAATAGGACTCTTGGCAACCTATTAAGGTGTTTGACAAAGGAGTATGGCCAAAGTTGGGATCATCTCATCCATCGGGCAAAATTTGCATACAATGATAGTGTTAACAGGTCAATTGGTAAGAATCCTTTGAGATTGTTTATGGTTTGCACCCAAGGGGTGTCATGGTGTTAAGGGATCTTGGTGACTTACAAAAAATGAGTGGTACACTAGATGACATGGCTCAATCAATGAAGGAAGTTCATGAGCAAGTGAGAAAAACTCTTCAGGATACCTCATAGAAAGTGAAAGCTAGAGTGGATGCATCAAAAAGGGATGTTCAATTTTTAGTTGGGGACTTTGTGATGGTGCATTTGAACAAGTCTAGATTGCAAAAGGGAGTTCCCAACAAGCTCCAAATGAGGTGGATAGGTCCTTGCAAGATATTGGCTAAGTATGGTTCTAATGCATATAAAATTGATTTGCCTGCTGATCTTTCTTTGTCTTGTATTTTCAATGTTTCAGATTTGATGGCATTCAAAGGTTAGCTTTCTAAGTAGGATGATATATTTTTAGATGTTCACAAGTCACTTTCAGACCTATCTTTGCCTCCTCCATCCATTCCTCAAGCTGAACAGGTGTTGGACTCAAGAGTTTACAAGAGGACTTGCCATCAAGTATACATGGAGCACCTCATCAAGTGGAAAGATAAACCACTTTCAGATGCCACTTGGGTACATGAGTGCAAGTTCTCTAAGTCTAGCATTCCTTCTTCTTTTCTTCCTCATAGAGTTGCATGACTTCTTTTTCTTTGGGGGAGTATGGTGCACGAGCACCTAGTTTTGCTTATACTCTCCATTTTTGGTATTTTTCATGCTTGAGTGTTTGTCAGTCTTGTAATAGGTTTTGAATGTTTTTATAGGTTGTGTTTAGTAATTTCATAAGTGTTTGATCTCATTTTGTGCTTAAGAGACCAATTTTTTGCTTTTTAAGGTATGAGTTGGTAGTTTTGTGCTCCTAGGACAAATACGGCTAAAAAGTGGAAAATCACCTTATAGGCTTAGCCATGCTTTGGAAAGCATTGAAACATGCTTAGAAAGTGTTTTTAGTCATTCCTAGATGATTTTTGAAGGTTGGTTGAGCTAGGTTTCTCAAATTGCCACTTGGAGCAACAAATGTTATCATTTTTGCTTCTAAAAGTTGTCATTTTGGATACTTTTTGTAAAAACAAGACAAAAATGCCTTATGTCCATATAGGAATTGATAACCACCTCCAACTGCTATATATATGCCTCCCTCTTCTTGGTATAGGGTTGGATTTTGTACTTTCTATCAAAATCAATTCAAGAGCAAGCAATTTTCTGTCTTTTCTCATGTTTTGAGCTCCATTTGTATAGCAGTCCGTACTGGGGCTTATCATTTCCATACAGTACCTTTTGGATAGTGATTTTGGTGTATATACAATGCACTTTATGTAATTTCTTTGTAGGTTGAGCATTTGGAAGTTGGTTTTGTAAAATTGTTTTCATTTTGCTCCTTGACTGCCCTGTCAAGGGTTTTGGACCCCAAAATGCATCAACTTGTCTAAATCTAGGTTTGGGATCCCATGGATGGACTTAGACAAGTTTTATTTCTCATGTACAATGTAAATAATTCATGTTTTGACCAAGGTTGTGCAAAGAAAGTGCTTTTGAGTTCATGCTAGGCAAGTTGGAGATAGACTTGGCTAGTAAATTTGAACAAAGACTTAAACAAGTTTGTGCTCAAAGGTCAATTGAGTGAAAAAACTTAAGGCAGAGGTCCACTCTAGTCTCCTTGGGATTTTAAATTTATTTGGAGCTCCAAAAAGTGTTTATTTTACCTTAAAATTGAGTCAAGTTGTAGTTGGCAGCGAGCACCCTGTTTTGGGGAATTTAATCTTTTGCATCCAAAGTTGATTATGAACATGCCCATGATTGGGGATCTTGTTACAAGTGCTAAAAATGTTTCTTGGATGTTTTTACATGCTTTGGTGAAGTTTTTCATGAAGTTCTAACCCTTCAAAGTGCAGAAAAATAGTTCATTAGCAGTGACAGTGCATCTTAACAGTCATTTTGTTGTTGTATGGCAAATGTTTGGTATAATTTCATGCAAGGTAGAGTTGGAGAATAGTTAAAAATGATGTGGTAGAGGTTTTTCTAGAATTTGGAGGCTTGGTTTCTAGTTTAGAAGTGACTTCCTTTGTTACATGAGCAAAACCTCTCAAAACCCTCCTTTCTTGCCTAAAATTGTGGACAGTCATTAAACCACCTTCTCAGGAGCTAAGACCTCAGAAATATTTGATTTTAGACCTTGTATACACCCTCAAAATCAGGTTCCAAGGTTGGTTTAGCCATCATTGCACTATACAAGCAAAAATCACTCCAATTAGGCCTGCACGGGCTAGTAGCCTTTTAGCTCTGTTTTAACAAAAAGTGAACCCAATTGGCCAAATGATGTTAGAACCTTCCAAATTTGTGACAAATAGTTGAAAGACACTCAAGGAGCCTAATTCAATCAAAATTGATCATTTAGATACCATCTTGGGGTATGGACCTATGTTGGAGGGTTTGAGTAACATTGAGGAAACAAGCTAGAACAAGAGAGTGTAACAACATGATGGGATGGATGCTTGAGAAGAGGTGTGGGTGTTGAAGTTCTAGTTTTCAAAAATTAATTGAACACAAACAAAAGTATGTCCTTTTGGGTCCATTTGATTGGTTAAACCAATTTAGACTATTTGAGGAACTTCTCTCTCAATCTTCCTATCACTAACCTTAATGGATGAACTCATCATGTTATCTATATTTTAACTTTAATGGATGAAATTCATCATGTTATCTATATTTTAGCTTTAATGGATGAACTTTATCTTGCTATCTATATTTTAACCTTAATGGGTGAACTTCATCATGTTAGCTATATTTTTAACCTTGATGGATGAACTCATCATGTTATCTATATTTTCAACCATAATGGATGAACTCGTCCTGTTATCTATAATTTTAATTTACTGAATGAATTATATCCTTGTATAAAGTAATAAAAGGTAATTAAGTAAATAATCTTAATTGGGTTAATTAGCATGGGTTGAGTTAAGTGTTGAATCAAGTAATCATGTTGGGAAACCCTTTAGGTGTTAGTTAAGTATTCCACTATGTGCTTTGAGCTTATGATAGCTCATTGTATCATTATGTTGTGTTTAAAACTCTTAAAAATATATATATTTGCATTCTATTCTAATGTTTTATCTTTATCCCTTTGGGGTTTCCTGGCAGATGTGTGTATCTCTCTATGTATGTATGTATGTATGTATATATGTATGTCTCTATGTTTGTATGTGTGTATGTGTGTATGTGTGTATGTGTAAATGTGTGTATCTTTGTATGTATATATATGTATGTATTCATGTATGTTTGTATGTATGTATGTATGTATGTATATGTATGTATGTGTGTATGTGTGTATGTGTTTATGTATGTATGTATGTGTGTATGTGTGTATGTATGCATGTATGTATGTATGTGTGTATGTTGGCATATGCACACTTCAATGAGACATTGTATGTGATTGAAGGTTTTGTCATTGATGGCAACCTTGCAATCCTATGGCACCGCCAAGACATTATACCGACAACGCATTACACCAGCAAGATAGTGCACCAGCATCAACAGATCACTCAGGACACGGGCACCGACACAGAAGAAAACAAGTATACCGGCACAGAGGCTGACAAGATTTTTGTTATATAATATTTTGTTTATTATTGTAAGCTGACTTGGCAAATTGTAAAATGACTCTTATATATAAAGGAGATCATTGTAGACATTTATAGGAGTGATGTAGGAGCATTAAGGAAAATATTAGACAGACCTAATGTGTGAAATATAGGTCAAGGGTATATGTAAAGAACAAAGCAGGAACTGGTACTGAATCTGGCATTGAAGATGCTATTGTAAAGCAGTACAAGTCATTGGATTAGTATAATCCTTATTGTAAGGCAGTGTGACTTCCCATTGAGCAGTGAGCTCTAGGCAGTTGGCCTTCCTACATGTGCAGGCCCCTATTGTAAGTAATATTCTCTTATTGGCCAGTGAGTGAATATTGTGGGTCAGAAATCCCACTGAGGTTTTTCCCACATCGGGTTTCCTCATTAAACATCTTGTGTTATGGTGTACTTTTCATGTGGATATTCTTGATTCTGTTTATTGCATTACTTCTTGCATACCGGTACACTGTTATATTATGTTTTGCATGTTTTAACTTAAGAAATTCTTATTACCGATTAGATACTGATTCACGCCCCCCCCCCCCCTCTCAGTATCTGTGGGACCCCTAACAATTGGTATCAAAGCTTGATCCTCTATTTTCAGAAGCCTAACAGCTTGAGGAAGATCTTGACATTGGTAAAGATGGAAAATCTGATGAAGCAACTTGAAGGAGCTCTTACAGACTATGATGTAGAGAAATTGAAAAATATCAAATTAGAAGATGATTTAAGAGCTACAGGATATCATTTAGGCACTTCAAGAAAATTTTACTATTGCAAGAAATAAGAGAAGAGAACTTTGTGAAAAATTGCAAAATGAGAATGATGAAAAGGAATCACTTAATGATATGATAAGCAAGTTGAAACAAGAGATCATGACAACAAAAAATGAAATGTAGGATATGACTATGAGATTTTGCAAAGAGATTGAGGATAGGAAAAAGAATGAAGAAGAATTGACCAGAAGACTAAGTGATGCAGCAAATGAGAACACAAGACTTAGCTATGAAAATGACATGTTGAAGACAGATCTGATGCATACTCAGAATGACTCAAATGAACTGATGAGACAAAAAGAAATCTTGGAAAGAGAACTGGAAACTGCAAATCAACACAAAGAAAAATTCAAGAAAAGCTCAGAGGAACTTGGTACCTTGCTGAAAAATCAAAAACCTAAAGGCGACACTTCTGGAATTGGCTTTGAAATTGGTGAAAGCTCTAGTACTGCAAATACTTAGGATCACAGCAAACCGGTAAGATAACCTAATGCTTATAAATTCAATGGAAAATGCTTTAACTATAATAAGTATGGTCATAGAGAAACTGAATGTAGATCTAGGAATTATCAGAATATAAATACACCCACCAGTCAATGTTCAAAATAAAACAAAGTTGGTCACAACTCTGAAAACTGCAGAATGAATGTGAGATGTTATGTTTGTGGAAGATTTGGACATTTATCAAATCAATGCAGAACACATCCGGAATAGGTTATGGGAAAGTTATTCAGAAGAATAATGTAACTTGTTATGCATGTAACAAGATTGGGCATATTGCTAAATTTTGTAGAAGTAAAAGAACACTGGTAGATGACAAAAGTGCTAGCTTGAAAGGTAAAGAAAAAGTTCAAGAGGTTAAGCAAGAATTCTCAAAACAATGGATTAGAAAAGCTAATCTAAATATTGGGAATACTTCTCCATTGGTAGAACCAACCAATGCTTCATCGGTAGGACAAAGTGATACTTCACTGGCAGGATAGAGTAGTGCTCCACTGGTAGGAAGTTCTTCATCTAATTGAAGAAAATTTCCTTGAGGGTTTGGCAATATAATGACACGTGCTAATTATTCCCTCAGTTAGAGATAAGAAGTTGAAAATTACTTATTACCAGCAGACAATGTTAAGTGAATACTTAACCGGCATGCAATTAATGTGGTAGATGGCAAAAAGACATTATAAAAGTAAGGTTTTGGCTCCATTTCATTTCATCATGATTTCAAATTTTCAAAGAGCGCGAAGATTTCAAGCTAAGGCATTTCGAGCAAGAAGCAAGCACACTCCAAGCAATCATCCATCCAAGGTAGTAAAAGGTATTTAATCATGGCATCCACCTTTGCAATTGAATACATAGCAAACCCTACTATTGTTGAAGTAATAAAAAGACCTAGGTCCATATTTCAGTTAGTTCCCGAGATAGCAAAGAAGGATGATACCTTAGGTGCTTTTTTCTCAAATCCCTAAGGGAGTTGTATATGCTGAAGACCCCAGAATGTACATCCACTACAACATTGAAGAGGTAGGAGAGTAAGAAATCAAAACCATGTATAAAACTGTAATATGTGATCATACCGGCAATGTTAAAAATGAACACAAGATTATTGAAACCCTAGGATTTACAGAAATCCTTAGCATTCCTGAATTTCCTAAGGATGTGATTAGGATAGTTTTAAGCAGAGTTCATGGAGAATTTTTCTGGTTAGATGCAATCCATAAGGTCACCAAGGAAGCTGTGAAAGCTATCATAGGGTTACCGACCACCGATAAGAGACCAGATAAAACCAAGAAGGTTCCCAATGACCTAGTTACAAAACTAACTGGTGCAACATTCAACAAGAGGTCTTTAAGGGTTAATGATGTAAAAGATATCAATGTGAGATTCATCAGTATGATATTAGGTTATAAAGCCACTCATGCTAATAGACTTAACTCAGTTTCAAGTTTATGCATTAAGAGTGCTTATGATATGGTAACAAACAATGCAAAAATTGACATATGTGAATGGCTAAAGGATGAACTAATTGACAACCTTGGAAAAATTAAGAAGGACAAGAACGGAACTTTCAAACTTGGAAATCTATTAGTATGCCTAATGCTACACATAACAAAACAGGTTCCCAGTATAGGTTATAAAGAACTTGGATATGACATACCGGTAGGAAAACAATTAACTCAACTATTCAATAACATGAGTGAGAACAAGGAGAACAATATTCATGACTTTTTCCAAGCATTAAAGACCAAAATGAAGAAAAGAATAAGGTTATCTCAGAAAATAGTAGACAAATACAAAGATGATATATGCTTTGTTATTAAGAAAGATGAAATCTAGATGGAAGCGGTCATCCCAAGGACAATTTGGGTAACCGAGATGGGCTATGAAACAGATGACAACATAGTTGAAACATATGCTAAAGCACTTCTGGAAGCCCCCAATGAACCTAAGAAAGAAGTATTTGGTAGTGCTGAGACCATAGAAAGCCAAATACAATCAAAGAAAAGAGTAAAGACGGTTGAGGCATTTGTAAGGAAAGGATCTAGACAAGCAAAAGCCATTAAGGAAGATGTATTAAAGAAAACTGACATAATAGAGGATGAGTTGGCAGCTCCACAACCTGAAACTCACCTATCACTGGTAGGTACTTCTTCAGAAGGTGACATGCCAACAACTTTTAAAAGAGTTCTAAGAAAAAGAGATCCTTCACTAGCAACCACTCCTTCACCTAGAAAAACAAAGCAAAAGAAACAAGCAGTGAGATCTTCGGTTAGAAAGGCCACACCAAAGAAGAAGATGACACCTAAGAAGAAGAAAAGGACAAATAGAGACTTGGCACCTCTTGATGTACTGCTAAATGAAATCACAGAGGAAGGAAAACTAAAAAATATAGATAAAATTTATGACACTCTAACTGCTGATGAGAAAGAGAAAGTTGAGAACAATGTTATATTGCATATGGACATGTACAAGAAATTTTTTATGGAAGTAGCAAATAGAATTCCTAATGATTTATTCAAAAGACTTGAGGCCAAAAGGCAAGCAGTGATAGAATTAGATAATAAAATAAAAATAGAGAAGCTACTTGTTGTATATCCGGTAAACTCTCCAAAAGAAATTGATGATTTGATTGCTCAAGCAAACCGATCAGTATTCTCTACTGCACACCGGCATATTTCACTAATGGCAGGAAGAGTAAATGAAGTGATAGAGGAAACAAAAGATGGATGGGATATATTCCTGGTTGATAAAGAAAAACAAGAAGAGTACAAGAACCCTAAACCTATAAAGGTATACCAGAAAGATAGAGACAAGGGGAAAGGCAAAGTTGGTGGACCACCAAGCATCAAAGTTAAAGACAACCTACCCCCACAGGTGAAAATAACAACTACTGAAGATCAACTGGCAGCAGAAAGTATGGATGTAGAGGATAACAATCCTAATTCTGAAGTCCTATACACTGTGAATGTTGATACCCAGAAGATCAACATAATAGTAGATAAAGATACAACTAATAAGTCAGATATGGCAAATGAGCCTCCAGTAGCAGGCAAAATAGAGAAACTGACAGAAGCTACAAAGAAAAAGGTAGAGACTGAGTCATAGACAGAGACAACACAACATACAGAGAAACCAACAGAGCTAAAGGCTCCAGAACAACATCAACCGGAATAGGTACATAAGGAAATAGTGCCACTGGTAACTAGTGAAGTAGGAAAACTAGTGCTAAAAGAAATGCAGACACAAACTAACCTACCAGAGGTCAATACAAGCATGGTTACTTCCACCGGTACTCATATTGTTGGATCATCATCAACATTCAAGTCAACAAATGTGACTAAGGTATTACTTGATTCTATCAAGAAAATAACTGACTGCAGCTCACAAGCTTATAAAGCAATTGATGATTCTATACCAATTTTGAAGGTAATAGCTCCCAACTGTAATATAGACAATAAAGATTCTTTAGGACAATTGGATACATTGTGTAAATATATTTCTGAAAACATTGAGAAAATAAAGGAAGAATCAGTGAAGGATAAGGTAGAAATTGAAAAACAAAAATTCTTTGATGAGGAAATAAAGAAGTGTAACAGAGATTTTGACACACTTCTACTGGAACTATGTAGTTTGTTGAAAGAATACAAAAATCTATATAAAGATACATGTAAAATAAACTTTTTGACTGTAGATATTGACAAGAAAATAAGCAAGGCACAGGATGAGATAAATAAACTTGCAGACAACTTTGTCAACTCACCTAATTCACTATCAGTTTTTGAAGAGAAGATAGCAAATTTTGAGGAAGAATTACTCAAATTGGAAAGAGAGAAAGAAAGAATAATAAATAAGGCAAAACATTTGAGATCTAAACTAAGTCCAAGATTGGATTATTTAGCATCTCTGCGGAAGGAAATTTTTGAGGCATTAACACAGGGAAGCAAAACACAGGCAGAGCATTTGCAGCATCTCACCGATATAGTAAAGAGAACTGAGACAACAATAAAGGATAGTAAGAAGTTTATGGATAGTATAAACTTAATTTTGGGAGACCTTTTTTAGATAATAACTACCTAGCTACAAGGTTGAGGTTATGGATAGATGAAACTACAAACTCTACTGACATCTTGACAACCTTTGTCATTGATGCCAAAGGGGGAGTAGTGGGATGAGAAAATTCAAAACAGAGGAATCATATGCTCAGGGGGAGCTCTCACATTTTTGGTAAACATTTTTGGTAAGATTTTTGGACAACACATTTTTGGATACTTTTTGAAATTTCTCATGAGTGTTGCCATCAATGCCAAAGGGGGAGATTGTTGGCATATGCACACTCCAATGAGACATTGTATGTGATTGAAGGTTTTGTCATTGATGGCAACCTTGCAATCCTATGGCACCGGTAAGACATTATATCGGCAAAGCATTACACCGGCAAGATAGTGCACCGGCTTCAACATATCACTCAGGACACCGGCACCGGCATAGAAGAAACAAGTATACCGACACAGAGGCTGACAAGATTTTTGTTATATAATATTTTGTTTATTATTGTAAGCCGACTTGGAAAATTGTAAAATGACTATTATATATAAAGGAGATCATTGTAGACATTTATAGGAGTGATGTAGGAGCATTAAGGAAAATATTAGGTAGACCTAATGTGCAAAATATAGGTCAAGGGTATATGTAAAGAATAGAGCAGAAACCAGTACTAAATCTGGCATTGAAGATGCTATTGTAAAGTAGTACAAGTCATTGGATTAGTATAATCCTTATTATAAGTTAGTGTGACTTCCCATTGAGCAGTGAGCTCTAGGCAGTTGGCCTTCCTACATGCGCAGGCCCCTATTGTAAGTAATATTCTCTTATTGGCTAGTGAGTAAATATTGTGGGTCACAAATCTCACCGAGGTTTTTCCCACACCAGGTTTCCTCATTAAACATCTTGTGTTATGGTGTACTTTTCATGTGGATATTCTTGATTCTATTTACTGCATTATTTCTTCCATACCGGTACACTGTTATATTATGTTCTGCATGTTTTAACTTAAGAAATTCTTATTACCGGTTAGATACTGATTCACCCTCCCCTCTCAACATCTGTGGGACCCCTAATAGTGTATGTTTGTATCTATCTATGTGTATGTATGTTTGCATGTATGTATGTATGTATGTTTGCATGTGTGTATGTATGTATATATGTATGTATGTATGTATGTATGTATGTATGTATCTATGTGTGTGTGAATGTATGTATGTGTATGTATGTGTGTGGTTGCCTGTATGTGTAAATGTATGTATGTATGTATGTATGTATGTGTATGTGTGTATGTGTGTATGTGTGTATATAAGTATCTATGTGTATATGTATGTATGTGTGTATGTGTGTATGTATGTATGTATGTATGTATGTGTGTGTGTTTGTGTATGTATGTATGTATGTATGTATAGATGTATGTATGTATATATGTATGTATGTATGTATGTATGTATGAATGTGTGTATGTGTCTATGTCTCTGTGTGTGTATGTATGTATGTATGTATGTATGTGTATGTGTGTATGTATGTGTATATGTGTGTATGCATCTGTGTATGTATGTGTGTATGTATGTGTGTATGTATGGATGTGCATGAGTGTATGTGTGTATGTATGTATATATGCATGTATGTGTGTGCATGTATGTGTGTATGTATATATGTGTGTATGTATGTATGTATGTATATGTGTATGTATGTTTGTATGTATGTCTATGTGTATGTATGTATGTATGTTTGTAAGCATGTATGTATGTATGTGTGCATGTGTGTATGTTTTTATGTGCATGTATGTGTGTATCTATGTGTATGTGTATGTGTATGTATGTGTCTATGTATGTATATATGCATGTATGTGTGTATGTGTGTATGTGTGTATGTATGTATGTATATTTGTACGTGTGTATGTGTATGTGTGTATGTATGTATGTGTGTATGTGTGTATGTATGTGTGTGTGTGTATGTATGTGTGTATGTGTATATGTATGTGTGTATGTATGTGGGTATGTATGTGTGTATGTGTGTATGTATATATGTATGTATGTCTATATGTGTGTATGTATGTATATATGTACATGTTTGTATGTATATATGTATGTAGATATGTATGTATGTATGTATGTGTGTATGTATGTATGTATGTATGTATGTATGTATGTATGTAGTATGCCCACTTATTTTCTCAATGTTCAAGCACAACAATATTACAATGCACCCATTAAAGTTAGGAAATATAATCCCAATGCTACTGAAAAGTAACCCTTCCACTTTCTGATCACCAAGAGCCCAATGTGGGAAGGTGAGAGAATATGATGATAAGGGGTTCGTTAGCTCATTAATCCGCTGGAAATT